>NC_041229.1:58912025-58956443 GCF_002837175.3 Physeter macrocephalus | reverse complement strand
CCTCTCCAGCATTTATTGTTTGTAGATTTTTTGATGATGGCCATTCTGACTGGTGTGAGATGATATCTCATTGTAGTTTTGATTTGCATTTCTCTAATGAGTAATGGTGTTGAGCATTCTTTCATGTGTTTGTTGGCAATCTGTATATCTTCTTTGCCCATTACATTTTACTGGCAAGAATTTCTTCATATAGCCGTCCTAAATCTGTCACTGGCAAGAGAAATAGGATTTCTATGATAAATACAAACGTGTATGGCTGTGTGGAGGGAGATGGTTTATTACAAAAAAATTACAATTTTGTAATAAGGAAGAAAAGATGGAAAATGACATTTGGTAGTCCACCACCAATGTACACTACACTAACACACCAGTTCAGTTTCAAGTATGTTCTGCCCTGATACATTCATTTATTCATTCTGCAATACTTTTACTTACTTTATACCAAGGACGGTGCTTTCTTACTGGAAAGACAAAGCAGAAAAAGATTTGGTCCCTGCTCTTGAGCTTATATCAATCTCCTGATGAGACACATATGTAAAAATGTAAGCTAGAATGAAGTAATAGAGTTGCAGGTACATTAAAATTCTATTTTACTTCAAGACCTGACAAGAAGAGTATATTATTGTCTATAGACTTCAGCGATCATATGTATATTTCATATTTCATCCAACACTTTGATACTTAATACAATATAGGTGAATCTTAATTTCCTCCTCCAAGAGGAACAGGATTTATCTGCTAATTTGATGAGTTTTCTGTTTGCATTTTATTATAGCGAGAGCCCAAGAGAAGAACCACTGTTGATAAGTAGTTTTACTATACTATACTATACCAGACTGGAGCTCAGGGCACAAGTCTCAGCTGGAAATAGAAATTTTGGAGTCATCGGCTTACAGATGGCAGTTGTAGCCATGAGGATGAAAGTAATCACTTAAGTAGGTGTAGGCTGAAAGGCCAGGACAGAACTCGATGGAACAGCAATAGTTAAAGTAAGGCAGGGGGACTTCCCTGGTGGCGCGGTGGTTAAGAATCCACCTGCCAGTGCAGGGGTCACGGGTTCGATCCCTGGTCCGGGAAGATCCCACATGCCGTGGAGCAGCTAAGCCCGTGTGCCACAACTACTGAGCCTGCGCTCTAGAGCCCAGGAGCCACAACTACTGAGCCCACATGCCACAACTACTGAAGCCCGCGTGCGTAGAGCCGGTGCTCCGCAGCAAGAGAAGCCACCGCGATGAGAAGCCCACACACCGCAGCGAAGAGTAGCCCCCCGCTCACCACAACTAGAGAAAGCCCGCAGGCAGCAACAAAGACCCAATGCAGTTATAAATAAATAAGTAAGTAAGTAAATAAATAAATAAATTTAAAGTAAGGCAGGGACTTCCCGGGTGGTCCAGTGCCTAAGGCTCCACGCTCTCAATGCAGGGGGTCGGGGTTCAATCCCTGGTCTGGGAAACAGATCCCTCATACTGTGACAAAGATCCCGCACTCGGCAAGGAAGATCCTGCGTGCCGCAACTAAGACCCGGTGCAACCAAATACATAAATAAATAAATATTTTAAAAATAATAAAGCCTGGCAGAGAAAGTAATCTGTGAAGAATTATCAAAAAGTTAGGAGAGAAACCAGGAGAAAGTGATGACCAGAAAGAAGGAAAGAGAAAGTTTCAAAAGGAAAGGTATGGTCAGTAGGTCCAAATGTATTCAGAGCAGTTAGGTAGGTTGTGGACTGAAAATCATTCATTGAATCTGTTCTCAAAAGGTGAGTGACTGCAAATGGGCACAGGGCTCTTTTCAAGGCAATAGAAATGTTTTCAGATTTGATTGTGGTGATGATTGTACAATGTTGTAAATTTAATAAAAATCACTGAATTATAATCAAGCCACTTAAAATGAGTGACTTTATCATATGTAAATTATATTTCAATAAAGTTTTCCTTTTTTAAAAGGTCACTGTCCTGAGTCAAAGAAGTTTCAATGGAGAGAGGAGGAGAGAAGCCACACTTGGGTTTAAGAGGAAATGGGAGACTAAGAAATGGAGGGAAAAAAAAAAAGAAATGGAGGCAAGAGGCGAAGACTCTTTCATCTAAGGAATTTTGTTCTGAAGAGAAGGAAAGAAAAAAGAAGGTAGCAAATAAAGAAGTGGGGCATACAAGGTCAAGAAAGGAAGGAAGATAGTGAGTTTAGTTTTACACATATTTCATTGAAGTAAGAATCCAATAGCTAGAGGTAGATAATTATTATTTATTGTTTTAGAAGTAGCAATTGTCATGCAAGGTTCCACAGTACGTGGACATAGGATTGAAGCTGGAAAGGAAACGACACACAGCCGATACAAGTCCCCTCTCTGGTCTCCAGGCAAACTCCTTTTCCCATAATTACTGAGCTCAGAGAATATCTGTAGCACTTATTCATCTCTATCAGCTTCTAGGCGTATAAACATCAACTGATCCTTTAGTATACTATATAGTGAAGAAAATCTCTCCTCTCTCCCCATTCCAGTTCTTCATTATCAGGAAGTTTTTCCTTGTATTTAACTCGGATCTCTCTTTTAAAAATTGAGTGCTTTTGGGCTTCCCTGGTGGCGCAGTGGTTGAGAGTCCACCTGCCGATGCAGGGGGCACGGGTTCGTGCCCCGGTCCAGGAAGATCCCGCATGCTGCGGAGCGGCTGGGCCCGTGAGCCATGGCTGCTGAGCCTGCGCGTCCGGAGCCTGTGCTCCGCAACGGGAGAGGCCACAACAGTGAGAGGCCCACGTACGGAAAAAAAAAAAAAAAAAAAAAAAAAAAAAAAAATTGAGTGCTTTAAAACTCTTCATTTAAGAAAAATGTTGCATGCAGTTGTGCTTTCTGTTGTTAGTGTTTACAAGATCATCACATATCCTAAAAAAATATTGGGTCACATCTCCAACCTCTCTAGCCTTGGTTTCTCCATCAGAATTAAATTAAATGATGTCTGTAAAGCATGTAGCATAGTGCCTGCATAGAGAAAGAACTCAATAAATAGTTATCATTTGGAGGGAAATGTGCAAAAAAAAAAGTTTATATAGAGGTGTTACTCTTTTCCCCTTGGGATAACATCCCTTTTGTATTATTTGATAGAAAACTTAACATTAGTATCTGAACTATTAACCCATTTAACTTATAAACTCATAAATTAGAGAATGAAATTATTCACCTTGCAAAACAATTCATCCATTGCAAAGGGGTCATAGGCTTCATTTAAGTACCATCTTCTAAAGTGTTTGTTTAGAGTCATTAAATTCCATTAAATTCTTAACAGAAGGCAAACCCAGAAGCTCAAAGTATAACAAACCACTACTGATTAAATATCAATCACAAATTAAGATAAAACAAGTTTGAAATTATAATGAAAAAAGAGCATTTAAGTGTCTAGCTTTCTAATTTTTCACTTTGTTGTATAGAGAGTTAAAATATTGAACAGTCCTGTTCAATACTAGGTATTTATGCTTTGGTAGTAATGAACAGGCAAAAGCCATGCTAATTCCAAGACAGAGTTTTACTACAGGGGAAGGACTCTGTTCTTCCAAATACAAATACCTGAAAGGGACCAATACTCAACATTCAAAGAAACAAACTACAGAGAGAGACTGACAGGCAACTCTATATAACAACATTATTATACATGTAGTTTTCGTTTGTTTACATGTAATTTCAGTGTTCTGCCTTGTATCTTCCAATATTATAAATTCTTTGAGGACACACATTTTACCTTCGGTTTGACCTACAAAGCCCAGCCCAGTGTTTTACTCTAGGGGTGTTCAATAAAAACATATTAAGTTGAAATAATGAATGCATAATATTGGTGTATTAATTAGATTGTTTTGCCAGATAAAATACTGGATGCCAAATTAAATTAGAATTTTAAATTCTATATTCAAATTTAACTGGGCATCCTTATTTTTGTTTGCTAAATCTTGCAACTCTAATTATGAGTAACCTCTAGTAAGAAATCAGATCTTGCAGCCCCACAGACTGGCTAAGCGTTTCTTTCTTTAGCAGTGAGACTAATCCAAAGGCTTTAGAACCAAGCAATCTCACATGCTCAACAGAGAGACTGAACTAGAAAACACATACTATAATTGTCTGATTTTTATAGAGGATAGAGTAAAATACTCACTATAATTCCTAGTTGCAGAAAATTTGGGAAGGAGCAAAGGAGATAATTATTATGCCTTTTATATGTTCTTGAGAAGAGATATGCTCTGCAGGTACAAAAATCATATTTAGATACACTTTTCTTTCAGGTCTGTTTATTTTTAAAGGCAATTCTAATAGAAGATTGGCTCAAGGGGTGGGAAGGTTTGTGGAAAGGTTTGAAAGAGAGAACATTATAATTGGCAATTTCTGGGACTTCCCTGGTGGTCCAGTGGGTAAGACTCCATGCTCCCAATGCAGGGGACCTGGGTTCGATCCCTTGTCGGGAAACTAGATCCCACATGCATGCCGCAATTAAGTGTCCTCATGCTGCAACTAAAGAAGCTCGCAGGCCAGAACTAAGAGCCTGCGTGCCACAACTAAAGATGCTGCATGCTGCAAGGAAGATCCCACGTGTAGCAGCTAAGACATGGTGCAGCCAAAATAAATAAATAAATAAATAAATTTTTTTAAATTGGCAATTTCTTCACTTATAGAATTGACTGCTTAGTGAATGCAGCTTCTATTTTGGACAGATTCTTTTTTTTTAATTTCCAAAAATAAAAACTTCCATATTTTTTTTAAAGCACAACATAATATGGGCAGATGGAATTGGACCCTCTGGCTTTGGTGTGGTCATGTTTCTCCAGTATTATCTCAACGAGCAGGGAGACCGGATCTATTCGTTGAAGCTTGACCCTATGAGACAACAGACCTGTGTGGCCCATCCTGCTCAGTTCTCCCAGACGACAAATACTCTTGACACTAAATTACCATCAAGGCATGCTTTAAGGTGCTCATGACCCAGCAATTGCACCCCGTCCTCTGAGGATCTCTTAAAATTTCAGGTCTCTTCTGCTGTCTGCTCACCCTCAAGAGACTTTCTGAAACCAAGCTCTTCAATCTGTGAGCCTTGAAGCTTTCCTACGACCCTTGCTCTTTGGAATCCAGTGTCATGATTGCCTTTGATCATGCTTGTTGTGAGGCAATCATGGTAACATCCCCTTTAAAGGGAAAAGGTTTGAATCTTCTTATACTTTGAATCACTGCCAGGTTATTAAAATGATTTGAAGAAAAAAAAACATAATATGACCCCACCAACATTACCACCTACTCCAATTAGGACAGGGTCTAAAAATCCCTCCTATCCTTGTGATTTCTAATTGCTCTCTATCCCAAACCTTATAATCTTGAAGGAAAAAAAATGCTACTTAAAGATGTCCAGAAATGAATGTGATTGGGAAGCATTGGCACTACATATACACCACATTTCATCTTGACTTGGACACATGCTGGAAGGACTAGCCTCGTTCAAGCCTTAATAGAGAGCACCATGTAAATCTCAGAGAATGAGAAATTCATAATATTTACTTTACAAATTAATGAAAAAAATAAGAATAATGACGGTAACAGACCTAAAGTTCTCTGTAGATATTTGTTGAATAAAATGATTTTAAACTTCAGACATATGTGCCCAATTTTTTTTTTTTTTTTTTTTTTGTAGTTCGCGGGCCTCTCACTGTTGTGGCCACTCCCGGTTGCGGAGCACAGGCTCCGGACGCGCAGGCTCAGCGGCCATGGCTCACGAGCCCAGCCGCTCCGCGGCATGTGGGATCCTCCCAGACCGGGGCACGAACCCATGTCCCCTGCATCGGCAGGCGGACTCTCAACCACTGCGCCACCAGGGAAGCCCCCCAATTTTTTTTAAAGTCAAATTTTGCAAGGGTATTTCTATTAATGTACACTGGTAGAAAAAAAATTTAAGTGAAATTGACATTTTGGCTCTTGGCCTCAACAGGGAGCCCTTCATGTAACTCAGCCAGTAAAGATTTAGATTTCTAAAATCTTGGTATCCCAGACCATGAATTAAAGACCAGTTCTATAAACTTTATGTCCTGAAGTAAGCCAGGATCCTGCTTGTTGATTCTGCTTATTTATGTTAAAGAAATAAATAAAGAAATAAAATAAAAAATGGAAAATAACAAGTTTTCGTGAGGATGTAGAGAAATTGGAACCCTTATCCATTGTTTTTTTTTTAATTTTATTTATTTTTTGGCTGCATTAGGTCTTTGTTGCTGTGTGCAGGCTTTCTCTAGTTGCAGTGAGTGGGAGCTATTCTTCGTTGTGGTAAGCAGGCTTCTCATTGCCGTGGCTTCTCTTGTTGCAGAGCAGGGCTCTAGGTGCACGGGCTTCAGCAGTTGTGGCACGCGGGCTCACTACTTGTGGCGCAGGGGTTTAGTTGCTCAGCAGCATGTGGGATCTTCCCGGACCAGGGATCGAACTCATGCCCGTGCATTGGCAGGCGGATTCTTAACCACTGCACCACCACGAAGTCCCCCCTTATCTATTTTGATGGGAGTGTAAAATGGTACAGCTGCTGTGGAAAACAGTATGACAGATCCTCAAAAAGTTTAAACATAGAATAACCATATGACCCAACAATCCTACTCCTAAGTATATACTCAAAAGAATTGAAAGCAGGGAATCAAACAAAATACTTGTATGGGAGTTTTCATAGCAGTGTTATTCACAATAGCCAAAAGGTAGAAACAACCCAAGTGTCCATCAGCTAGCTAATAAATGGAAAAACAAATTGTGATATAACCATACAATGGAATTTTATTCAGCCATAAAATGGAATGAAGTACTGATACATGCTACAATATGGATGAACCTTGAAAACATTATACTGAGGAAGTAAGTCAGACATAAAAGGACAAATACAGCATGATTCCACTTATGTGAAATATCTAGTAAAGGCAAATTCAAAGAGACTACCAGGGGCTGGTGAAATGGGGTAATGGGGAGTTATTGCCAAATGATAGAGTTTCTATTTGAGGTGATAAAAAATTTTGGAAACAGATAATGGTGACATTTGTACTACACTGTAAATGTAATTAATGCCACTTAAAAATGATTAAAAAGGATTTGCAACAACAAGGCTGGAGCTAGAGGGTATTATGCTTAGAATAAATCAAAGACAAATACTGTATGTTTTCACTTATATGTGGAAACTAAAAAATAAGCAAATGAATATAACAAGAAACAGAAACAGACAGATATAGAGAACAAACTAGTGGTTACCGTTGTGGAGAGGGGTGGGGGAGGGACAAGATAGGTTAAGGGGATTAAGAGTCACGAAGTAGAAGATATAAAATGAGTAAGATACAAGCATCTAATGTAGAGCCAATGTTATAACTTTAAATGGAGAATAATCTATAAGAATATAGAATTACTACATTGTAAACCTGAAACCAATATAACACTGTAAATCAACTACACGAAAATAAAAAATAAAAATGATTAAAATGGAAGTGTTCGGTACATACATTTCAGCGCGCGCGCGCACGTGCACACACGCACACACAAACAAAAACCTGGGCCTAAGACTTGATCTGGAGTAGGGTGGCTCTAAATTCCAGAACAATCCACATTTATGACTGTTGGGCCAATGGTAATTAATAGTAACACCTTAGGCTTTCAAATCTGTGCCAGTTTTAACAATAAATTATACGGTCACCCTATCTCTAAGGATCTGATTTTAAGTGGTTCTGAGATCCTGACCACAGGGCATTAGGACCTTGGAAAGGTTTTGTGATGACATCACCTTTTGAAAATTAAAACCCGCCGGCCTCCAGGGAACTGGAGGCAGTGAAGCAAGCCTCTGCACTTCACACGAACGCCCCGCTACCAACTGGCAAACCGCCCTTTCCTCTGGGTCCTGATAACCCGAGACTAAAGAGAAACACTGGGAGGATAAAAGCGGAGGCCAAAGAGCGAACTGCCCCCCCAACCCGTCTCGGTCCCGCCACACTCAGTATGGCTGCTCCTGTCGGAAGTGGGGGAGGGATGCACCATCTCTCGTACGCCCCAGAGGGGCGGGCCCTAGGAGCCAAATGAGCTTCAGCGGACCAATGGGGAAAGGCAAGGGGCGGGAACTCGCCAGGGGCGTAGGCCAGAGGGCCGCCGGGGCCCCTGGGGGGAGACGGGCCTTGCTGGCATGTTGTGGTTGCCACGTTATTCCCAGTTCTTGTGGCTGGATTTTGCCCTGTCGTGTGCCACCGTCAGCGCTTCCGGGTTGAACTCGAACTGAGCTGATCAGTCCTCACCCTATCCAGTGCTTGTCCCTCCCCTTCAAAGCCAGCCCTTGTCAATGCCCAGCTGGCCCCTCCCTCGCCTTTGAGATGACTCATCTCTATATCTCAACAATAAATTGGCGGCGCCAGGTGTGGCCTAACACGTTTGAACTTAAAACATTTTTTTTCTGATTATAAAAAATATATGCATAATTTAGAAAATTGGGAAATCTGGGAAAGCATAATGAAAAGAAAAATGCTGATACCCCACCAGCCAGAAATAATGACTGATTTTTGTCATTCTTCCTTTTTTTTTCTCTGTGTATCTATTTTAACACAATTGGGGTAATGCTATATAAAGTCATGTATTCTTTGTTACAAAGTAAGTATTTTTCTTCGTCATTTTAATTGAATACATAGTATAAAGTATTCCAAGGATGAACATGCCATAATTTTTGTATTTCTCCAATGGGCAATTAAATACTTGGAGATTTAAGTGACTAGCAGATTAGGGGTGGGGCAGGTAGAGAAGGAGAGACAGCTAAGAACTGGCTACTCCACAACTTGATCTTCCCTTTGTAAAGTTGTTCCACAAGAATTACAAGATTTTAGAGCCTTTAGACACTTTACAGTCTTAGGATTCTAGAGTATTACACTCTTGAGAAACTCAGAATCATAATATCTTGGGGTGGTAAGGATCTCTGAAGAAACAAAACCAAACTGTCACCAAATGTAGGAGTATCTAATAATCAGAGCCTTCTCAAAAGTTGGGTCTTTTCGGACTTCCCTAGTGGCGCAGTGGTTAAGAATCTGCCTGCCAATGCAGGGGACACAGATTCGATCCCTGGTCCGGGAAGATCCCACATGCTGCAGAGCAACTAAGCCCCTGAGCCACAACTACTGAGCCTGTGCTCTAGAGACCGCGAGCCACAACTACTGAAGTCCTCGTGTCTAGAGCCCGGGCTCCACAACAAGAGAAGCCACTGCAATGAGAAGCCCTCACACTGCATCGAAGAGTAGCCCCTGCTCGCCATAATTAGAGAAAGCCTGCGTGCAGCAACGAAGACCCAATGCAGCCAAATAAATAAATACATATATTAAAAAAAAAAAGTTGGGTCCTTTACATTTAAGATGTCACCTCTTACTAGATGTACTCAGTCTTTCTCCTGTGTTAAAATGGCTGTAACAACTCTTAACAGCCTGGTCAAGAAATATGTTAGGTCTTCCAGCCCCAACTTCTGGTAGGAGCTTTCCTAACTATCTAAATGTTGTCTTGCACTAAAGTTTCTAATTAGGCAGATAAGCAGGATAGAGAAGGGGGAGTTTTCCATGATTTTATTCACTTATTTACTTGACAGGAGAGAAATAAGTTTTGATTTCTTTTGTTCCCTCCCATGGGACTTTCCATGGGAGTAAAGGGACTGACTGCTCAGGGGGCCTGTAATAATGATAAATTGGCCTGAGTGTGGGTCTCCAAGTAACAATTATCAAATGAGATAATGTTGAGAGGTAGAGGCTGGATGAAAAGAGCATTGGGCTAGGAGACTAAAACCTGAGTCCACTTTCTAGCTGTGCGATGTTGAGCAAGTCACTTCAGTCCTCTGAGTCTTAATTTCCTCATCTTGCGATGAGGATGTAAGTCCCTCTTTACTTTCTTCATAAGATGTGGTGAATAATAATTGAGAAAATGTCTGTGAAGGTGTTTCAGGAAAAAGAAAGCACTGTGTTGCTGTTATTATTAGATGGCATAAACATTTTTTAAAGAAAGTTTTGAAACTTTTGAAGAATCATAATCCAGAAAAATAGGGGGAGAAGATATGGCAAAGGTCAAGTGGTATAGTAACTCCCCTAGGCCTATATGGCTGTGCATGTAGGGGAGTCCTTCATGAGGTCAGTGACGACTTCTTACTTCATGACAGCATTATCAACAAAGGGTGACTTCTGTTTTACTCAGAAGAATTTACCTCTTTGGCTTGGAAGGAACAGGGTTACCTCAAGTGATTTAGGGTGGAGATTTGTTGAACATTTCATGGTAAGGATACACTTGCTGGAGGACCCTGAAATGCTGAGCATTCCAGTTTCAGGAAGAGTTGGAATTCAGGAAGAGAGGGTGGTTCTAGATTTGAGAAGGGGCTAGGGCCCACAATAGAGTTGGAAGGTCTGGCCTCTTCTTAGCCAGACTTGAAGAATAATCTGTTCACTTGGATTGAGCTTTAGTTTCCTCATCTATAAAGTGGAAAGAATAATGAACTGCCTATGTATGGCAGAATAATGGAATCCAAGACCATTAGAGATGGAGGGCCTTCAGAATTGTATATACATATAATGTATTAAAAAGGAGCTGTTCTAATTAAAGAAGAAGGCAGGAGTTTTGGAGGGTAGCCCTATCTACTTGGCCTTTCCCTTGATCTTAGAGCTCCTAGTGTATCATCCTTATTGTACAGTTTTGGATATTGAAGTCTAGAGAGAAGTGACTTGCTCGAGGTCACATAATGGTAGTGCTGGGACTTGAAAACAGGTTTCTTGAACCCCAGCATGATTTTCTTTCCCTGAATATAAGCTGCTTCCTAAAACATGATAAGAGTATGTATAAAAGGCTGAGATTGACAGGAATAAAAGTATTAAGACTCCAAAGGATAAATGGGTAACCAGCAATTCACAAAGGAAATAAAATTGCATAACAAAGCATGGGAAAGGTTCAATCATACTAACAACAGAAAATGAAAACTATGCAATTTATACTTTATCAAATTTGAAAAGATTTTTTATATGAAATTTTTTACTTAACAAAATTTGGAAAGTTTTCAAATATATTAATATTCAATGTTTCTGGAGGTGTGGTAAAACAGGAAATACAGAGAAATAAAGTGATAGCAATTGGACAAAATATATCAAAAGCCTCAAAATGAATCTGTCTGGAAGTAATTCTGCTTCTCATGACAGCTATCATTAGGAAGTAATTTTAACATGAAAATTTAGTATAATCTATAATATTAAAAGTAGACAATTTAGGATCCAATGATACATCTTTGTAATAGAATATTATTCAGCTACAGTATGATATTTGCAATTAGTTTTTTAGTAGACTAGGGTATATAGATTATGTTATAATATACTGGAAACAAAACTACCTCTAAAATTGGATGCAGACCATATTAAAATTATTTTATGAATACATGGATAAAAGAGAAATATAATGAAATGTTACCGTACTAGCTGTCTTTGGGTAGTGCTGATTTTGTTTATTTTTTTAAAATAAATTTATTTATTTTATTTATATTTATTTTTGGCTGCGTTGGGTCTTCGTTGCTGCGCGCGGGCTTTCTCTAGTTGCGGCAAGCGGGGGCTACTCTTCATTGCGGCGTGCGGGCTTCTCATTGCAGCGGCTTCTCTTGTTGCGGAGCACAGGCTCTAGGCGTGTGGGCTCCAGTAGTTGTGGCTTGCGGACTCTAGAGCGCAGGCTCAGTAGTTGTGGCGCACGGGCTTAGTTGCTCTGCGGCATGTGGGATCTTCCTGGACCAGGGCTTGCACCCATGTCCCTTGCATTGGCAGGCGGATTCTTAACCACTGCGCCACCAGGGAAGCACTATTTGTTTATAATTTTCTATCTTCTCCAAATGTTTTGCAGTAAGTATGCCCTCTCCCCCCATTTTTAAGAAACAGTCCTCAGAGACTCAAATAGGAGTAGCATATCATGAAAACTATTTATATTTTGATTAGGAAACTTGGGGCCAAAGATGTTAGTGTTCTTCAGCAAGCTCAGTGTTTGTCCACAGATATTTTCTGGTGCCTCTAATACGTACATGCAATAAAGATGCTGAGAGAAACACAATGCTGAATCACACAGGGATTCTAAAATCAAAGAGCATGATCTGGGGGTCAGACAAACACATCTGTAAAGAACTACAATACAAGTGGTAAAGTCCAAAAGGGAGGTATAGGAAAATAGGTTGAACGGAGTTATCAGTGTAGTTGAAGCAATGGGTATATAAATAGGAGTGGTTGGAATGGTAAATTGGAGATAGATCATGAGGGTTATGAATTCCAAGGAAAGGAGTATGTTGTTAAATTGGAAGGCTATCAGTAGCTATTGAAGGTTTTGGTTTGTTTTTCAATGTTGTTTTTTAAATCATGATCTCCATGATATATACTTCAGGAAGGCAGCTTTTGGAAATAAACTGGAGTGGGGATGAGGCTGAAGGCTGTAGATCAATTAGAAGCCAGCACAATAGTTCAGGTGAGAGACAGTGAAAGTGGATCTTGGGAAGTAGATGTGGAAGTAAAGAGGAGGAGGCATTCAAATAAAGTCAGATAATTGGAGGATAGGATAATTGGAGATGAAGGTTAGAAGCTCCTATCTCAGTAGGTCAAGAAAGTATTCCCATCTTCTGAGGAATTTATTTCAAAATCAGCCTCCACATCATGATTTTGCAAAATCTGCAATTGTGTCTCCTATCCCAAGCTGCCAGGGAGGAAAATTACACTAGCAACTATGATTAGGTTGCTAGAGTGAAATTACGGTTTTTCTGTTTCTGTTTTTTAGTACACATGTGATATCTGGGGCCTGAGCAGCAGCAACACAAAGGATTCCTCCTAGTCCATAAGAAGAGTTTTTCGTATGTCGAGTAATGGTGTACATTAAAAAGGTGGTTTAGTGCAGGCCAACCTGAAAGGGATGGGAGGAGGCGGGAGAGGATGGCCTCTCAGGTATCCAAGTACCCCATATCCCTATGCTGGAGGAGCTTCGTGCTGCAGGTAGTCTCCCAGTATCCCTGTGCTGGAGCCCAGACTGGACCAACCTGAACACAGGTTCTGGGCTTCTAGAAAGATTCTCAACTGAGTTGAACATGTAGCTGCTTGATGAGAGGTTCTTTGCACCATCTCCCTTTCTTCTTATGGGCTTCTAAGATCTCACTAACCACTTGAGCTTCCCTCTTGCAGCCTCTTCCGTCATCCTTTCTCCCTCTCTCCAGAGTTAGGTAATCCCCACTCACTCAGCCCAGCCTTGCACAAGCAGAAAACTCCTGGTAAAGTACAGGCTGGGGAGTCAGCACCATTTCTTTCTGGCTTTTTTTAGGTAGCCAGCTCTCTTCCGCCTCTGGCCTTCTTTTTTTTTTTTTTTTTTCCCCTTTCAAGTATGATTTTCTTTGTACCAAAACTATACCAAAAAATAGAAGCAGAAGAGTCCTACTTGAAGCTAAAATAGTTTTCAGTTGGAGGTAGCTTAATGCATATATTTTCACTTAAGCCAAAAATTAGAGCTATTTGACACCCTTGGGAAACTTTTTATAATAGGTACCACAGAATTATTACTTTAAAGGAAGTTTAACTTGAGATCAAACATATTCTTTTAAAGGGCCTCCCTTTATTCTCTCTTGTTCCCTAAAGCTTTTTCTGATGTGGTTGTGCTGTGGGCTGGAACACATATTTTTAAAAGCTTTTAAAGACAACTGGCTTGTAAAAATAAAGCCAGAAAGGCAAAAGTTTCTCCATGCTTTTGTGTGTGTGGTGGTGCTTTTGCACCACCATCATGTGGTGCAAGATCTGGAAAAAAAATGTAAAATCCATAATTATATCTAGGAACCTATAAATATTCACTCATTCATTATTCCATTTAACATTTTAGGAACCTCATTGTATTCTACAAACTGTGCCAAATGCTGGGGATACAAAGAAAAAAATGAATGTTCCTTTAAGAATGTGCTACACAGGACTAAGTATAACATTAAGTGGACAAAGATTGGGAGACATCTGTCTTGAGGGGGAGGACAAATTTACAAAGCTGAAGAAGTTGGTGCTTCAGTGCATCTAGCCTCCATTCTTATCTGGGAAAAGACTGACCTCACTGTTAGTTCCTCAGTTAAGTTGCTCGGGGCCCAAATTCATGTGTGTTGTGTAAATGCCAATTCACCAAGTGTTGGTTTGAGATTTAGGATTGGCAATGGAAGGATCTCAGGGCTTCCAGTTTGCTTTTTGCTGTTGTTGACCATAAGAATGGACTTCCAGAGCTAATAAAATCTATTGTCATTACCCTGTTTTTGTCATGTACAAGGCGTTTAAGCTTAGGCAAGCCACCTATCTTCTTCCCTTAGTTTTGTCATCTACAAAGTGAGAAAACATATCTATCATCCTACCTTTGGTAAAACTGCATAATGTTCATGTAGGTGGTTTGATTATCTGTGTTAATCTTTGAGGTGGAAAAAAAAAAGAATACTCTTTTAAAAATGCTCACAATTGGGACTTCCCTTGTGGTCCATTGGCTAAGACTCCGAGCTCCCAATGCAGGGGGCCCGGGTTCGATACCAGGTCAGGGAACTAGATTCCACATGCCACAACTAAGAACCCGCACGCCACAACTGAAGATCCCACACTTGGCAATGAAGATCCTGCATGCCTCAGCTAAGACCCGGCACAGCCAAATAAATAAATAAATTTTTAAAAATGCCCACAATCTAGTGGGAAAGATATACAAGTGAGCAAATAGTTACAATATGCTGTGTTGAGGACATGAAAAATAGGCCAGAGAAGTATAGTGGAGGGACCATACCATTCCTGTGAAATGCATGCAAGAGGCTAAATAGGAAAAGTAACATTCAACTTGTGTCTTGAAAGAAGTAGGAGTGTTCCAGGTGGATGAGTAAAGAAAGGTCATTTCAGCAGAGAAAATCGCAGGTTCAAAGGCAGGGAGGTGTGAGAGAGTATATCATGGTTGAAGAATTACAGGAATTTATGTTGACTGGGGAGTAATATTTGTGTTGAAAAGGGTGGCAAATGAGGCTAGATAGGTAGACAAGTTCTAGAGAGTGAAGGACTTGGTATGTTGTATCCAGGAGTTTGGACTTAATCCTATAGGCTACTCTAGGGAGCCGCTAGCCATATGTTACTATGTACATTTTAATTAAAATTAAATTAAAATCCAGTTTCTAGGTTGCACTAGTCACATTTCAAGTACTCAATTGCCATAGGTGGTTGGTAGCTACCATACTGGACAGAGCAGATAATAGAACATTTACATATTTGCAGAAAGTTCTGTTGGACAGCACTGCTACAGGCAGTGTGTGGGGAGCATTAAACGTCCTTGGCCAGGGAAGTGACATGGTCATATTTGTTATATTTGTGATTAGAAATATCACTCTGATGGCAGCATTAAGAATGGCTTGGAGGAGAGGGAGAGAGGGATTTGTCAAATCATTTAAAAAGTGAAGTGATCGTAATTTACTATTTGGTTACCTCTTCCTTAGCCCTACTGTCTTAGCTGCCTCCCCTCCAGTATCCCCGCATCATGAAGGCAAAACTATCCAGAATTTAGGCCTAAAGAATTTACTTCAGGCAGCCCTTACAGGTGGCATTCAAATGTTGCATCGCTTTTCTTCTATTTCTCCCAATGGGGAGGTCACAAGAGATTTGTTGAACCTCAATCTATTTCCTACTCTAGGCTGATGGCCCAAGAGCTTCTAGAAAATAAAGAGAGGGGAAGCAGCATATCATATGCCTGGGAGAATGGGAAACTGGCTTATCTGCCACCTATTTGTAGACAGGTACTCAGTACTCATCCCAGGATATAACTCAGAATGTCCCTTACTGCCCACATCTAATCAGGCACCATTCCTGGTCATTATACCTCCTTAACATCACTTATATTAATTCCTCTCCATCTCTATCAATGTCTTAATTTAGGCCTTCCTTCTTCTCTCTTATATTACTCCCTTAGGGAGCTTCCAGGTTGATGAACACCTGAAGATTTGGGGAGAGTGGTGTGCTCAGAGAAAGTATGGAAGCTCCTCCTCCTTTCCCCATACTTTGCCCTATGCATCTCTTCCATTGGGTGTTCATCTATAGTCTTTATCATATCCTTTTATAATAAACTGGGAATCCAGTTAAAAAAATTCCTCCCTTAGTCTTCTGGCTGGACTCGCTGGCTCCATTCTCTCCTCCACTATTCCGCTCTTCACTGGCTCCTGACTGGTCAAAGCTTCCCCAACCCTTTGGCCTAGGATTTAATGATGTGACTCTGTTCTTCCTCTCTAGTCTCTTTTCTCACCATTTTTTCTCTATGTCTACATTTCAGCCAAACTTGAAGCTCCCCAGACATTCATCACTCCCTCTTTTTCAAAACCACATAGTGAGTAAATGGCTGAAGCAGGATTGGATTCAATACATATTCTCCCATCCTTATGTCTCTACTGTGCCACTTGTGAAAGTGCAGACAGAAGTGCCATTGTAGAGATGGGTTAGAGGTAGGAAAAAAGCTAGAAGAGGAAGATTTCAATCAGTTCATCAGATGCATATTACCATGGTTCAGGCCCTGGAATAGATACTGGAGATACAAAGACAAGTCTATAGAAGGATGAAGCAAGAAGGTAGGAGCCTTAGTACCTGGAAAGTAGCCTGTGTTGAGGTGCGTCTTGGTATCCTCAAGAGAGTTTTAGTTTTTAGAGTCTTGAGACAAAATAAGTCAGAGAAGCTACAAAATAATGGATAGGGAAGGATATCTGATCATATCTGTATGAAAGTGTCCTTCTGGAAAGTTCAGTAATCTCATATACCTTTATAACTCATGGCATAATCAACAAAGCTTGGCAACAATAATATAGATTCCAATACATTAATAGATATTGCTAAGGTATCTTTACAGCCATGTATGCTGATTTCACCTCCCTTTTGGGTCCTTGATTCCTGACCTTTTAAAGTATTCTAGTTTAAAAGGGAAGCCTTGTACTTCGATACATAGAACTAATTGTCCCCTTCTTTTTACCTCTTCCCTTCAGCTTCCTCCCTCCTCAGAGTGTATGAACAACACAAAGATGGATTTGTATCTTACCGGATAGCATTTACCTGGACTAGACAAGGAAAAAACTCTCTGGCTTAGGGCTTCCCTGGTGGCGCAGTGGTTGCGCGTCCCCCTGCCGATGCAGGGGAACCGGGTTCGCGCCCCGGTCTGGGAGGATCCTACATGCCGCGGAGCGGCTGGGCCCGTCAGCCATGGCCGCTGAGCCTGCGCGTCCGGAGCCTGTGCTCCGCAACGGGAGAGGCCACAACAGTGTGAGGCCCGCGTACCACAAAAAAAAAAAAAAACTCTCTGGCTTAGCCAACCTGCCCTTTTGGAAACCTATATTTGCAGTCTTATGGAGCAGAAGGAGCACACGTGCTGAAATTAGCCAGCTCATCGCTTACAGTGTGCCTTATGTTAACTAGGTAACTTCTTTGCGCCTCTGTTCCTCATGTATGAAATAAGTATAATGATCCCCAGCTTCATAGGGTTATTGGGAGAATAACCTGAAAAGATCTGACCTGACACACTAAGAACTTGAAGTGTTTTGTTTTGTTTTGCTTTTTCTATTTACAAATTCACTTCTGGGACTTCCCTGGTGGCACAGTGGTTAAGAATCCGCCTGCCAATGCAGGGGACACTGGTTTGATCCCTGGTCCGGGAAGATCCCACATGCCGCGAAACAACAAAGCCCGTGCGCCACAACTACTGAGCCTGTGTGCTACAACTACTGAAGCCAGTGCGCCTAGAGCCCATGCTCCGCAACGAGAAGCCACCACAATGAGAAGCCCGCACACCGAAACAAAGAGTAACCCCCGCTCGCCGCAACTAGAGAAAGCCTGCGCACAGCAAGCAATGAAGACCCAACGCAGCCAAAAATAAATAAATAAATTTATTAAAAAAAAATTCACTTCTAAAAATCCCAACAGCTTTTAGATACCCATGCAGACAATAACCTGTGGTGGAGCTATGACTTGTCTGCTATTTCCCCAGAAAGAATGAATTGCCATCTCTGTGTTGCCCCCAATACTTTACACACAATTCTGCTATTTCATCTGCCATACTATGTATTAATTATTTGTTACTTTCTCTTTCCCATGTTTGTTTGTGAGTTCCTCAAGGACTGATATCCTGTCTGATTAATTCATTCCAGCATCTGGCACAAGATGTGTAGATCTGACTTCTAACCTCGATGTAAAAGCTGATTGACCCTAAGTGAATTTTCTGACATTCAATTGCCTCATAATAATTGATAATAACTATTTTTTATTTGAGTGGAAGCTACGTGCAATGCATTATGCTCAGTGCATCATTTAACTGTGCATTTGTCTCTTTATTTTTTTTTATTATTTTTATTTATTTTTTTTGCGGTATACGGGCCTCTCACTGCTGTGGCCTCTCCCTTTGTGGAGCACAGGTTCCGGACGCGCAGGCCCAGCGGCCATGGCTGACGGGCCCAGCCGCTCCGCGGCATATGGGATCCTCCCAGACCAGGGCACGAACCCGTGTCCCCTGCATCGGCAGGCGGACTCTCAACCACTGCGCCACCAGGGAAGCCCCATTTGTTTCTTTAGATGGTCTCTTAGCAACTCTTCTCCACAGGGGTTAAGGGCTACCTTTGGGGGATGTAGATTTACCTACATAGCCCTTTGTAGCTCCTTGGAATTTCATCATAGGAAAGATTGATAAAGCAATAGGACAAGGTAACTTGGCAGGGTTTCTGACAACAAAGGAAACTCCCTGTTACTGAAGACCTATTCATATTTACCAGTTTTTACACCTTTTCCTTGCTAAGTACGAAAATAATAACAAAAACAGTAGCAGCAGCAATAATAACAGCAACAATAAAAATAACTGCATATTTGTTATTTCACTTGATGTTGACTTTGTAACCATGCACTCCCTTCATACAGAGTTTATATGTATATCTCTGTAACTGGATTTCCTCATTGCTTTATAATTGTTTACAACTTGGCCTCCTTACTAATCTCTATGAGCCACTTAAAAATTGTATATATTTAAAGTGTAAAATATGATGATTTGATATACATATACCTAGTGAAATGATTACTACAGTCAAGCTAGTTAATATACCATTTCCTCACATAGTTAGCTTTTCGTGTGATGAGAGCACCTGAAATCTACTCTCTTAGCCTATTTCCAGTATTCAATACGGTGTTATTAACTATAATCATGCAGTACATTAGATCTCTAGATTTATTCATCCTGCATAACTGGACATTTGTACCTTTGACTAACATCTCCTCATCTCTCCCCTTCACCCCCACTGCCCCAACTCCTGGTAACCACCATTCTGTACTCTGTTTCTATGAGTTTGACTATTTTACGTACCACATAGGTAGATCGTGGAGTATTTGTCTTTCTGTGCCTGGCTTGTTTCATTTAGCATAATGTCCTCCACGTTCATCCATGTTGTCACAAATGGTAGGATTTCCTTCTTTTTAAATGCTGTTGTAATATTCCATTATACATATACGGTTTATACTGTTTTTGATAGTGGCTGTACAAATTTACATTCCCACTAGCAGTGTGCAAGGATTCCCTTTTCTCCACATCCTCACCAGCACTTGTTATCTTCTGTCTTTTTGATAATCACCATTCTAACAGGTGTGAGATGATATCTCGTGGTTATGATTTGCATTTCCCTGATGATTAGTGATGTTGAGCATCTCTTCGTATACTTATTGACCATTTGTATGTCTTCTTCTGAGAAATGTCTGTTTAGATCCTTTGCCTAATTTTAAATCAGGTTATTTGTTTTCTTGCTATCAAGTTGAGTTCCTTATATATTTTAGATATTAACTCCTTATCAGATGTACAATTTGCAAACATTTTCTCCCATTCCATAGGTTGTCCCTTCACTCGCTGATTGTTTCCTTTGCTGCACAGAAAAACTTTTAGTTTGATGCAATCCTCTATGAGCCACTTAAGGGCAGGACCATGTAAATATTCATCTCTGTCTTCCCAAGGTTCAAAGGATTGGCACAAAGTCATGCTAAGTAAATGGTTGATGTGTGTAAAATAAGTAAATGAATGTGTGCTGTGACATTACCTCATGTGAGAAGGGGTATGTCAGAGGGAAAACATTTTGTATAAATGAGACAGTTTGAAACTCTGCTCTGCCTCGGTCGGTTGGCCCTAGACAAGTCTCTTAACCTCCTGCAATATCCTTACATGTAAAATCCAGTGATAATATCTCACTAACAGGCTTGTTATGAGGAGTAAATTGATGCTCCGAGCATAATGCGCTGTAAATAGTGGTCACTCAATAAAAAATAGTTATTATCAATTATTGTGAGGCAACTGAATGTCAGAAAGGCTCACTTAGGGTCATTCAGCTTTTAAATAGAGGTTAGAAGTCAGATCTACACATCTTATGCCAGATGCTGGAATGAATTAATCAGACAGGATATCAGTCCCTGAGGAACTCGCAATCAAACACGGGAAAGAGAAAGTAACAAATAATTAATATATAGTATGGCAGATGAAATAGCAGAATTGTGTGTAAAGTATTCGGGCAACACAGAGATGGCAATTAATTCTGCCCGGAGAATTCGCAGTGAAGGTGACACTTGAGCTGTAGTGGGCGATTTCTAGACACTGAGTCTCAGAAGCTGCCGGAACCAAGGTGCTGCGGGAGTTGAGTGAGTCTCGGTCGGATATTGTTACCGGACCGGATCGAGGCCGTTCCGTCAGTGTTTTCGGACGCCCAGCGGTCGCGGCTTCTTGGGCCGATCTTCAGCTGGCACAATTACAGGCCGCGCAGCAGCAAAGGATGAATGGACCTCTGGGAAAGGTAACGTAGGTTCCACGCACTCTGGGCGCTGGGGAGGTGGTGAAAAGAGCTGAGCTGCTAGGTGGCCGCGAGGCTCTCACGCTGCTGCAGACATCCGGGTAAGAGACTTGGGGGAGAACAAGGCTCTTCCCAGAAGCACGTGCGGCGCCTTGTCAAAGGGTTGCGCTTAGTCGTCTGCTCCCGGGGCGTTAACCCGAGCGCCACGCCCCCTTTCGCGCTACCCTCGCCTCGCATTGGCCTGGAAAGAGAGGAGCCCCGCAATGGGAATCACAGCGGAATAGGTCCAAATAATATGTACGACCTTGAGCAGGTCATTTTATTTTTGCTTTAGGTCATCAGCTTCCAGATTTTTTTCTAAGAATACCGTTTTGACTCGCTGAATAGATTGGGATGTGAGGCTACTTGGCGACAAGGGAAGGGTAATAATAAAAAAACCATTTTTACTTACAAAACCTTAATTACGTGACTGCAGTAAAACCGTGTGAACCACGTAAAGCATTCCTTCACTTTCCCTTGTCCTCTTAACAGATTTCAGCTGTGCTTTTTCAGTTGTACCATGCTGCTTATACTAATGACTTTTTGTTTTTAGCAATTCATGTTAAAATTTTATTAGAGGCATTAATTTGGAGACTGTACTCCATGATACACAGCATGATCATTTCTGCTCATGGATCTACTGGTCCTAACTTTGGGGCAGCCCCTGAATGTCTCTAGGTTTGTTTCCTTAAGGTCCCAAACCTCACTTCATCCTTAATGAAGTAACTCTCTGTTGTTCACTTTAGCCAAATTGTGAGAATTTAACTAGATCTGGTGAAAGGATAATAGAAAAAAATCAAAGTTTTAAAATTTAACTGTTAAAGATGGTCAGACTGGTGGCTCCACGCTCCTGCTCTAAGAGCCTTGATTCTGAGGAATGCTGAAAGGGAGGGATCATTGTTCAGGGAATACTGTTTTTGGCCTTTCTATACTCCTGAAGAGCCCATGGAAATCTGTCATAGGCTATCACCTAAAGATACAAGGGCATATAGGGCCCCTCTGGATCTGATGCCACAGTTCTCTTCCAGACTCCTTTGTTACTGACTTCACTCTTCCGTTCTGCCCTATGGCTTTGGCCAGGTAGTCTCATCTTTATTTACCAAATGCTGAATTCCTAATCTTTGATCTTGTGGAGCTTTCTCACTTGGAATGCCCTCACCTTTTTTACCAGCTATCCAAATGCTCCATGGTTCAAGGCCCAGCTCAGGTCTCATCTTTTCCTTAAAACCTTTCAGACCATTCCAGCCAAAGTGCTTGTTTATTTTTTGAACTCTTAGCTGGTATTATCTTTTGGCATCTAATCATATGCAGTCTTGTGACCATCCTTGTGTCAGCCTGTCTGGAAGTGTTAGTTAATGCTTTACATTTATAAGGAAAACACATGGGATTTGCATCAGACCTGTGTTCTATCTCTTGCTAGCTGTGTGACCTTAGGCAGGTTATTTGACCTCCTGTGCTTCAGTTTCTTATCTGTAAATGCAGATAATGGTGCCCATCATATGGAATTGTTGTAAAGATTATAGAAGATAATGTAAGTAAGAGTATTTTCTAAGTGTGAAGAACTATACAAATAGGAATATTGATATTATTCTATAGTTAATAAACTGCTTTCATTTCCATAATTTTATTTGAGCTTCATGATATGAGATAATCCTGGCAGACACAACAGATAAGGAGGTGGAAGATACTGGTGCAGTGTCTGATACATAATAAGTTCTCAAATGCTTTACCAAATGCCTGAATAAACGAATGCCTTGCTTATAGGTCAACAGTCTCTTTTGTGGTAGTGCTGAACTGGAGCCTAGATTTTCTACCCCTCCTAAAACCCCACTGCCTTTCCTCTTCTGAGTATTTTGCATCTCCCTAACTTGATAATAATCTTGGTTTCTCTCATCTGTGAAATGAGGAATGAAAACCTTCCTTGACCTTCCCAGTTGTAAGTCCTTCCCTTCTCTGTGACCTGTGCAGCCCATTATACTGATCTCATTTCAGTGTAATAAATAATTTGCACATCTACTAGCCTCATTAGAAAGATTGAGGGTAGGGACTTCCCTGGTGGCCCAGTAGTTAAGAATCCACCTGCCAATCCAGGGGACACGGGTTCGAGCCCTGCTCTGGGAAGATCCCACATGCTGCGGAGCAGCTAAGCCTGTGCACCACAACTACTGAGCCTGTGCTCTAGAGCCTGCGAGCCACAGCTACTGAGCCCACATGCCACAACTACTGAAGCCTGTGTGCCTAGAGCCCATGCTCCACAGCAAGAGAAGCCACCACAATGAGAAACCCACACACCACAACAAAGAGTAGCCCCACTCGCCGCAACTAGAGAAAGCCTGCACGCAGCAACGAAGACCCAATGCAACCAAAAATAAATAAACAAAAATAAAATAAAATAAAAATTAAAGAAAAAAGAAAGATTGAGGGTAGGTAACTGTATTTTCTTCATGTCTGTATATACGCAGCCTACAGTGTACCTGATCTGATAAATATTGAATGAATAAGTGAATGAAAAAATGTTGACATTATGTGGTAAATACACAGTAGAGCTGGGACTAGAAGTTCAAACTCTTAGCCCAGTGCTTGAGACCCTAAGAAATCATCTCAAATTTTAGATGAGTGAGAAGCTCAGCTTTACTGGAATAAAACTGGGTGGGATCACATACCTCTTTAGGTCAACAGAAGTAGTAAAGCAATTAAGTGTCCAATTAAGACACTAATGCTGATAGTCATCAGACTTCAGAAAACATATTGTTTGATCAAGATGGAAGGATGGTGCCTGTGGAAGTCAACATGCACAGGGAATTGTTAGTGACTCACCTGCTGAGTTACTTTGCAGAGAAAATGGATGGTCCTGGAGTGTCAAGCTCAGGTCTGGATGTCACTCACCCTCAGATTACCATTCTTTTCGGGGATTACCATACCCTTGAACCAGAAGGATATGATTAGGGGAGGGGTGGTGATCACAAAAGATATGCTAGCCTTACCAGCCCAGAAGGAGCAACCTTGGGGACTGATTGCATAGTAAGATGTTTTCAAATGAAAACACTGAAGGCTAACATGGAGCATAGTTCATATGAACAAATAGCAGTGAGGATTTAAAAAAATGACAAATCAACAGACATGAATTAGGAGGACATAAGAAGATATGAAACAGGAGGACAGAAATTTCAGAGGGCCTAGCAGGGCAGGGAGTCCAAAAGCCCAGCAAAATGGTCAAGAAGTTGGCTATTTCCTGGTCACTACTAGACTGTAAGTTCTGAAGGACAGGGACATTTCTCTATTTTGTTCATGGTTTTATCTTCAGCACTTGTCACAAACTAAAGTACATATTGTTTAATAAATGAGGAACTGAACAATCACCACTGTTATTGTCACTGCTCCCAATTTGACCATTAACAATGTGCCTTGCACTTGCTAAGTCCTTTTCATATTATATCTAATTTAATAGTATCAACAACTCTATGAGTTGTTTTTTGTTTTTGGTGTTTTTTTAAAATTTAACTTATTTTTTTATACAGCAGGTTCTTATTATATGAGTTGCTTTATAACCTCTTTAGAGATAAGGAAGTGAGGTTTGGAGAGATTTACTAATTTGATCAGCAAATATTTATTGAGCACTTGCTATGTGCCAGAGAGTATGCTAGATGCTGAGATGTAGTAGTTCCTGTCTTCAAGGAGCTTATATTTCCAGCAAAATAGACTAATTAAACATATAACTACCTTTTGCTGTATACCTGAAACTAACGCAATATTGTAAATCAACTATACTTCAATTTAAAAAAGTATAATTACTTAAGTAATTGTGATAAATGCCTCAAAAAAAAAGATTCTGTGTGCTATATGGTGTGTATAACAGCAGAATTCAAGTAAGTCTGAGCAGTCAAGAAAGTTTTCTTGGTGATGTTACACGACTAAGACTTAAAGAATAATAGAATTTAGACTGGGAGAGCATGTGCGAAGGCCCTGAAATGAGAACACGTTTGGAGTTCCAGAGGGCCCAGAGGAAATTGGAAGGGAGAGAAGCAAGGGAGCTTGTATCAAGGGAGAGAGTGCGGAGAAGTATGGGGATGAGAGCTGGGGAGATGGTAGGGGATTGGGCTTACATTTCAGTGACCACAGTTGTTTTGAAACATTTTAGTCCTGGAGGAAGGTAGGGAATTGGGCTTAACAGAGCTCAGCTGTGGCCTAGAAGTGCCATCCAGCAGTATGGTGTGAGGCCAGATATTCCTTTCTTCCTCTCTTCCTCTCAATCTCTCTCTCTCTCTTTCTTTCTTTTTAAAATCGAGATATAACTCACGTACCATGATATTTACCCTTTTAAAGTGGATAATTTAGTGGGTTTTAGTATATTCATAAAGTTGTTCAGCCATCACCACTAATTCCAGAACATTTTCATCACTCTAAAAAGAAACATACCCATAAGCATTTACTCCTCAATTCCCCCCTCTGCTCACCCCCTGGTAACCACTAATCTACTTTATGTCTCTATGGATTTGTCTGTTCTGGTCATTTCATATAAATGAAATGATATAGTATGTGAGGCCAAGTATTTCTTAAGTGACTTGCCAAAGATCATACAGCTAGTAACATGGAGGAGCTGATATTCAAACCCAGGTCTGTGTGAATCTATAACCTGTGTTCCTAACTGCCGTAAAGACTCAGTGTAAAGACAGGCTTTGATAGTCACCATATTAAACACATTCAGAAGAGAATGGCCAAAGGAAAAATTACAAGCATAATCAATTTCGAAAGAACTTAGGAAAAGGTCAGCTCGAACACCACTTATTAGCTGTGTGCTTCAGACATATTAATTAACATTTCTGAGCTTTGGTTTCCTCACAGTAAAATGGGGGTAGAAATATCTACTTCACAGAATGGTTGTGAGGGTTAATGCAAATGATGTTTGGCATAAAGCAGGTGCTCAACAAATGGTAAGATTATTTAGGCTATTATTATTATCATTATTATATGAATTTCGCTGCTATTAAATTGGTATTGTTCTTTTGAGAGGTAGTATGGCAGAATGGAAAACATGGGTTTTAGAGTCAGATTTGGTTTGAATTCTTGGCACCTCTTACCAAACCTATAGCTTTAGGCAATTTACCTAAGCCTCTTTTTTCCTCTATAAATAGAGGCAATTATTTCAATGCCTCTATTAGAGGATTGGTGTAAAGATTGAGCAAAGTGCTTAGCACAAAGAATGTACTCAATAAGTGATAGTAACAATGCTATTTTAAACAATATTTGTTAATATACAAATATATTCTGTTAATATTCATAAGACAGTTGCTTGCCTCATGGGCCCCTTACCCACTTCTGTCACCATCCACCCCAGGGCCCTGGTGTCTGAAGCTACTCACACACCATAGGTTTTGCCCCGTGACTTCAGTTCTTAAGTAGCTGTGTAGTCCTTTTCTGGTTCCTGACTCCCGAGCTCATGGGACAAGTATTTTTGTAACCCACTGTAACAGCTCTGTCCTCATTCATTCATTCAGTAGAGTCACTGGCCTTCTCTTCCATTTGGTTTGGAGCTGGAGCTGCTCTTCATTTGCTGACTGCGGAGAGAGAGTATTTGTGGATACAGTCCCAAAATAGATAAGTTTTGTCCTGTTAAATGATGCCGAGCATTGCAGGGGAGAGGAAGCACATTTCCCAGAGCTGAAAGGGAGAGTTCACACCACAGTTTGAATGTCTTCCAGACAGTTGTCAACCCTTAAAAAGGTTTGGCTTTTAGATAATTAAATCCATAGCTATTGTGAAGACTCAGAAATCTGAACAATTAAAGTGAGGAAAAATCAGTCTCATCTAGATCTTTCTTCCCATCCAATACCTCTTCTGTATGAAGTGACCCATTTAAGAATACATTCTGTTCACTCTGATTTCTATTCTGTTTGTCGTGGTTCATAGATCTTGCACCTGGAGGGACATTAGTGTCATCTGTTCTAACTCCAGAGAGGGGAAAATTACTAGCCAATCACTAGTAAGGTGACCAGTGGTGGGGGGAGCCAGCCAGAGCTCCTGTGTGCTGGGGCTCCCAGTTGCCTGCTCTGTCTTTTACGCTGGCCAATATAAGGTTAAGCATATTGTACAGATATTTACAAAGTCTTTTAGTATCTTATTTAATTGTCATTTTTAGGATTGTCTGCATACTTTGCCCTTCCTTCTATTATTCATATCCTTCCCAATCTTCATGACCTCACATTCTCTGGGAGACTTTTCCTAAATTTGATCATTTTCCCCCCTGAATTCCTAAACACTAACACATTCATTTATGGGAGAGAGGGTGTAGAATAGTGGAAAAATTATAGGCTTTGGAGTCAGAGAAACCTAAGATCCTATGCTAGTTCTGATAGTAGCTGTTTGACTTTGGGTAAATTACTTAATCTCAGTTTCCCCAACTGTAAAATGGGATAATAATACTTATCCTGTAATGGAATTATGATTTAGACACATGGTAGGTGCTCAACATAATAGATGTGGGTGGTAATAAATGGTAGCAATGATTGTCACTCATTCACTTCTTCCTAATCATTTATTTATTTACTAAAACAACAGGAAGATGATATGACTCTTGCCCTTGAGGATCTCTTGGTTTAGCATAGTGGCCTATGGGTGATGTTAAGAGTTTCAGTGAATCTCTTGAAGTAGTATGCAAACTTTTTTCCCCCCTTACTTACTTAATTTATTTGGTTCTACTTACTACATTTTAATTTTTTTTTTTTTTTTTTTTGGCCACACCATGCGGCATGCGGGATCTTAGTTCCCCGACCAGGGATCGAACTCGTGCCCCTTGCATTGGGAGCGTGGAGTCTTAACCACTGGACCCCCTTACTTACTTATTTTTTTTGTTTCTATTTACTACTTTTTATTTTTTTTTTTTTTTTTTTGGCCACACCATGCGGCATGCGGGATCTTAGTTCCCCGACCAGGGATCGAACTCGTGCCCCTTGCATTGGGAGCGTGGAGTCTTAACCACTGGACCACCAGGGAAGTCCCCACCTGCTACATTTAAAAAAATTGAAGTAGAGTTGATTTACAGTGTTTCAGGTGTACAGCAAAGTGATTCAGTTATATATATAGGTATATATACACATATTATATATATATAGATTCTTTTTCATATTCTTTTCCATTATAGGTTATTATAAGAATATAGTTCCCTGTGCTAAGTATGCAAACTTTTGTATATTCGTGTCTATATGTATTTGTCTGGGGAGAAGATTCATGATTTTGGGCAGATTATCAGCAATATCTAATCTGTAACACCCCAAAAGCTAAGAACTTCTCCTGGCCATCAACACCTGGATTCCCTGCCAGAGGTGCTTGTTGTTTGTGCCACCTATTTTGACTTAATCATATAATACTGTGGTATTGCTTAGCTGTTTAATACAAATGTGTATTCATATCTTCAGCCATTCAAATTCCTATAAGACAGGGGTTGTGCTTACATTTTGTAAACAGCTTTATTGAGATATAAGTCATATACCATACAATTTGTCCATTTAAAGTATACAATTCAATGGCTTTTAATATCTATAGAGTTGTGCAACCATCACTACAATCAATTTTAGAACATTTTCATCACCCCAGAAAAAAAACCCACATCCCTTAGTTGTCATCCCCAGCTGCCCAGACCCCCCCCAGCCCTAGGCAACCACTAGTCTTTCTTTCTCTATAGATTTTCCTATTCTGGCTATTTCATATAAATGGAGTCATACAATATTGGCCCTTTGTGACTGGCTTCTTTTATTTAGCATAATGTTTCCAAGTTCATTCATGTTGTTATATTTTGTTTTTACAGTCCCTTTCATATTCAGCATAGTAGTTGACACATAATAGGCTTTTTAAAAATTTTATTTTTATTTTTATTTTTTATTTTTATTTTTTTTGTGGTATGCGGGCCTCCCTCTGCTGCGGCCTCTCCCGTTGCGGAGCACAGGCTCCGGACGCGCAGGCCCAGCGGCCATGGCTCACGGGCCCAGCCGCTCCGCGGCATGTGGGATCCTCCCAGACCGGGGCGCGAACCCGGTTCCGCTGCATCGGCAGGCGGACGCGCAACCACTGCGCCACCAGGGAAGCCCATTTTTATTTTTTAAAACTTTATTTATTTTTGGCCTCGTTGGGTCTTCGTTGCTGCGCGTGGGCTTTCTCTAGTTGCGGCGAGCGGGGGCTACTCTTCGTTGCGGTGCGCGGGCTTCTCGTTGTGATGACTTCTCTTGTTGTAGAGCACAGGCTCTAAGCACATGGGCTCAGTAGTTGCAGCGCGTGGGCTCTAGAGCATGCGGGCTTCAGTAGTTGTGGTGTGCAGGCTTAGTGGTTGTAGCTCGCAGACTGTAGAGCACAGGCTCGGTAGTTGCTCCGCGGCATGTGGAATCTTCCTGGACCTGGGATCGAACCCGTGTCCCCTGCGTTGGGGACAACGGATTCTTAACCACTGCACCACCAGGGAAGTCCAGGCTTTTTTTCCTTAATTTTAAAAAAGTATTTATTTACTTATTTTGGCTGTTCCGGGTCTTAGTTGTGGCACGCAGCCTTCCTAGTTGTGGTATGTGGACTCTTAGTTGCGGCATGCAAACTCTTAGATGCGGCATGCGTGCAGGATCTAGTTCCCCAGCCAGGGATTGAACCCAGGCCCCCTGCATTAGGAGTGCAGAGTCCTACCCACTGGACCACCAGGGAAGTCCCCATAATAGGCTTTAAAAAAATAAAATTTAGAACAGTTTTAGAATTACAGAAAAGTTGCAAAGATGGTACAAAGAATTCCCATATACTTCATATCAAGTTTTCCTGGTTATTATCTTATATTAGTATGGTACGTTTTTCATAATTAATGAACTGATATTGATATATTATTATTAAGTCCATACTTTATTCATATTTCTTTCATTTTTTAAAATCCAGTGTCCTTTTTCTGTTCTAGGTAGGATCCCATCCAGTATATTATATTACATTTAGTCATCATGTCTGCTTAGGCTCCTCTTGTCTATGACAGTTTCTCAGACTTTCCTTTGTTTCTCAAGGCTTTTACACATAATAGGCTTTTAAGACATAAATGTTGAAGGAACTGAAATTGTTCCTCATAGTGGACAGGATTTTCTCTTTGTGTTATGGGACCTTAAGGGCATTTATTATTTATTATCTAGTTACTTTATAGAAAGAACTCCTCCATGTTAAGCACTCCCTTAGTAAACCTATAGCAGTGATCTTTTGAGTGGGTGCCAGCAGGGCAGAGTGAGATTAAAATAACTGGGTTGTTGAGGGTAAGATTGTGGGGAGTGGGGGAAGCTGCCACTGCAACTGCCTCCTCTCATTATTATTGTTTTGTTCATGTTGGTATATTATTATTATTATTATTAAGAGAGTGTGGTGTAATAGAGGCATAGTCTTTGGAGTAAAACAGTCCTCTTAGCCACTTATTAGCTATAATTTCTTGGAATATAATTTCTATGGGCCTCAGCTGCCTCACCTGTAAAATTGCCTTGCAGTGTTTTGAGAATTAGAGAAGAGTTCAGAAAGTCCCTTGCATGGCGACTGTGCTTGACACATACATAATAGTTGTTGATTGATATTAGAAAATATAAATTAGGGACTTCCCTGTTGTCCAGTGGTAAAGAATCCGCCTTCCAATGTAGGGGACGCAGGTTCGATCCCTGGTTGGAGAACTAAGATCTCACATGCTGTGGGGCAACTAAGCCCACGCGCCACAACTACTGAGCTCATGTGCCACAAACTACAGAGCCCATGCACCCTGGAGCCCATGTGCTACAACTAGAGAGAGAAAACCTGCACGCCACAACTAGAGAGAAGTCTGCATGCTGCAACGAAAGATCCTGCATGCTGTAACTAAGACTTGATGCAGCCAAGAAAATGAATAAATAAATAAAATAAATAAGTATTTAAAAAAAGAAAATATAAATCAAATTAGAAAGGGGAAATAGGGTGACAAAAAAGCAACCCAAGAAGTGCGGGGGGGTTGGGCTTCTGTTTTTCGAGCATTTTCTGTAGTGGGTAGAAAAAGAAGATGGCCTTGGTTTGCCTGCATGTTCGGTATTAACTGTAAGGCAGTTTCTTTGCTAGACAAGAGGATTTGGTTCCGTTTTGGTTTGTGTACTGTGAGTTTCTAGCCTCTTTGTGAAGAGGTACGTGGAGCTCTGTGAATGCTTACAATTGTTCTAACATGACTGTTTTGCTGTAGGCGCTGTGTCTGAGGAAGGACACCATTTTTAAGCAAGCCTTTTCCCTCTTGAGGTAAGGATATTAATAACAGTAAAAATATAGCTAATATTTGCATTCCACTAGGTGGTTCACACAGCATTCTTCTTTCATCATCTCCACTTACATGTTTACTAAGCATCTCAAGCATTAACTCCCCTGCCAACTTACTCCTTCCCCATTCTCAGTAAATGACAACTCCATTCATCTAGTTGCTCAGGACAAAATCCTTGGAATCATCCTTGATACTGTTGTTTCTCTCACTCTACATCTAATTCTTAAAACCTGTCAGCCTTGCTTTTGAAATATGTTCAAATAATGCAAGGCTATTGCAAGAACCACTTCACTGGTTCTCTTCCCTCAGTTTCACGTCTTCCTATTCATTGCTCACCTATTGCCAGGGTTAACTTTCTAAAACTTAAACTTGATCATATCACTTTTGTGATTAAACTGCCAGGAGCTTCCCACTGCCCACACAGAGTAAAGACAAAACTCCCTAGCACAGTGTTTGAGGTTTTCAAAACCTGACCCCTGATTACCTCTTTTACCCTGCCCCCTTCCCTGCTGCTTTTAAGTGCCACTCACATCCACCTGCTTGCTGTTCCCCAGATATACTACTTTCATACCTCTGCCTAGAATGCTTTTCCTGTGGGGCTAAGTAATTGAGAATAGTTCTTAATTTTTAAAACCTCATTTCAAATAGTTTCACCCCTCTGATGAAATGAGCATGCTTTCCTTTGTATTCCACCAAATCTTGTACATGATTTTGTTCTGGATCAGCACTGTATTGTGGCTCGCATCTGTTTACATATCTCTCTCCCAACTAGACCATAGATAGAGACATTTTACTTACTTTTGCATCCTCAGGACCTAACAGATCGACCCATAGTAAGTACTTAATAATGTTTATGGAAAGAAGAGAAGGGGGAAATAAGGAAATATGTAGCATTGATATATCCTTAATGAGGAGCATACAAGTTTTGGTAGCTTTGCAAATAGATGTGGGTATCTAATTGTATTCAACATACTCTTTTTAGGTTCAGAACCTCAGGAGAGAATCCCATCTGTTCTGCAGGTAAACAGTTATTTCCTGATGTAGTCTTCCTGCTTTAAGTGACCCTCTAACACTATAATAATTTTGTCTAAAAAGATGCCTAACATATCTTTGAGAAGAGTGCCTGGGACCAAATCCTACCCCTCACATGGAACAGGACAAAGGGCAAGAACATAAAGTTGTGGGTTAAGAGCAAGAGTTCTGTACTAAGTTTGGATTCCAACTCTACCACATACTATTCTGTGACTTTTAAGTACCTCTCCATAGCTTGGTTTCCTCACTTTAAAAAATGAGGAGAATTATAGTACAAACTACAGTGAATTATTTGAAGATTCAGTGAGATAAAACATATAAACTGCTTTAAAAAAGTTAGTATTGGGACTTCCCTGATGGTCCAGTGGCTAAGACTCTGCACCCCCAATGCAGCGGGCCCGCGTTCGATCCCTGGTCAGGGAACTAGATCCCACATGCCACAACTAAAAAATGATCCTGCATGCTACAACTAAGACCCAATACAACCAAATAAATAAATATTTTTTTAAAAAAGTTATTATTATTATTATTATTGCTACTATTTCAGACCTGTCTTTCATGTCCATTATCTACCAGGCTAAGGCTTTTCTTCCAGTATTTTATCCAAAATGAATGTTCATTCAATCTGGTTAACACAATGAATTTCAATCTGTTTCAACCCTATTATTTGCCATTTTTGCTTTGTCTATTATGTGACAAATTTCAAAGCAGCCATTGGATAGTAATGATATCTGTTTTTTGACTGAAGAGTATCAGAAACAGGAAATTCCCTGGTGGTCCAGTGGTTAGGACTCCAAACTTCCACTGTAGGGGGCATGGGTTCGATCCCTGGTTGGGGAACTAAGATCCTGCAAGCCGCGTGGTATGGCCAAAAAAAAAAAAAAAAGTATCAGAAATAAAGGAATGGGAGCAAGGAAGGGAACTAACATTTACTGAGTGCTTAGTATGTGCCATGCAGTGCATAAGAAGTTTTACATCCATTAATTACTTCAGAAGATGGTGGCAATGTGTAGAGAATCACCACTTCTACCAGGCCTAAAGCCCAGCTTCTCAAAATATGTGCTTCTTTTTATTTATTCATTCTCTCAACAAACATTTATTGGACCAGGCTGTGTTTTAGGTGCTGGGGGTACAAAATTAAGATGGTATAATCCTTGCCATTTGGAACCTTACAGTGTTATAAGAAATAATTTTATCCCCAAAGAATAATATAATGAACACTTCTATACCCATTACTTAGATTCAACTGTTGTTAACATTTTGTCATATTAGCTTTCTTTTTTTTTTTTTTTTTTTTTTTAAATAACAAGTTGCCAACAGCACTTTATTTTTTCTTTTCAACATCCTGTTCTGCAGCTTCCTTGGCCCTTTTTGCCCAGATGCCAAAGAGCCGGGCATTGGCGTGGGCCATGCGGAGACTGGCGAAGGCCTTGAAGTTCTTCTCCTCCTCTGTGATAACTCTGGCCTTCTCCTTCTTGTAGATGTTCCGTATGGGCATGACTGGTCCGGTCAGCTGGGTGGCCAATTTGAGCTTTGCAGCAGAGCCGTCTCCCTTCTTGGGGGCTGAGGGCTTCCTGCAGATCTTGCGCTCTGGCTGGTTGAACCACGTGGCCACGCGCCGCTGCCAGTTCTTGTGGAAGTGGGGCTTCAGGATCGTATCATTACGGCTTGGCACCATGGCTGCGGCCGACTGGTCTGGGGAGCAGGGAGGACGGGGAGCGAGTTAGGGCTCAGGCACGGCGGCCCAAGGGCGCGCGCACCCATGTTAGCTTTCTTGACCAGATGTTATGATACTTCACCCCTGAATACTTAAGCATGCATTTCTAGAAACAAGGATATTCTCTACATTCTATTAAAGAACCACAATAGCATTATCTCCCTGAAGAAAATTAATAATAATGCCCCAATATCATCTAATACTCTATCCATTTCCCCAGTTGTCCCCCAAAAGTCTTTTATGGTGTTGTTTATAACCAAGAGCCAGAGATGGTTCATGCTTTGCATTTTGCTATGATGTCACCTTTAATGCAGAACAGATCTTTCACTATTTTATTTCTACAACAGTTGCTTTTTGATTAGGCTAGACCATTTGACTTATAAAATTTCCTCCCTTTTTAATTTGATTATTTCTGTGCGGTATTTTATAATATGTTCTTCTGTTCCTTTCCTACAAACTAGAAGTTATGTCTAAAAGCTTTTCTAGATTCAAGTTACACAATTTTAGCAAGAAAACTTAATAACTGATGCTCTGAACTTCATATTGCATCCTATCAGGAGAGGAAAAAAAAACACTAAGAAAATCTGATCATAAAAGTGAAAAGCAGCCATTTTAGAGAATATGGAAAATAAACACACACACACACACACACACACACACACACACAATACACACACGAAGAAGCTGAAGGAGATGAAGAAAATAAAGATCACTTGTAATGCTACCATCCAGAGATTATTGCTTAACATTCTGGTGTATATCCTAGCAGGTCTTTTTATAGGCATTTCTTTCTCTCTTTCTGTGTGTGCGTGTGCATGTGCGTGTGTGTGTGTGTGTGTGTGTGTGTGTGTGTGTGTGTGTATTTTTTTGTCTTGCAGTAATGGGAACAAATTATATATAATGCTTCATAATCTTTTTTTTCTACTTAATCTATGGTGAACATGTTTCTACTATAATAAATAAATAAATATCTACATAATTATTTTGAATATACTGCCTTAAATGGAACAACATGTAGGGTAAGAATCTGAGTCTGGTTTTGAACATGTTGAGTTGGAGTGCTTGTGAGGAAGATATACTAAGTAGTCCATTGGAGACACTGATCTTGAGCTCAAAATATAGGTCTGGGTTGAAACTGTGAATTTGGAAGTCATCATATTGTTGATTTTAATTGACGTCTTGAGAATGAATGAGACTACCTGAGGAGAACAAGTAGAGAAGAGGCCCAAGGATCGGGCCCTGAGGAACTCCAACATTAAAAAATTGGGTAGAGGGTGCAAGATATGGCTAATGAGCTTGAAAAGGGAGGCCAACGTGGTAGGAGAAAAACAGGTTAGTATAGTTTCATGGCAGCCAAAAGGAGAGTGTTTCAGGAAGGAAAGAGTGGTTAACCACGTTACAGTTTCAGCTGTGTGCTGCTGAGAGGGAATCGCAAAAGACATGAACTAACGATGTTCCTTGGTTTCGACAACATAGAGGTGACCTTAGGGAGAGTAGTATCTGTGTAGGTGTGGTGAGGTCTGTTGTGGAAATCAACTGCATTGACAGGTGAATGGGAGTTCAGGAGTTAGAGAAAGCTATGACAGACAGTATGTTTAAGAAGTTTGTCTTTGAATGGGAGGAGAGAGAATTGGCAGGAGCTGGAGAGGGATGTGGGGTTAAGGAAAGATTTTTTTTGATAGTTATTTTTCTCTTAATTATACTTTTAATTTTGAAAGGTAAAAAGTTATAAAAAAGTGAAAAGGGTGATATGTCAAATAAACCCAGATTTGGCAATTTTTAACGTTTTGTTAGACTTTCATTTTTTTTCTTGTATATTAAAAAAATAAGGATTATGTTCAGGACCCATTTATTCCCTACTCTTGGTATCATCCCTTATCCCATAACCAGAGAAAAAGTTCATTTTGAACTGGTATGTATTCTGAGGAAGGTTTTAAAAATATATTAAAATTATCAACTGTTAAAAATTATAAAAGCATGCAAATGGTAAAAATAAATATAAATTGAAAGGGTGTATGATGAAAGATTGAATTTTTTTCTATTTCCCACCTAGTTTCACTCCTCAGTGGTATGCATTGATAGCAGTTTCTTGTATATTTTTCAGGAAAGTTTTATGCGTATATGAACATATATGTTATAATGCTGGACATTTAGGTTGTTTTTAGTTTCTGTTATTTCAAAAAATGCTGCAACAACTGTTTCTATATATCTTTATAAACTTGTTCTGTACATTTGTAAGATAAATTCCTGGAATTGAAATTGTTGAGTCAATGGGTTGTCAGTTAAAAATTTTGGTAAGTATTGTCAGAGTGCCCTTCAGAGAAGTTGTATTAATTTACATTTCTATTTTCTGGCCAAAACTGGGTTTTACAAAACATCTTACTTTTTTGCTGGTGAAAATTATGTCTCATTTTAATTTGCATTTCTTGAGAAAGTTTGTCATCTTTTCATATTTTTTTGGCCATTTGTATTTCTTTTCTTGTGAACTGCCTGCATATATTTTTTACCCATTTTTCTTTTGAATTGTTTGCTTTTTCATTTTTGATTTGTAAAAACTTTTTATATAGTTCCTTTTTTTTAATGAAAGTTCTTTTTTAAAATTTATTTAATTAATTAATTTATTTTTGGCTGCGTTGGGTCTTTGTTGCTGTGCATGGGCTTTCTCTAGTTGCGGCGTGCGGGAGCTACTCTTTGTTGTGGTGCGTGGGCTTCTCATTGCTGTGGCTTCTCTTTGTTGCGGAGCACGGGCACTAGGCACGCAGCTCAGTAGTTGTGGCTCGTGGGCTCTAGAACGCAGGCTCAGTAGTTGTGGCGCATGGGCTTAGTTGCTCTGTGGCATGTGGGATCTTCCCCGACCAGGGCTCGAACCCGTGTCCCCTGGATTAGCAGGCGGATTCTTAACCACTGCACCACCAGGGAAGTCCCGTTGCCAGTTTTTTCTTTTTTTTTTTTCAGTTGTTTTAACATTTATTGAAACATCCATTTTTTCCCCATAGATTTAAGAATGTCACCTTATCATATACTAAGTTTCCATATGAATCTATAACTACTGGATTGTAACTTAGTATTGTTTTTTTTTTTTTTCGGTACGCAGGCCTCTCACTGTTCTGGCCTCTCCCGTTGCGGAGCACAGGCTCCGGACGCGCAGGCTCAGCAGCCATGGCTCACGGGCCCCGCCGCTCCGCGGCATATGGGGTCCTCCCAGACCGGGGCACGAACCCGTGTCCCCTGCATCGGCAGGCGGACTCTCAACCACTGCGCCACCAGGGAAGCCCCTTAGTATTGTTTTATAGATCTGTCTGTATATTTGATACCAGTACCAAGCTGTTTTAATACTACTGGTTACTGTAGTTTTGAGGTATATTTTATTTATTTATTTATTTATTTTTATTTTTTTGCGGTACGCGGGCCTCTCACTGCTGTGGCCTCTCCCTTTGCGGAGCACAGGCTCCGGACGCACAGGCTCAGCGGCCATGGCTCACGGGCCCAGCCGCTCCGCGGCATATGGGATCCTCCCAGACCGGGGCACGAACCCGTGTCCCCTGCATCGGCAGGCGGACTCTCAACCACTGCGCCACCAGGGAAGCCCATGAGGTATATTTTAGTATCTGATTCTGAGGTAGTTTTTTGTTTTATTTTGCTTTGAAACTGGATTAAATGGGGCATGTTAAACGCTGTTGAAAAAAATCCAATTGAATAAAAGATCCTTTTGAAAAGAGGGGTAGGGACAATAACAATTTACTCAAACAGCTTCCTATTTGGAGAAATTTAAGTTGTCTCCAAAATTTTGCAATGTAAACAACACTACGATAAACATCCTGTACATTAGTATTTGTGCCCTTGTGTGATTATTTACATAGGATATATTTCTAAAAGTCTAATTGTTGGGTCAAAGGAAATGCACATTTTAATTTTTTTTTTTGGCTGCACTGGGTCTTTGTTGCTGCACGCAGGCTTTCTCTAGTTGTGGCGAGCAGGGGCTACTCTTCGTTGCGGTGCACGAGCTTCTGATTGTGGTGGCTTCTCTTGTTGCCGAGCACGGGCTCTAGGCATGCAAGCTTCAGTAGGTGCAGCACACAGGCTCAGTAGTTGTGGCACGTGGGCTCAGTAGTTACAGTATGCGGGCTTAGTTGCTCTGCAGCATGTGGGATCTTCCCGGACCAGGGATCGAACCCATGTCCCCTGCATTGGCAGGCGGATTCTTAACCACTGTGCCACCAGGGAAGTCCCAAAATGCACATTTTTAAAGCTATTGATGTGTATTGCCAAATTGCTCCTTGGAAAGATTGTACCATTTTATAGTTTTTTTTGTATTTGAGAATCCCTTTTTATACACTCATCAACATTGTTATTTTTTTAAATATTTGCTAATATTAATAAGTTAAAAATGCCATCCCTTGTATTTGTAATTTGCATGTCTTTGAGTACTAGTTGGTTGAACATAGTTTCATACATTTACTGGCCATTTATCCTTTCCTTTGCCCATTTCAGTTGTGGAATCTCAGTGCCTAGAAGGCTCCAAGGCCCAGGGTAACTCACCAATATCAGCATGCCAAGGTAATTCTCTTTGAAAGGACACAGCTTTGTTGGCATTTTTCATGCATCTTTGAGATTTCTTTAAAGTCAGAAATTTCAAAATTGAATTATAATGGTGTTCAGAAAAGAAGAGTAGGAAGCAGTGTCCTGTTCCTACCTTTACATATCATGCTCTCTGTGGGCCCTGGGTACCATCCCAGCTGCTCTCTCTAAGGAATGGGCCTCATTGTAGTGACCATCTTTTTCTTACTGATTTAAACGTACATGGAGAGGTAGAAGTAAATATATAAAGAGGTCTAAAGAGGTTAAATGAAGGGAACTCAGACTTTTCTTATTATAGCATGAGCAAAAAGGTGGAGTCATCAAAACATGGTACATTCAGGACTTCCCTGGTGGCTCAGTGGTTAAGAATCCGCCTGCCAATTCAGGGGACACCGTTCCAGCCCTGGTCCGTTAAGATCCCACATGCCACAGAGCACCTAAGGCCGTGCGCCACAACTACTGAGCCTGCGCTCTAGAGCCTGCGAGCCACAACTACTGAGCCCGCATGCTACAACTGTTGAAGCCCGCGTGGCTAGAGTTCGTGCTCCGCAACAAGAGAAGCCACCGCAATGAAGCCCGCACATCACAAAACGAAGAGTAGCCTCCGCTCGCCACAACTAGAGAAAGCCCACATGCAGCAACGCAAGCCCAACACAGCCAAAAATAAATAAATAAATAAATAAAATAAATTTATTTTAAAAAAAACATCGTACATTCAAGTCCAAATAGTTCAGTGTAATTAGAAAAACTGAAAGAAGTTTGAAAAGAGATTTTGAAAAAAGTGGGTAGCCGCCAGAGCCAAATCATTGCAGATTGTCTTGGTAAAATATCTCTAGAATTTCAAAACAAAACAAGCAAACAAAAACACCCCAACGCTTACTGAGCACATACCATTTGCCACGTGCTGGGGTGTATCTGCCCTTCAGGGATGTGTATTGGATGGAGAAAATATCCTGTAATTAGACTCTTGGCTGGGGTTACCCCAGCTTTTTCCTCTTTCCCTCCTGCATAGCCCTGCCAAAATGCTTGTTCCAATTTTGAAGGAGAAATAATTAAAATGAAGTTGTTTATCCCCATCCTGGATTGATGGGTTTAGTTCCCAGTTTAGTAAACAAGGACATTGAAGGACAGTTGGCTCTGGCATATATAAAGGGAAGGGATGTGTTGTGGGAGAAGTCAATACATGATTACATTCTATAATTGTACTAATTGAAAGATTTTCAAAGCCTACTTTTGAAATCATGGGGTTTTGTATCTTCTTCAGCGAAAAGAGTTGCCTCTTCTCTCAGGAGGCTGCAATGTTCATATGACAGCAGGAAACCAGCTTAATGACACAAGCAGGGGAAAAAATTCAGTTGAACTTAATGGAAATCAGAGGCTTTCAAACTTGTAAATTTTATAATTAAAACAACTGGCTAATTAAGCAGTTTAACCACTGGTAACTTGACCAAAAACCTTTCATTTAAGAGAGAAAAGGGTTAATTTAACAGTATTTTGAACCAGCTTCTTAATTAACCAACTGCTCTAATTATAGGAATTTCCCCAAACTAAATTTGAAAATGCCTCCTTGCCAAGGAATTCCAGTAGATTAGAGGCTGAGGCAAGCATTTATGGCATTTTCACCTAAGATCTGTCATCATCTCAAAGATCACTTCTGGTTCTGCTCCTTGAAACCACTGGTGGGTGATTGAGTTTCTGTGTACTTAAAGATGGTGACGAGTTCCTGGGTTGTTGTTGTTTTTTAATTTACACAAAATATTTTACTATATAATGGAGGCATGGGAGAGCTGCAGCTGTAAACTCTTGATGATGTTTGTATGTTTAGGGCAGCACAGAGACGACATTTAAGCTGGCCATGGAGGCTGTGAAGGATATCACCAGTCAGAGAGGTGCAGTCCCAGCATGGGAGACAGCCCAGCACCACACAGAGGCATGAGAACTGCATGGTTTATACAGAATGGCAAGTGTAGCTCTGTGGCTGAGAAGCAAGGGTTTTTTTTTTTTTTTTTTTTGCGGTACGCGGGCCTCTCACTGTTGTGGCCTCTCCCGTTGCGGAGCACAGGCTCCGGACGCGCAGGCTCAGCGGCCATGGCTCATGGGCCCAGCCGCTCCGCCGCATGTGGTATCTTCCCGGACCGGGGCACGAACGCCCGTCCCCTGCATCGGCAGGCGGACTCTCAACCACTGCGCCACTGGGGAAGCCCGAGAAGCAAGGTTTTAAAAGCCTGGAGGATGGAGAGTGAGGACGTGAAGTGGTTGGAACTAGATTATAAAATTGAGGCTCTTAAATGCTTGCCTAAGGAGTATGAACTTCAGGCAGTGGAAAATCAAACATTTTGAAATATAGCAAGGACCTTCCTTGTCTCATTTATTGGTGTTACTGTAGTGCCTGATACAGTGCCTGGCACAGAGTAAGTCCTTTTTAAAAATTGTGGGGCTTCCCTGGTGGCGCAGTGGTTGAGGGTCCGCCTGCCAATGCAGGGGATGCGGGTTCGCGCCCCGGTCCAGGAGGATCCCACATGCCGCGGAGCAGCTGGGTCCGTGAGCCATGGCCGCTGAGCCTGCGCGTCCGGAGCCTGTGCTCCGCAACGGGAGAGGCCACAACAGTGAGAGGGGTTGGAACTAGATTATAAAATTGAGGCTCTTAAATGCTTGCCTAAGGAGTATGAACTTCAGGCAGTGGAAAATCAAACATTTTGAAATATAGCAAGGACCTTCCTTGTCTCATTTATTGGTGTTACTGTAGTGCCTGATACAGTGCCTGGCACAGAGTAAGTCCTTTTTAAAAATTGTGGGGCTTCCCTGGTGGCGCAGTGGTTGAGGGTCCGCCTGCCAATGCAGGGGATGCGGGTTCGCGCCCCGGTCCAGGAGGATCCCACATGCCGCGGAGCAGCTGGGTCCGTGAGCCATGGCCGCTGGGCCTGTGCGTCCGGAGCCTGTGCTCCGCAGAGGGAGCGGCTACAGCAGTGAGAGGCCCACGTACCGCAAAAAAAAAAAAAAATTTGTGTGTGTCCAGTGAATAAATGGTTGAATTAATGAAAGAATAACATGATTATGTTTGTGTTTTAGAAGGATTAATTTGTCAGCTTTAGAGGATGGAATAGAAAGGGGGGGTGTGGATACAGGAAGACTACACAACAACAACTCAGCCAAAGATACTACTTGAATCTTTGCTTGAACTTCCATCCACACTCCCCCTCCCACCACCTTCCACCCACAACAACCAAAGTGATCTTTTAAAAACACATTAGACATATAATTTCTCCACTGTTCAGCATGAAATCCAAACCCTTAACATGGCTCAGAGTGGCAGATTCCAGTCCACTGCCCTAATCTCTGGTGCACTCAGCCCCTCTCACTTTGCTTCAGCCACATGGACAGTCTTTTTGTTCCTTGAATGTGCCAATCTGTGTCCCCCTCTGGGGCCCTTGCACACGCTATTCCCTCTGCCTGGAACATTCATTCTCTATTTTTTTACCTAATAAACTCCTATCTGCCTTTCAGGTCTCAAGTTATTTTATTTATTTATTTGAGTAGATAATGCATGTACATGGAACAAGTTTTAAAAGCTACAAGAGTATAAAGTCAACAGTAAGTCTCTCTCTCCTGCCGTCTAGCCACTTCTCCCTGGGGATAACCACTATTACTATTCTCCTCTGAAATCTGGTTTCAGTTCACATGTCATTGTTTTTTAGAGGCCTTTCCTGATATTCCAATCTAAAATAGATCCACTGATTGTATTGCCATAGCGCTTTTTATCATTCATCACAATTTGTAATTTCATATTTATTTTGTGACTATTCCCTCCTCCATTAATGATTCCCTCCTCCTACTAGACTATAAGCTCCATAAGCAGAGTTTTGTTGGCCTTGTCCCCTGTTATACCTCCACCTCTTTGCACAGTGTCTGGCACATCATAAATACTGAATAATTAAGCCCTTCCTAAACTTTTTGCCTGTTTCTGTAAGCTCATCTCTTGCCACCCTACTGCTTATACTCTGCCTTGAAATTCTCTCTCTGGGTCTTCCCCTCCCCATACTGTGTTCTCTCTAACTCCTAGTCATCTGTCAGGTTTTACTTAAAAGCCACCTGTCCTAAGAATCCTTTCCTGACACCACAAGTCCAGCCTAGTGCCTCTCTCATGTATATAGACCTTATTGTAGGTAGCCCTTATCACCTGCATTGATGTCACCTGTCTCACCACTAGATCATAGATTCTGTATTGCAGGGACTTTGTCTTTGCCCATTGTTACAGCTCCAGCACCTAGAGCAGTGGTTGGTACCAACCCAGGCCTGCCATGGATATTGGGTTGATTGTACATTGCACAACTCTAGTGTGTGCCATTCACTTGGTTGTGAGGGTATAATTATTTCTGGCTACCTCAGTGGGTAGTAATAAATATTTGTTGAATGAATAAACATGCTTTGGAGAGTTCAGTGCTTTTTAGGAGGTCATGTTTTAAAGTCATAATAAAATCTTTTTGGATGGATTAATTTTCAAGGCTCTAATCTGAGGAAGATTGTGTACCCAATCAAGGGGATTTGGATATCAGCTCTTTGGGTGGGGCCCCAGGTTGCAGAGTCTGGAACCTAAAGCCTCAAAGAGTCAGCTGGGACTGTGGCCAAGAAGATACCTCAGTTATGTTCAGTGCTCTTTGGAAGCCTTCTGCCAAAAATACCTCCTTCTTCCATGCGTGGTAAACTCTTACTCCTCTTTCAAGAATGCAGCTGTTGGGACTTCCCTGGTGGTCCAGTGGTTAAGAATCCGCCTTCCAATGCAGGGGACATGGGTTCAATCCCTGGTCGGGGAACTAAGATCCCACATGCCGCGGGGCAACTAAGCCTGTGCGCCACAGCTAGAGAGAAGCCCATGCGCTGCAACGAAAGATCCCGCGTGCCGCAGCGAAAATCCTGCATGTCGCAACTAAGACCTGATGCAGCCAAATAAAAAAATAAATAATAAAGATGAGAAAACTGACTTAAAAAAAAAAAGAATTCAGCTGTTACCTCCCTGAACCTATTCCCCTGTACCGTCTTCCACTTCTCCCCGCTCACCCCTAAGGTGGAGTTAGTTGTTCTTTCCTCTAGGTTCCTTGCTCTCATCTCCATTAAAGTATTTTGTACACTATAAGGTAATTATCTGCTTTCCCATCATCCTTCCCCAGTACACATTGAGTGCCTCTAGGGAAAGTAGTATATTTTAGTCATCTTTGTAACTGTCCCAGTATCTATTCAGTTGTTGGCATATAATAGTAAATGTGGACTAATGCACATCATGGAAGGGATCCATGATATACCAGGGTTGTCTTGATGAAATACTGTGGATTGTAAACATAGGGAAAGTCTCTGAAGCCACAATTCTTGATTGGCCTGGCACAGAGAAGACCTGTTTGGAAGCACAGTTTAGAAAAGAGAAGCTTAAGGCACATTTCACTTGATGTCATTAGACTTTTCCACACCATTTTGTGTTTAGCCCCCCACAAAGTGGTGGCTCTGGGGAGATGCAGGACCACAGGAGCTGGGAGGAAAGGGAGCAGAACCTAGGACTAGTACTTTTCCAGAAGGTAGGGAACAAGCAAGAGAGACAGACAGACATAACAGAGCTGTGTAGGGCTGGTTCCAGTGAAGGGTAGAGATAAGGAGCTGATATCAGATATGGGAACGATCAAGTCTAGCTAGATTTTTTTTTTTTTTGTCAATATGCTGTATTTATTTTACTGAAGTTCTTTTTTTTTAACATCTTTATTTGAGTATAACTGTTTTACAATAGTGTGTTAGTTTCTCCTTTACAACAAAGTGAATCAGTTATATATATATACATATGTTCCCACATCTCTTCCCTCTTGCGTCACCCTCCCTCCCACCCTCCCTATCCCACCCCTCTAGGTGGTCACAAAGCACAGAGGTGATCTCCCTGTGCTATGCGGCAGCTTCCCACTAGCTATCTAATTTACATTTGGTAGTGTGTATATGT
>NC_041229.1:58857374-58911227 GCF_002837175.3 Physeter macrocephalus | reverse complement strand
GTTAGGGATTGTTCTAATTTCATACTTTTACATGTAGCTGTCCAGTTTTCCCAGCACCACTTATTGAAGAGGCTGTCTTTTCTCCACTGTATATCCTTCCCTCCTTTATCAAAGATAAGGTGACCATATGTGTGTGGGTTTATCTCTGGGCTTTCTATCCTGTTTCATTGATCTATATTTCTGTTTTTGTGCCAGTACCATACTGTCTTGATTACTGTAGCCTTGTAGTATAGTCTGAAGTCAGGGAGCCTGATTCCTCCAGCTCCATTTATCTTTCTCAAGATTGCTTTGGCTATTCGGGGTCTTTTGTGTTTCCATACAAATTGTGAAATTTTTTGTTCTAGTTCTGTAAAAAATGCTATTGGTAATTTGATAAGGATTGCATTGAATCTGTAGATTGCTTTGGGTAGTAGAGTCATTTTCACAATGTTGATTCTTCCAGTCCAAGAACATGGTATATTTCTCCACCTATTTGTATCATCTTTAATTTCTTTCATCAGTGTCTTATAGTTTTCTGCATACAAGTCTTTTGTCTCCTTAGGTAGGTTTATTCCTAGATATTTTATTCTTTTTGTTGCAATGGTAAATGGGAGTGTTTTCTTAATTTCACTCTCAGATTTTTCATCATTAGTGTATAAGAATTTGGCTGCATCAGGTCTTAGTTGCGGCACGTGGGATCTTCGCTGTGGCATGCGGGATCTTTCGTTGTGGTGTGTGAGCTTCTCTCTAGTTGTGGTGTGTGGGCTCTCTAGTTGCGGCACGCAGGCTCCCTAGTTGTGGCTTGTGGGCTTCAGAGTGCGCGGGCTCAGTAGTTGTGGCACGCGGGCTTAGTTGCCCCACGGCATGTGGGATCTTAGTTCCCCAACCAGGGATCAAACCCACATCCCCTGCATTGGAAGGTGGTTTCTTAACCACTGGACCACCAGGGAAGTCCCTAGCTATATTTTGTATTCCAGAAATTCAGATGTTATAACATATCTGAGAACAGCCTGTTCAGTCACATAGACCTGGGTTTAAATTGCAGTTCTGCCTTTTACTTGCTGGTTGACCTTGGCCAATTCCTATTTTTTTGAGCTGCAGTTTCTTTATTTGTAAATGAAGATAAAAATAATGAGGATTAAAGGAGAATATGTATATATCAGCAAGTCCTTCTTTGAAGGGAATCTGGGTGGCATATCTCTGGGTCTACCACAGTGAATATGTGTATAGAGATCCTATTTTTTACATACACACTGTTCTGTACCTTAGGTTTTTAGTTTTTATTGTTATTCACTTAACAAAGTATGTTGGAGATTTTTTTTTGTTTTTTTTTTTCGGTACGCGGGCCTCTCACCGTCGCGGCCCCCCCCCCGTTGCGGAGCACAGGCTCCGGACGCGCAGGCCCAGCGGCCACGGCCCACGGGCCCAGCCGCTCCGCGGCACGTGAGATCCTCCCGGACCGGGGCACGAACCCGCGTCCCCCGCATTGGCAGGCGGGCTCCCAACCACTGCGCCACCAGGGAAGCCCTATGTTGGAGATTATTACATATCAACACAAATAAAGCAAATTAGATAGTTTAAAAAACTTTGTGGAAATCTGTGATTGTCCTTTTTCCTGGTTGTATTTGCCACCTGTCTCTTTCTCTGAACAATCTTCATTGGAAAACTTCAAAAGGATTATCGCCTGTTGAGGAACAGAGAAAATGAGAGCCCTGTGAAAATGTATTTGTCCCCCTACCACCAGTGGCTCTAGCAGGAGAGAATTTCTCACAGAAAGATGGGTGGTGGGGATTAGATATAGTCCAGGGGCCAAACGCAGAGAAAAACGGGGTAAACCGAGTGTCAGCTCAGGATCAAGAAATAGCTCTGTTCTTTAAACCAGCAAGAGGCTCACTATCCCCAAATATTCCAGTTCACAATGGAGAATTTGTCTCCTCATGTATGATCTATCTGTCCCTGGAGGAGCTTTGAAACAGGTTTGTCTTATTTTCTCTCTTTTAGGTGGCATTCTGCTGAGCGTCAGTCGGCACTACAGGTCACAGCCCACGCATGGCATTGGAAGATACAAGCACCTAGTTAAAGCACAAGAGGTAAAAGGGGCAGGGGTCCTTTAGAAAAGGATAGTGTGCAGCTTTTACAAAGACCCCGAAGATCAGATGTGCATAGGTTGGATTATACTGGAGCTAGAAAGGATAGAGGGTTGTCCCTCAGTCCTCTCCAGTTAATTAGTTTGGATATGATCCAGAGTGGAGATGTTTTTGCCAGTTCCTAGTCTTGTCCCTAGGCCAGGTTATCACAGTGAAAAGCAAATGATTTGGTTTTATTATTTGTGACACTTAAAGAAAATATCTTCTTAGTACTTAGTTCAATATGGACCTCACAATGGAAATGATATGTTCAGTTCAGTTGAATGAATGGTTTGTGGCACATAGAGGTGGATTCACATTTTCAGCCAAATAGCTGATTTTTAGAGTATTTACAGATTTAAAATATGTATGTGTTTCTTGAATCCATTATCACAGATAACTGGGAGTTATTTCTAAGCATTGTAAGATTATTTAGCCTATTTCTTTGGCTCCAGCTGAAGGATTGCTTCTGTGGGGGTTAGATTTTTTGTGCATTTGCAGAGGATTTTGTAGGGGGATGGACACAAAACTGGCTTGAAAGTCAGACAGTCTAGCTTTGAGTCACGATTCTATCACTTCCTGTAAACAGTATAGTTAGGAAGATTTCGCTGTTCTACTTGGGGAGATTTCAACATCCCTTTTGGTTCTTTGGCTTAGTTCGATGCTCCCATGCAACCCCGCACATCTCCCATTGTCTCTCTCACCTTGGCAGAGGTCCAGTACCACTGCATTTGGGCCTCAGAAGCCACTAAACTTGCCACGTTCTTCTGAGCAACATCCTTATATCAAGGAATTTCATGACAGGAATGTTGCCACACCTGAGGCTTGTATCAGGCACCTTCCCAGCAGGAAACAGCCCTACTAAAATTGTTCCTTTGTGATGAGAAGAGTACTGAATTGGGAACCAGGAAACTTGTGTTCTAGGCTTGGTTCTGCCAGTTATTAGCTTCGTGGTTTGGGGTAAGTTAACCTAACCTCTTTGGGCATGGCAGGCCCTGAAATTATATGTAAAATGTTTTCTATGTGTGACTTTTTCTGGAAAGAGAGTCCATAGTTTTGTCAGACTCTTCACAAAGTTTGAGAAACTCTGGATTAGAATATCTTCAAGAGTCTTTCAGCTCTGATATTATGTAACTCCATTATGCTATGATACATTTTTCAAACATCTATTATGTGCTAGGTACTGTTGGGGGTGCCTTGCCTATTCAGACTGAGTTGCAGTAAAATTTTATAGTATGAATGAACAAGACCTTGTTCATGCTCACAGGGAGCTGATAAACCACTAGAGATAAGACACAAATAATTATGCTCCCAAGCAGAAAGTGACAAGTGCTAAAAGGAAGATACAAAGTGCTATTTAAAATTCAGAAGAAGGAGTGATTTACACCCTTTCTGAGTTGTGACACCCCAGAGTAAGTTCTTGGAGTTGTTTTATTTTGGGATATCCCCCTTCTAAAAGTCTCACCTAAATTAGCAGAAAATAAAATTAGTTTTGTTTGGGTGTGAGTTTTTTGTTTTTTTTAATTTCTTGGGATCCTCCCTAATGGATAATTTTCTGTATATACCATGCTCTGGCCCACTCCTTGGCTTGTTATAAAAGGAAGCTTAATGGCATGTCTAATGCCATCTGTCCCATCTTTCTCTCCAGCCTCCTCTCCCATCTCATGGATACCATACTCAAATCATCATACTGTTTTGAGACCTCTCACATGCTCTTCTCTCTACTTGGAAGACCTTCTCTCCTTCTTCACTTGGCTAATACATTCTGAACATCTAAATCCGATTGAGGAAGCAGGATGAGGAGGGGAAGAACAAATCTCCCCTTCTGAGAAACCACTGATTCCCTGCACTGGGTTACATGTCCTACCATGAGCTGCTGGAGTTCCTTGTGCTTCCTCTATCCTAGGACTTGCTGCTTTGTGTTAACCACCTGTTTTGATGACTGTTTCTCCTCCTAGATGATGAGCATCCTCAGGGTAGAGGCCATGTCTCATATTTTTTCTGTATCCTCAGTGTCCAGCACAAAGCCTGGCATCAAGTAGAGGACAATAAATATTGACTGAGCTGAACCTAAATGTGGTTATTGGAGCTGCCCTGAGGTTTTGTAAATCAGAGCTGGCAAACACCCCATTCTCTGCAAACAGCTGCCTCCAGATGACCTTTGTTGCTTGAAGGGAGTGATGCTCCCTTTTGTTAGGGCTGTAGGCTTTTCTCTGATGGCATTCATTGTTCCAGGGTGGCTAGCACAATAGGGCTGGATAGTGGTGGAAGCTGCTAGAGGCTCCTCACTTCCCACACGGAACAGCACAATGAAAACTTTCATCTGCCAGCTTACAGAGGCTCTGTCCCAAGTCCCTGTCTCTTTGTACCCCTGGGGAACTGGACTGGAAAAGGTAGAAGTCATCTTTTGGCTTCCTTTCTTCCCTGAACTTAGAACCTAGAAAAAACAATAAACAGCCATATTCCCATTTTTTCTTCTCTGACTCTCAGGCTGGCTCCTCTACTCTCTTGAGCCTTACATCCCTGAGACAAGAGTTAATTCTCATGCACAAAGTGGCCAACCCTTGTCCCTTTTTTGCTGGTATAATCTCTTCACTCCTCCTTCCAAAGGTCCCACACTCAGCCTTATGACTCCTGAACCTTGGGAAGGAAAAGGCACATCTACCTCACCTCAGCTTTCCTTGTCAATACTGGTTTTATCTCTATCTTGCATGGCCTGGTTTATAACTCTAGGTTGGTTCCCATCCCTCCATCCTGTGCCCTTGTCCTTGATGCTTCTCTGAGGAGTTAATGAGAAGAGAGATGAAAACGAAGCTTCCTCTTGGGTGGCAGCATGGGGGATGATAGCAAACCATTTTTTCTGTATGCTCAGTGGGATTCCGGGTCTCTCAGCACAGACCCAATCTCCTTCTTAGTGATTTCCCATTTTGCACCCTATACTTCAGGCTCATTTTCTCATACACCCATTCTGTCTCATGCTTCTGTGTCTTTGTACATGCTCTTTCTTCTTTAAGACATGATATCTTCCTTTTTCTTCTCTCATCATGTAAGGCCCACCTTGACTCATGGCAGTGAGGGATCACACTTCAGAGCATATCTGCAGCCATAGCACTGTGTCTCAGTGTGTAATCTCATTATTCCTTCAAGCGCCCTGCATCATTCTGTTAAATTTAAAAGGCTTCAGATTGTTTGGAGTGATTTTTATTTGATAAAAATAAAAAGAATATAGTCCTTCACATTTGTATAGTGCTAGGTCATATCTCCCAAAACCACTTACTTACTTGCCCTCAGCTGTTGTTCAGCCTCCAATTTTAGGGTAATAGCAGCCCAAGAATAAAAGCATTGCCAAGAGGAAGATGTGGGAGGATAAAATGGAGACAACATAAATTGCTGTCAGTTTTAGCTGTTATATGTTCTGTTTTTCAGGCTCTGGGGCAAGAGAGTAAGGTTTTTGAACTCAGACAATTTATTTCCTCTTTGTAGAACAGCCACTAGGAATCAAGATACCTTTTCTCTTGGAAACTTCATGCTGTTCTGACTGTTGACATAGAGGAGGTGTTTGTCATTTCTGACACCTGCTTATTTTGTTGTAGCACTCATAGATTGATCAGCTCTAACAGCCACAAGTCTGTGAGGAGACTGTGACATCATTCCCAGAAAAATCAGCAGATCAGAATCACTTTGTGGTGATAGTCCTAGCTTCCTGGAAACAGAAAGATTGGTTTTGCTGGCCTGGTGACTGTAGGGCTAGACATGGATTATAGGACTGGCTTACAGAGAGTTGTTTTAAACTAGCATCCATGTTTTCCCTCAAGTCTGCCTCTTGTAACTCATTGAAAAGAACAACCGTTATTGAGTGTCTGCTATGTGCCAGGCACTGTGCTTTGCACAGATGATGCTGTGGTGAGTGGGACACAGTCTCTTATTACAAAAAGTATGAAGTGGCCTGGGAAGGATAGTGCTCAAAAATGTAGCTAAAATACATGTGGGAAGTGCTTTGCTTGGGAAATGAACTAAATATCAAGAGAGCAAAGTTGAAGATGCAGTTCTCCCTGAAGGGGTCAGTGGAGGTGTTATAGAGTTCAGCTCAACAAACATTTATTAAATACTACCTGTATTCTTGCACTGAATATGTAAAGCAAACTGACACTCATCTAGGAGTATGCAGTTGCTTAGGGTAGCTGGAAACACTGGGGCTGTAAAAACTATAAAAGAGTTTCCCAGAGCTTTTCCAGGCACAGAGCGATTCCTGTGAAGACCTGACTTTTAGCCTGTGCCACTACAGCACCCTGGTCTCCAGCCCACTGGGCTCTCATCCTGCCTTGCCTCTTCTGCTAAATTACAACAGTGTCAGAGTTTTAGAGAGATTCATTTTTGATATGAGTAAAAGTAATGATCTCTTTCCATTTTCAAAGTGCTTTCACATCCATTATCTCAGTGCCTCTCAAACCATAGGCCCTTGGAACACTGGTGATCCTAGAATGGAACCTCTCCTCAGGTTTAATAATGGCAATCTTCCACATTTTAGAAAGACAATTAAGTTAATGGATAGAATTTTCTAAATTACAAGTTTTTCTCCCATCAGTTTTACTTGATGGAAATAAATGATAACATAGAAACTCATATGTTTTCATATTTTTTGAAATGCAGAGAACTCCATTTATATAATCTAACCATATGTTCTGCTAGTTAAGTCATTCTTGTTTTATACAATGAAAGCACACTGATGAGTATTTCATGTGCTTCACAAAGGGAAACGTGATTTTTTCTTAGGCCCTTTGTAACCAACAGATTTGACAGCCATGCTTTTTGCTTCACCAACTATCCTGTGAGGTAGACTGGGCAGAAAAGGAAACTGAGGAGCATAAGTGATTTCTCTATGACCATATGGCTAGTAAATAACAGAATTAGAACCAGAATTTAATTCAGCTCAACTCAACATTTAATATTTCTGGACTGTAGGAATAGAGAAATGAATGAGACATAATACTTTCTTATTGAGGTAGTGGTTTGGCTGCCATAAGAGGGAGATCCCCTCAGTCAAGGGGCTTAAACAAGATAGAGTTTATTTTTCTGTCATATAAAGTATAGGTAGATATTCCCGCCTTTTGTTTTGCAACACTTATACTGCTTCTATCTCATAGTCTGAGATGGCTGCCTCCACTTAAGCCTTCATGTCCACATTCCAACCAGCAGGAAGGGGAAAGGGAAAGCAGTATGCGTGAGCTTGTATCCCACTGGCCAGAACTTGTTCACATAACCATACCCAGCTGCAAGATTGGTTGGGAAATGTAATTTTTATTATAAATGGTCATGTGCCCAGGTAAAATTCAGCAGGTCCGTGATTAAAGAGAAAAGAGAGAATAGATATTGAGGAAACTGGCAGGCTCTGCATACCTTCCTTAAAGAGAAAGACGGAGATTAAGAGAAATGTTTTAGAATTAGGCAGACCCAAGTTAAAGATTCAGTTCTTATGCTTACTAGTGTATGTCCTTGGGTAAGTTACTTAACTTTTACAAGTCACAATTTTCTTGCCTTTAAATAACCATGTTATTTAAATGCTTTGTGAGAAGTAAGTTAAAAAAGAAAGTTTTAAGTACTTAGCATAGTGTCTGAAACATGGAGGCCATAAGTAGTTACTGGTGGTGATAATGATGATGCTGATGATGGCATTAGTCCCTCTTTTTCCAATCCCATAGCACTCTATTTTCCTCCCTTAAAACATACATCTTCTTATAATTGTTCTATGTATGCCTTTCCCAATAGATTGCAAGTTTCAGCAAGCAGAGACTATGGCTGTCGTGTTTACTATCATATCCCCATTGCTAACCCTGGTCTGGGTTATCACTATGGGTCAGAAAATATTTGTTGAATAAATGGATACATGTGATAAGTGATAGTGGTGTATAATGGGGAGGGGATTGCTATGTGAACACATAGGAGTAGTAGTACCTAACTCAGCATGAGGAATGAGGGAAGGCTTCCTGGAAGAGCATGAACAGTCTTAAAAAATGACTAAGAGGGACTTCCCTTGCGGTCCAGTGGTTAAGATGCCACGCTTTCACTGCAGGGGGCACGGGTTCCATCCCTGATCAGGGAACTAAGATCCTGCATGCCGCGTGGGTGCCACAAAAAGCAACAACAACAGCAACAAAAAATTACTAGGAGTTACTCACATTGAGGATGTTGGGTGAAGAGTCAGACTCTGCAGGGAGGGGAAACATTCTGGGCAAAGGTGGAAAGTCATTGATCCTGGAGATGCAGTTGGGAAACTTTTAGCAGTTTGTTAATCCTGGAATCTCAAGTGGGCACTAGAGGATGATGGGACATGAGACTTGAGAAGTAGACAGGTCTAGATCAACGTTTTTTAAAGTTGCCATTTATTGAGGAACTACTATATACCCTTATATGTCATGCAAAAAACCTAGGAGTACTGACCTGCTCATTGCATTTTCAGCTGCGGCCACCTGAGGTCATTGCTCTTGGGTTTTAATTGACATGGTGCAGCAAGGTAGCTTGTGTTGAATTTGCCATGGGAGGTGGGCTGCTTGTTATGATTAAATTGAGAGGATTGGTTCTTTTTCTTCTTCTTTTTTTAAAAAAATTAATTAATTAATTTATTTTTGGCTGCATTGGGTCTTCATTGCTGTGCACGGGCTTTCTCTGGTTGTGGCGAGCGGGGGATACTCTTCGTTGTGGTGCATGGGCTTCCCATTGCAGTGGCTTCTCTTGTTGCGGAGCACAGGCTCTAGGCGGGGGGTCTTCAGTAGTTGCGGCGCGTGGGCTCAGTAGTTGTGGCTCACAGGCTTAGTTGTTCCGCGGTATGTGGGATCTTCCCGGACCAGGGCTCAAACCCGTGTCCCCGGCATGGGCAGGTGGATTCTTCACCACTGTGCCAACAGGGAAGTCCTGAGAGGACTGGTTCTTTTATGTGTGTCTTCTCTCTCTCTCTTTCTCTGAACTGTAAGCCTCTTTAGAGCTGGGACTGTGTTTTCTCTTTCTTTGGTCTCTTTCCTTAGAGTGGTTGAATCAGCACTTTGCACACAGCAGGTGCTTAATAAATATCTCATTCTGTAAAACATACCAATAGGATACTAGGAGCATGCTTACCTCCAGTTTGTAGTAAAAATAATGTCCTATCTGTGTACATTACTCAGTCTTTCTTTAAAGATAACACTTAGGGCTTCCCTGGTGGCGCAGTGGTTGAGAGTCCGCCTGCCGATGCAGGGGACGTGGGTTCGTGCCCCGGTCCGGGAAGATCCCACATGCCGCAAAGCGGCTGGGCCCGTGAGCCATGGCCGCTGAGCCTGCGTGTCCGGAGCCTGTGCTCCGCAACGGGAAAGGCCACAACAGTGAGAAACGCGTACCGCAAAAAAAAAAAAAAAAAAAAAGATACCACTTATTGAGCAACTAGTATATACCAGACGTGTAACCACTGTGTGCCAGGCTTTAAAAGCATTATTTCATTTTACAATATTACAAATGGTATATTTTATTTAATCCTCAGATATGCTGTGGTTATTAAGGACCCTGTTTAAGGAATCTAAGACTCATTAAATGACTTGCCCAAGTGGCTAGTAATTTCCAGAGCCATTATTTGAACTGACAGTGGTCACAATCCATCTAATGTCCATGCTATTCCCATTTCACATAAATTCACTATTTTGAGCTTCGCAAGAACCTTAGGTGTTACGGATGAAGACACTGACATCTAGAGAGGTCACTCAATGTCATGTGGTGACTAAGACAGTACTTGAGCCCAGATTTTCTTTTTTTTTTTTTTTCTGGCCATGCTGTGCAGCATGCAGGATCTTAGTTCCCCAACCAGGGATCAAACCCGTGCTCCCTGCAGTGGAACCGCGGGGTCTTTACCACTGAACTGCCAGGGAAGTCCCCCAGATTTTCTTTGGCTTCCATCTTAGTCTAGGGATCTTTATACAGCACCAGGCTGAGCCTCTCTGCCATCCCAGTCAGGATCAGGCCTTCTGTCTGGTGTACATTTCTTGAGTGTGCTACACTGAGTTATAAACATAATCACTTGATTTCTGTGCACCCTACAGCTCATTATGGACTGTTCAGAGTACCATCACTAAATCATTTAAGTCCCCAGGTGTAGCTTTTAAAATTTCCATCAGCAGAATTTCTGGAAGCTGTATATGCTGCAGGCCTGTCAGATTTTCATTTGAGGATTTAGATGATACAATTTCTTCCCAACTTTCCCACCCTAGAGAATGCCACCTATAGTGATAGGCAGCTACTATCATTACTTTTGCAGAATTTAGAGGAGAGAGCCTGGGTTTGGGGCCGCAGACTCAGCTTCTAGCCATGGCTAGACCCAAATTGGTTGCCTTTTCCATTTCCTTACTATTGTAACCTTTAAACAAGTCATTTCCCCTTTCTGGACCTCGACTTCCCCCTTATATAAAATTAGCGGAGGAAGGAATGAGAAACTAAGTTATCTCTAAGTTACCTTCCAGCTATAACAGTCTGTGATTCTAATCTGAGTCCTTTATCTGTTCTTTGCCAGCAAAGTTTCCCAGTAGCCTTGGCCAAATAACATCCTTCAGAGGACCTCAGTTTTCTGTCTGTAAAATAGGAGTAATATGGATATTTCTGTACAAAAATGGTTTAGTGATTTATCCCATGGCCCATTTTGGGCATCATATTGTACTTCTACAGGGATCCAAGGATGGCCGCCCTGGGCCAACTCACGGTGAATCCAGGTCAGTCACAGGAGTACCAAAGTTTGATAGTGGACAGTAGTCCATCTTCCCTGCCATCTTTCTCGTAGCCTCCATTCCTTTCCTGCCTAGCTCTCCTTCATGGGCAGTCAGGGTGGCCTTCCCAAAACACAGCCCTAGTCATGTACATCTCTTGCACAGATAGCTTTAATAGCTCCCCATGGCAGTCATGAAGGTCTGAACTCAGGCAGTAGGAATAAAAAGGAGGGGATGAGAAAGATTGAGCAGGTAAAATTATAGGAACTGGTGTCTGAAATCTCATGCACTCAAGCTCTTGCTAGCTATGCTGTGCCCTGGCTCAGAACTGAAATATAATATCACAGTGGACTCCTGATGGTGTGGATTGGTCCAAACAGATCTAGGCCAACATGGAAAAGCAAGTGAGATGCCAAGAGGGATACTAGAATCAGCTTTCTTCTTTTTGTTCTCCTAAAGCGACACCTTTGAAGAGCCCTGGCATTTTCCCTGGTTAAGAAAAGCCTCCTGCAGGCTTCAAAGAAGCTCCTCCCTTCCCTGCTGGAAAATTTCAGCCACTCCCCTTTGCATTCTGACTTTAGCATTCTTCACAGTTCTGACTGCAGTGCTGTCATGATGAGAAGTCTGGATCGCTGCATTTGGCCTTGGGTATGGTGGGCTCTGCAGGAGAGCCAAACCCCTGCACCTTGATGGTTGGTTATAGAAGTTGGCTTCTCACTCATAGCAAAGTCTAGGACCCTGGGGTGACTACCACTGTTAGGAACTTTAATAATGCAGAGGCTTGAATGGAAAAATTTCTGCATTGGGAGTCAGGAGGTCTGGGTTAGTTCCTAGGATCTGTCCGGTGTGGCTGTGTGACTCTGGGGGACATATTTAATCTCTCTGGGCTTCATATTCTTCCCCTGCAAGGATGAAGAACTGGGAAAAAGTTATCTCTAAATGCCATCCTATTCTAAAATTCTAAAATAGTGATTCATTGCATGTTGTCTCTCTGCTGGGCCCTGTGCCAGATGTGAGGAATATGAAAATGAAAAAATAATAATAAAAGTTAATGTTTATTGAGTGTTTAAATATGTGCCACAGATTGAATTAACTATATACAGTGTTTTGTTCAGTTCTCAGAATATCCCTGTGAGATCAGGTTTGTCATCAGTTTTACCGGCCTTGTGAAAGGACCATTACTTGGTCCTCCCGCTGTTTCCCCAGATTGGGCCCCTGCTCTCTTAGACTGACCTGGAGAGCATTGATGTGAGAGAACCACTCTAGGTGCTCTGCCAGAAACATCTCTGCTATGGCAGTAACTAGGCTGTTGGCTGTTAGATAGGGGTGACTTAAGACATGTAAATAGATCCCCACCCCATATTTTTCTTAAAAAAAAATTTCTACCAGATAGCAAGATTTATTCTAAATCTCCAATAATTAGGACAGTGTGGTATTAGCTCAAGAATAGACAAATAGGGCTTCCCTGGTGGTGCAGTGGTTGAGAGTCCGCCTGCCGATGCAGGGGACACGGGTTTGTGCCCCGGTCCGGGAAGATCCCACGTGCCGCGGAGCGGCTAGGCCCGTGAGCCATGGCCGCTGAGCCTGTGCATACGGAGTCTGTGCTCCGCAACAGGAGAGGCCACAACAGTGAGAGGCCCGCGTACCGAAAAAAAAAAAAAAAAAAAGAATAGACAAATAGCCCAATGGAGCAGGATAAAGAATATAGAAACAGATCCAAGTATCTCTGAACATGTATTATATGACATAAGTGACACTGCAATGGTGCTGGGGTACTTGAGTTAATTGGATTGAATAGTCATGTGAAAAAAACTGACTTGACTCCTATTTCACACTGTACACAAAAAGCACTTAAAATGATTGTAGATCTAAATGTAAATATTAAAATAATCAAACCTTAGAAGATAACATACAAGAATATCCTCATGATCTTAAGGTAAGCAAAGATTTCTTAAACAGGACACAAAAGTCACTATAAATATAAACGAAAAAATGAGTAAATTGGACTACATTAAAAATAAGAATTTTTGCTCATCAAAATGCACCATTAAAAAGTGAAAAAGGAAGACACAGGGAGGAAGAAGATATTTGCAACATGTACGTTTAACAAAGGATCATGTCTAGAATATAGAAGGAACCTCTGCAAATCAGTAAGAGAAAGGAAGTCAACCCAATCTAAAAAATGGGCAAAATACTTGAATAGGCAGGTTATAAAAGAGAATATCCAAATGGCCAGTGGATATATGGGAACATGCTCAGGTTCAGTAGACTTAAAGGAAATGCAAGTTAAAGTCTCAATGCATTACCACTTCATACCAACCAGAATGGCTAAAAGAAACCGACCAGAAAACCTGACTATACTAAGTTTTGTAAGTATTGGCAAGAATGTAGAGCAACTAGAACGTTCGTGTACTGCTGGTGGGAGTCTAAATTGGAAACCACTTTAAAAAACAGAGAACTTATTAAAGTTGAACCTCTACATTGTCTGTAACTCAGTAGTTCAAGTTCTGGGTATATCCCCAACAGAAATACATACATATGTTCACTGAAATATACATGCAAAAACATTGGTAGCAATACTGTTCATAATGGCTCCACACTGGAAACAACTGTAATTTCCACCTACAGTAAAAAGGATAAATAAACTATAACATATTCATATAATAGGCTTACTAGGGCAATGAGAAGGAAAGAATTCCTGTTTCACATAAAACATGATGAATCTTACAAACATAATGAGTTAAAGAAACTGGACACAAAAGAGAACATACTATATTATTCCATTTTCACGAATTTAGAAAAAAGGCAAAATAAGCATATGGTTTTAGAAGTTAGAATAGTGGTCACCAATTTGGGGGGCAGGAGACTTTTGGGGGTGCTGGTAGTGGTCTGTTTCTTGTTCAAGATACTGTTTATACAGGTATTTTCACTTTGAAAATTCATTGAGCTGTGTACTTTTTTATGCATTTTTAGTATGAATATTGTAAAAACATTTTTACTAAAAAATTTTAAAAAGCAAGGTAGATTTTAAGATTCTAACTTTGAATTGATAAAAGATTCATATTATTAAAAATTCAAGAAATATAGAAGGGAAATAGTTAAAAAGTCTCCTTCCCATCCCTGTGCCCCAGCCATACAGTTCCGTCCCTCATAGGCAGCCAATGGTATTAGTATTTTTGTGTATCCTTCCAGAGTTATTTTTTTGATATGCAAACAAATAAATATGTAAGTAATTAAACACACACATCTATTCTCCCCCACCCACCCTTTGTATATGTATGGCAATATTCTGAAAACATTATTCTACAGTCTGCTTTTATCATTTAATTTATCTTAAAAACCTTTCTGTATCAGTACATAAGGAAGTTCCTTATGTCTTCTTACAGCTGCATAATGTACTATTGAATGGATGTGCCATGTTTTATTTAACAAGTTCCCCTCCTGATGGGCATTTAGGTTAAATTATTTCTGGTTGAGAAACTTTCTTGATCCTGATCTATGTCGTGTTACATATCTGTTTTCCCAGGGCTCATACTTTTTACTGCAGTTTGCACAGGTTGATATGTAGTGAAGCAATACTTTATATGAAAGAGAAGGGTAGAAATAAAATAATTTGTCTGCCTCTACGTATTTAAAAGGAAGGCTGTCTAAATAATTGGACTGCAGAATTTCAAAGCTAGGAGGGCTGGAAGAGAAGTAATTCTGCACTTTCTTGTGATTGATTTCTTTAAGATTCCAATGAAAGTTACGATTCTCTCCTTAGAAAAAATGTGCACACATGTAAAATTTTGCATATAAGTTTTGGGGTTGACACACCCCTTGAAATTCCTTTATGGATTCTAGATTAAGAATCTGTTGGGAGGGCTTCCCTAGTGGCACAGAGGTTAAGAATCCTCCTGCCAATGCAGGGGACATGGGTTCAAGCCCTGGTCCGGGAAGATCCCACATACCACGGAGCAACTAAGCCCAAGCGCCACAACTACTGAGCCTGCACTCTAGAGCGCATGAGTGGCAACTACTGAACCCGCCTGCGCGCATAGAGCCGGTGCTCGGCAACATGAGAAGCCACCGCAATGAGAAGGAGCCCGGGCACCGCAATGACGAGTAGCCCCCGCTCGCCGGAACTAGAGAAAGCCCGTGCGCAGCAACGAAGACCTAACGCAGCCAAAAATAAATGAACAAATAAATAAATTTATTTAAAAAAAAAAAAAAGAATCTGTTGGGAATTCCCTGCTGGTCCAGTGGTTAGGACTGCGTGCTCTCACTGCCAAGGGCCCAGGTTCAATCCCTGGTCAGGGAACTAAGATCCCACAAGCTGCACGGCATGGCCAAAAAAATTTAAAAAATCCTCAAGAATCTGTTATCTAGCATAACCCCATTAATATAAAAATTGGGAACCTGAGGGCCAGATTTGGAAGATGAGTCTCAAAACTAGTAAATGGCAGAACACAGTCACATGTATTTATGTTAAATAATGCCAGCAATATTCCCTCTCCTTTCATTGACTGATGCTACAGCCCAGAGTGTCAAGGGAGGCTGCCCATTCCTTCCCAGGAAAAGTTCAATTTATAGGTAGGGTAATCTGAGAGAAAAATGGTAAACAAATTTAACTGAAAGGTTGATTTTTTTAATGTATATATATATCAAGAGGGTATGGTTAGAATTTCTTGTACAATATTTTGATTTAGTTTCTTTCTCTTTTGTTTCCTGTTTAGCCCAGGAAGAAGAGGGGAAAAGTGGAAGTGAGACCCATTAATTTGGGGACAGATTATGAATATGGGGTTTTAAACATTCACCTGACTGCATATGATATGGCCCTGGCAGAGAGTTATGCCCAGTATGTTCACAACCTCTGCAACCATCTCTCCATTAAAGTCGAGGAAAGGTATGAAAGATGCCTTTGCATGGGATGTTCTTGGTGTGGGTAGTATGCTCTGCTTTGTTATTGTTAAATGAAGTTTTGAGATATAATTTACATGTAGAAAAATTCACTCTTTTTAGGTATATAGTTTGCCACAATCAAAATATAGAACAAGTCCATTAAGTTCTTAAAACAAAAAGTTCCTGGGTGCCCAAGGTGTAGTCAATTTCCTCTCTCTTTCCTCTCAAGTCCCTGGCAACCACTGATTGATTTTCTGTCCCTATTGTTTTAAGTTCTCCAGAATATCATATAAATGGAATCATACAGTATGTAGCTATTTGTTTCTGCCCTCTTTCACTTAGCATAATGGGTTTAAGATTCATCTGGGGTTTTGCAAGTATTCTGTTGCTGAATAGTATTGCATTAAATGGTGAACCTTAATTGGTTTATGCATTCACCAGTTGATATACATTTGGATTGTTTCTAGTTTATTGGTAATTATGAATAAAGCTGCCATAAACTTTCTCATACCAGTTTTGTAGGGGCATGTGTCTTCCTTCCTCTTCAATAACTACCTAAGCCTGGGATTGTTGGGTTGTATGGTGAATGTATGTTTAACTTTATAAGAAACTGCCAAACTTTTTCCAGAGTGGCTGTCCTATTTTGTATTCCCACCATCAGTATATGAGAGTTTCAATAACTCCTTACTCTGGTCAGCACTTGGTTTGTCACATTTTTTAAAAGTTATTCTAGGAGATATATGGTGGTATTTCATAGTGGCTTTATTTTCTTCTTCTTCTTCTTTTTTTTTTTTTTTGGCTGCACTGCGTGGATTGTGGGATCTTAGTTACCTGACCAGGGATCGAACCACTGCCACAGCAGTGAAAGCGCCGAGTCCTAACCACTGGACCGCCAGGGAATTCCCCATACCACACTATCTTGATTACAGTAGCTTGATTACTGAAAAGCAACTTTATTCTTTTTTTTTTTTTTTTTTTTTTTTTTTTTGTGGTATGAGGGCCTCCCTCTGCTGTGGCCTCTCCCGTTGTGGAGGACGGGCTCCGGACGCGCAGGCTCAGCGGCCATGGCTCACGGGCCCAGCTGCTCCGCGGCATGTGGGATCCTCCCAGACCGGGGCGCGAACCCGGTTCCCCTACATCGGCAGGCGGACGCGCAACCGCTGCGCCACCAGGGAAGCCCGCAACTTTATTCTTTATTCAAAATTATTTTGGCTATTTTAGGTCCCTGGGTTTTTCACTAAAATTTTAGAATTAGCTTGTTGATTTGTACAGAAAAGAGCCTGATGGAATTTTGGCGGGGTGTGTTGAATCTGAGGATCAATTTGAGGAGAATTGACATCTATTTTGAGTCCTCTGATCCATTAACATGGTATATCTCCCCATTTATATAGATATTCTTCGCCTCCTCTGCTTTTTACATACTCTTTGGGTTTGCTGGAAAACTGTAGGGGAGGAGAACTAACATTTACTGACTATCTATGCCAGGCCAGGCACTTTACATATCTTATCTCAATGTTTGAGAAAGTGTGGGATGCCCTGTGGTTTGCCTTAAATAACATTAAATCACATGGTGAGAAATTTCTTCCCTTTTTAATTCTTTTTAAACATAATTATATCAAGGAGAAATTCTTAGTGTTGTGCTGGTATGTGCTTAACACCGCTGAAGTACTTCCTAATCTTTATAAGAAAGAGGGGACCTCAGGCTCAGAGTCTTTGGCAAGCACCACCATCTAGCTAGAATTTTATAACATTGTTTTGTTTTCACTGTATTTATTTTTAGCTTACCTTCTATTTATGTCAACTGATACTCATTTTTCTATTTACCGTAGTGATATAGAGTCAGGCTTATTGAGGTATAATTTACGTTAGTAAAATTCACCCTTTTAGTGAACATTTTCTGTGAGTTTTGACAAATGCATGCAGTAGAATAAATACCATCATAATCAGGATATAGAACATTTTCATCATCCCAAGAAGTCCCCTCCTCCCTTTGTAGTCAATCCCTTGTCCCACCCCCAGTCCCTGCAACTATTGATTTATTTTATGTCCTTGTAATTTTGCCTTTTCCAAAATGTCATATAAATGGAATCATACAGTATTTTTCTGTTTGAGTCTGGCTTCTTTCACTTAGGATAATGTATTTGAGATTCATCCATGTTGTTGCCTGTGTCAAGTAGTTTGTTCCTTTTTGTTGCTGAGTAGCATTTCATTGAATGGATGTACCACAGTTTGTTTATTCATTTGAAGGACATTTGTGTTGTTTCCAGTTTCGGGCAGTTACAAATAGAGCTACTATAAACATGTACAGGTGTTTGTGAGAACAGAACTTTTCATTTCTCTAGGAGTGTGATTGCTGGGTCAAATGGTAAGAGTGGTGTATTTTTATTTAGTTTTAAAATTTATTTATTTATTTATTGGCCACGTTGGGTCTTCGTCGCTGCACGCGGGCTTTCTCTAGTTGCGGCGAGCGGGGACTACTCTTCGTTGTGGTGAGTGGGCTTCTCCTTGTGGTGGCTTCTCTTGCTGTGGAGCATGGGCTGTAGGTGTGCGGGCTTCAGTAGTTGTGGTGCGCAGGCTCAGTAGTTGTGGCTCACGGGCTTAGTTGCTCTGCAGCATGTTGGATCTTCCTGGACCAGGGCTCGAACCCGTGTCCCCTGCATTGACAGTCAGATTCTTAACCACTGCGCCACCAGGGAAGTCCTGTACTTTTAAATTTGTAAGAAACTGCCAAGCTGCTTTCCACAGTGGCCATACCACTTTTCACTCTAACCAGCAACATGAGTTCCAGTTGTTCACATCTCAAGTTTCTTTTTAAAATTAATTTTTAAGTGAGTTGATTTAAAGAAAAATATTTAATAAATAATAGTTTGAGTGGTTGGTTTGCCATTGTAGCAAGGTAATACGTGGCATCATATGTGGATATGGCAAAAATTATACTTTCTTACTCACTAGATATTAGTATATTCCCATTTTATAGATGAGTAAACCAAGGCTCTGAAAGGCCAAAATTCACAGAACCAGTAAGTTGCCTGGATTTAACCCAGTTCTCCCTGACTCCAGAATTTTAATTATATAGTATTTTATTTTGAGTCCTTAAGCCAAATTTGAACTTTTAAACCTTTATTACTTAGAGTATAACTGTGCTAAATGTGCTCCTTAGAAGATTGGATAATCAGCTGTGACTTTAGGTTTCACAGCTGATAGTACTTCAATTGTTTTAGGCCTAAAGATGTGCTTTATCTTTTTCTGATGCCCCAGAGAGTTGGTTGCTCTTTCAGCACTTGACATGTACCTCTGTCATGTCACTTAGTGCTCTGGGCTGTAATGATCTGTTCATTTGCCAGCTCCCTTCCCCCCTGACTACATGGGGACTTGTGTTCTTCTTCATTTCTTCAGTACCTAGCATAAAGCCTGCCACATGGGGAACATTAAGCCATTCTTGAAAGATTGACAGGTTCTTGAATATGACTACACAATCCAGTTGTGTAGTATACATTTCCTAAAGTTTAATGAAAGTGCTTTTAAGTATTTAATTAAAGAACTGCTGGTTGAGCCTCTTCTTGCTCTGTGGTAGGCATTGGACTAGACATTCTGACTGGAGGATACAAAGGTAAATGCCCGACTTCAAGGAGAATGTGTGTGTATGTGTGTGTGTACACATACACACACCAAAAAAAAATTATAACATAATGTGGAAGTGATAAGTGAAAGATAAAGTTTAATATCAGTTCAAGGAGGCAGAGTAGCATAATAATTTAGAGCAATACTTCTCAAAGTACACTCTGTGAAGATATTAGGAGCTTATGCCAAAATGTACATTAACGCTTTGCTTCCCTCATCAAGAAACTTGCTATTGAAAACAAAATGTTGATTGAATTAAAGTGTGTTTACTGACTGTTTCATGCTTCTTATCTTGTCTTGAACTGATAACAAGCAGTTTGCTTACCAGCAGCTTGTCTTTGGATCACACTTTGAGTAACAAGTGGTTAAGAGTAAAAGCTCTGGAATCAAACTGTCTGCATTTAAATCCTAGTTCTACCAGTTATTAGCAATATGACCTTGAGAAATTCTGAACCTCAGTCTCTTTGTCTTCATAATGGGGATGATAATTTTCCTATTTCTTTGAGTTCTGAAAATTAAATAAGAAAATATATAATAGCACTTAACAGAACGTTGTAAATACTCCGTAAATAATATTATTGTTATTAGTAATTAATGAGATTTTTTCAGCTGGCAGGGATTAGGGGTAGCATCTCAGATGTGGTGGTGGCAAAGAGGCATTAAGTGCCATTTATAGAATGTTATCATACCTACAGTGGATCAGCTCCTTGGAATAGTGTTTTAAATTTTCAGAAGGACTTTTTAAAATATTTTGTTTTTAATACCCTACTGTGAAAAGCTCTGGCTGCATTTGAGTAAAGGCAGGCAGGCAGTAACATTTGTTGAGCACCTACTATCATAACAGCCAGCCACTCTGCTAAATACTTTTTTTGTATATTATTTTACTTAATTCATACAAGCACCTTGCCATAGTGGATCAAAGCATTGATTCTGGAGCCAGACTGCTTAGGTTTTGCTCTTGTTCTGCTACATTCTTACTGTGTGACATTGGGCAGTTTCCTTAACCTCTTTGTGTCTTGGTTTCCTCATTTGTAAAATGAGGTTAGTAAAAGTACCTATCTAATAAAGCTATTGTGAAAATTAAGGGAGTTAATATATTTAACATGCTTACAACTAAGTCCAGAAACTGTTGGCTGCTATTATTATTGTTGTTATTATTATTATTAATATAATAAAAGCTTGCCTGTAGTCATAAGTGGCAAGGTCTGGATTTGAACCCACTTCTTTTCCTCCAAATTTGTAATTCCCTCTCACTGGTTCTCCACACTGCTTGTAGTGTAATCTTTCTAGAATGGAAATATGATCATGTCACTCTCATGCTTAAATTCCTTCCATGGCCTCCCATTCCTTTAGGATCAAAATAAAAGTTTCTCACATACCTTGCTAGGTGCTCCATGGCCTGGGCTTGCCTCTCTCACCTTTACTCACACTTCTCTCTCCCTATCCTTCTATCTCCAGTTACACTGACTTTATTTTTTGTCCTTTCCCACCTCAGGACCTTTGCACATGCTCTCTAAAGCCTAGAATACTCTTTCCCCTTCAGCTAATCAACCCCTATTTTTTTCTTAGGCTTTATTTTAAATGTCACTTCTTCAGAGAACCTCATTAAGTTAGGTCTGTATGTTATATATTTAGGAGAAGTAAAGGGTATCTTCTTCCCTGGTGGCGCAGTGGTTAAGAATTCGCCTGCCAATGCAGGCGACACGGGTTCAAGCCCTGGTCCAGGAGGATCCCACATGCTGCAGAGCAACTGAGCCCATGCGCCACAATTACTGAGCCTGCGCTCTAGAGCCCGTGAGCCGCAACTACTTAGCCTGTGTGCCACAGCTACTGAAGCCTGTGCACCTAGAGCCTGTGATCTGCAACAAGAGAAGCCACCGCAATGAGAAGCCCGCGCACCACAACGAAGAGTAGCCCCCACTCGCTGCAACTAGAGAAAGCCTGCGCGCAGCAATGAAGACCCAACACAGCCAAAAATAAATAAGTAAAGTAAATTAATTTTTTTTACAAAAAGGGTATATAACATCCCTTTCAAAATGCTCATTCCTTACCCTCATAATTACTTGACTATTATTAGACTCTAAGATATGTAAGGCAGGGATTGTTTCTGTCTTCATCAGCAGTCACACTGAGACCTTGCCCAGTACCTGACACATAGTAGGCACTGAATGAATATTTGTTGACTTGGATTGAGTTCCAGTAGGCATGAACATGAATTCTAGGATAACAGAATGAATGACATGCTGCTTTTTGCCTCTTTCCTGGTTCTTTGCTCCAAATAGCAGAGCATAATGAGATGTTCATTTTTAGCAATTCACTTCTCTGCACTGATTGAGGTTTTCAGACCATCATATCAGGCATTCTTACTGCCCAGCTTTTCAGAGATAAAATGATGTTCTTTTCTTCTGATTTTCATTTTATCTTGATCCATTTTTCCTTTAGTAGTTGGGGGTAGGGCTCTGACCTTGAGATGGAATTGAGCAGGGGAGCTGTGTGCTAGCTTTTGTTCTATAAATGGTCTGCCTTGCTGCAGCTGCAGCTCACCCAGAAGATGAGAGGAAGGGGCCTCTCCTGTGGGTCCTTTAATTTGCCTGCATCCCTTGCTGAGCAGATGTCTGGAGAGATGGAAATCTTACTCATCTGGGAGCAGTTTCCAAGCCTGAAGCTGACCCCGCTCCTGTTCTCTGTGGAGAGTAAGAGCATCATTCATCATCATTCTCTGTAAGGCTGCTCTTTCCTTTTTTTTTTTTTTTTTTTTTAATATATAACTTATATATAGTAGAGTCACAGATTCTAAGTTCCCTAGTATCCCAGCAGGGTCCCTTGGGTCCTATCCCAGCAGTACTCTTAAAAGCTAGCACTATTTTGTCATGTTAGGTTGACTTTTGAAATTCAACTACTTCATTTCTTCCCTTCTGTTTTTTTTTTTTTTAAATATTTATTTATTTATTTATTTATTTTGGCTGTGCTGGGTTTTAGTTGCGGCATGAGGGATCTTCATTGCGGCGTGTGGGATCTTTTTTTAGTTGCAGCATGCGGACTTCTTAGTTGCGGCATGCGAACTCTTAGTTGCAGCACACATGCGGGATCTAGTTCCCTGACCAGGGATCAAACCCGGGCCCCCTGCATTGGGAGCGTGGAGTCTTACCCACTGGACCACCAGGGAAGTCCCTTCCCTTCTGTTTTTACTATCTGATCATCCATGTAATGTTTATTGCAGAAAATTTGGGAAGTACATAAAAGAGTAGATACTGAAGAAAAAGATACCTATACTCTTACTACTTAAAGGCCTATTATACTTTGAAATGACTAGAGTTCTCAGTATTTTTTTTTATCGAACTATGTCTGGTTTTTCTGTTGGTTCTCTTCTAGGGCCTCATGCCTCCTTACTTTTGTAGAATGCTGTTTTTTGGAATGGCAAACATCTATGTTCATTCTTTACATCTTGATAAAGCCCTGCCTCACCTACAAAGCCTTCCCCAAGCTCTCCCCCTTCTCTCCCTCTTGTCCCTGTAACGTTTGGTACATACCTATATTGCCTTTGTCTTCCTGTAGTGTGGATGTTTGTGTACATACCTGTCTCTCCAAACACTCTTAGCAAGCTCCTTGAAAGCATAAACTGCATAGTGCCCACCAGACTGCCTAGGACAGACAGGATCTCAGTAAATGTTTGTTGAAAGAGTGAATGATTGAATAAACAAATCAATGGAATCTTGTAAGTGTTGAGGAATAAAATGCATGTTTAGTGGCAAGAATGAACAATTCTCATTTTATTCAGTCTTATCTGGAATGTCAAAAAGGAAAAAGAGCATTTTAGAGTGCTGTTTACTTTTCTGAAAGCTTTTACATAATTACTTTATTTGATTTTCCATAACTAGTCTATGAATGCATCCCAATTTTTTTTTTTTGGCTGCACACGTAGCATTCGGGATCTTAGTTCCCCAACCAGGGATTGAACCCATGCTCCCTGCAGTGGAAGCATGGAGTTTTAACCACCAGACCGTCAGGGAGGTCCCCAATTTTTTTAAATAAGGAAGTTATTACCAAAGGTAAATTTGAAGAGATCAGAGATTGTGCTATAAAATGGAAGGGGATGTTATTTGGGGAGGCTATCTGGAAATTTGCAATACCTAGCATTTACTCACTGTTTATAAGGGCAAGGGAATTGGCATTTGTAGGCACAGTATACCTGGCAAATTACTTATGTAATCTTATTTAATTATTGCTACAATCCTATGAACTAGGTATTATTATCTTCATTTAATAGCTGAAGAAACTAAGACTCAGAGAGCAGAATTAGTTTGTCCAAGGTCAAATAGGTAGTAAGTGGCAAAGCCAACATTTAAATCCAGTATTGACTCTCATGTTTCTAATCCATTTTCTGTTACACCAAACTTCTTTTCGTAGCAGTCCATCTGTAGAGGGCCATACTCCTTACTCTTAATTGCTGAAGCTTTGTGTGGCATGAAAATTCAGCAATCCTACTGTTGTTATTATTATTCCATTTATCTTCAGTTTGAGGAATTTTTGATAAGATGAACACAACACTAATACCATATTTCTGTGTAGCCATCAGTCCTATCTCATCACCATATCTGATTCTCACAATAGTCTATTGATATAAGCCTAGATTGTAATCCCCTTTATACATGGAGAAACTGAGGCCCAGAGTGGGAAGGGACTTGCCTAAGTAAATATTGCTAATAAGTGACAGGGCCAAGACTTGACCCCAAGTCCAGCACTCTTTACTGTGGCATGTAGATCTGCTGAAGCCGATTGTAGTGAGCAGAGACTCTACAACAGTGGTTCTCAACCTGGAGACGTTTAACAATGTCTGGTGATAATTTTGATTGTTATCACTTGGGGGTACTACTGGCACTTTCTGGGTGTAGAGGTTAGGGATGCATACTCCAGCCCCCACAACAAGAATTATCTGTTCTAAAGGGTTAGTAGTGCTGATGTTGAGAAATCCTGCTCTAGAACTGGAGCAGGGGACTTCCCTGGCGGTCCAGTGGTTAAGACTCCGCGCTTCCATCGCAGTGGGCACGGGTTCGATCTCTGGTTGGGAACTAAGATCCCACATGCCGCACGACATGGCCAAAAAATTAAAAAATAAAATAAAATAAAATAAAAATAGAACTGGAGCAGGATTGGGTTTCGTGCCTCATTTCTTCAGAAGAGGTGAAATACCCAAGGTTAGCCTCCAAAGTGTACCTAGTGATGAGCTTGATTCTTTTAGAACTGGCTATTCTTTAGTAGCAGTAAATACTTAGTAATCACCAGGTTTTATTCAGAGTGTTATATTAGGCATGACTGGGGATACAGAAAAGTATTAGACATGGTCTGTCCCCTCACAGAGTTTAGAGATTTCTGGAGGAGGCATAAGAGGATCTGGTTACTTTGCCCCTGGCTGAAGATAAACAGCCCTAGATTGCAGGAGCTACTGCATGCAGTAGTGGCTGTACTCAGGGACTACCCTGACTGAAGTGGTGCTGCTGGCTTAAGGGAACCCTCCCAATAGCTGACTCTTCCTTCCCACAGTTATGCGATGCCCACCAAAACCGTGGAGGTGTTGCAGTTGCAGGACCAAGGCAGAAAAATGCTCCTGGACTCAGTTCTTACCACCCATGAGCGAGTGGTTCAGGTAGGTACTCTGGGAGAAATTTGAAATGTATTTGCCTCTCTTGGTTCTTTTCTCTATCCTGATCTCTTGGTTGAGCTTCAAACCTGCTATCCAGTTGTCTACTGGGTTTCTCCACTAAGATGTTCCACAGGTGCCCTCATTCAGTGTATACAAAACTAATTGTAGAGGGACTGATGTTTTTTTCCTGTAATCCTCCTCACCTTTGAGCTTAATGCTTGACCCTTCTTTGCCCTTGCGTATCCATTCATTCTCCAAATTCAGTGGCTTCTACCCCTAAAAATCTTTCAGATCCATCCACTTTGCTTTACGCTTATATCAATGTGATCGTGTCATTGTCCTGCCTAGAACCCCAGTGGCTTCCCTTTCTCTCTCTCTACGCATTAGCAGTCACTCCTCTTTCCCCATACCCCCAGGTCCTGGCAACCACTAATCTGCTTTCCACTTCTATGGTTTTATCTCTTCTAGGCATTTCTTCAAATGGAATTATATAAAATATGGCCTTTTATATCTAGCTTCTTTCACTTAGCATAATGTTTTCAAGGTTCATCCATGTTGTAGCATGTATCAGTATTTCATTCCTTTTTACTGCCAAGTAATATTCCAATGTATGGACATCACCCCTTTTTGATCCTCTCAAGAAACATATCAGGAAGGTAACCAGAGGGATGTTAAGGTAGTAACACCCTAAATCTATGTTAAATTTTTTAAATAATTAAAGTACTTACAATCTTGGTTCTTTAAATATTATCAGGAATAAATTATTTGAGCTACGTTTTATGACAGCTCTAACTTGCCACTGAGGCTCACAGGATAAAGTTTGAACGCTTTTGATTAGCACCTAAGTGCCTTCATATTACTCCTCCTGCTTTTCTTCTTCACACCCCCTTTCATTCCGGCCACACATGGCACTAGTTTCAATTCCCTAGTACTGTGCTATTCCTCCACATTTCACTGAATATTGCTTCCTCTGCCTTAAAAAAAACTCCACACTACTGTTGAATTCTCCCGATTTACTCCTGTATTTCAAGACTCTAACCAGATGTTACCTCTTTTGGAAGCTTTTTCTGACCTTCCTGATTGTTAGGTAGGTGTTTCTCTTGTGGGTTCCCACAGCCCCCTGCATGCCCTTCTACCACACACCTGATTTAACTCTGGATTCTCAGCACAGGGTCTGACAACAACAGGTCCTGGTCTATGTGGGTAAACCTGAGTTGATTCAGAAAGTCATCCTGGACTTGACCTCTTGATCCAGTTATGACATTCATTGCCTACAGGAGCAGATATTGGCCATGACCATCTTAGTAACCAGACAACTTGGCAGATCAGCAAGAGAAATCCTGGAAAGTCTGGGCTCCAGAACCAGCTCTGAGTGTTAATCCTTCAGGCAAAGGCCCTCTAGCTCTGCTGGAGCTGACATTTGAGCCCTTGCCGTGTCTGCCCAATCACCTAGGTTTCAGTGCCTCTCTTAGAGCATCTTCTTTCCTTTTGCAGATCAGCGGTTTGAGTGCTACATTTGCAGAGATTTTCTTGGAAATAATCCAAAGCAATCTTCCTGAAGGAGTCAAACTGTCAGTGAGGGAGGTAGGTGCTAATTTGAGAAGAGGCCTGCTGGTGGGCTCAAAATATGGAATAGAAAATCTGGACTGGCTGGCTTTAGAAACAGAAAGACATGTGAATAATTTAGCCCAGATAATAATAATCAGGAAAGGTGTGCAGGCTGCTTTACCGTGATCATTATTCTGGCTTTTCCAGTGCATCAGGGATGATGCTTTATAGACCATGGAAGTTGAACTCCATCACAGCATCCTGATGTTAGGCGTGAGCCCATTACACCCACAAATTCCCTCCCTTGAGGCAGTTGTATAGCAGAAAGAACATGATTTACGATCACATACAGTGTAATTAAACAGAACACAAATAGGGAAATGTACTTAAGGCAGGGAGAAAGTCCAATTCAACTTTGAATCCTTGATACCTAATATAAGTCTGGTACATAGTAGCTACTCAGTAAAAGTTAGTTGAATCTAAATCATTTTCTACAGAGCTGGCTGATGGATCCTTTTCTGATGCTGGGCATATTTGAGTAACTCTGTAGTAATTCCCTCTTATCTTCTTTTTCTTCTCCTCAGCACACTGAAGAAGACTTCAAAGGAAGGTTCAAAGCTCGGCCAGAACTGGAAGAACTGCTAGCCAAGTTAAACTAGCTCACTGCAGACCCTTTCATGCCAGCACTGGTGATACTGAGTGGCAACGGGAAGAGCTTCCTGGGTGGCCAAAGTTAAGCAGGAGACCCTGACCCTCAATATCATAAGTGCCCATCTCCACAGCCAGGAGTGCCTCCTCTCTTCTGTGGAGCAGTGCTTGCCGATTGTCACCACTTTCCTTGGAGCCAACCCTAGGTATCTTCCATCTAATAAAAATCTGCTGATGATGGATGTGTGTGTATGTGAGAAGTCAGTCCATCCTGTCGAGTATATTTAACTAAGGGATTCAATTTCTTTTTGCCTGGTGCTTTAGCACATAAGCATGTCCCCCTTCAGTAATTCTCCAATTAGAGTGAACTCATCCTTTAAATCAACCTGGCATGGAGCCCTTTAGTGAAGCAGACAATCATAAGTAAACTCTCTGTGGATAGAAGGCATAGGGAGGGAGATTTTGTATATGAAAAAACCCTCCAGATAGGATCAGGGTCTGTCCATAAGTGAAAAAAAAGTACCTTGTGGGGTAGTGAGTGACCTGTCATAAGTATGCAGGTAGATGTTACATAATTGCAAATTAGGGTTGCCTGGAATGAGTTTAAGCAAAGAATTAAAGGTTGATCTTGGTCACGTGTCAGAAAACTACTACTTGTGAGCCAAAGCCCAACAACTGCCTATTTGCTTTTTAAAAATAATTTATTGAGGTGAAATTCACATGTCACAAAACGAACCATTTTAAAGTGAATAATTCAGTGGTATTTAATGCATTTGCAGTGTTGTGCAACCTCTATCCAGTTCCAAAACCCCATTGCCTGTTTTTGTAAATAAAGGTTTATTGGAACAGAGCCCTGCTCATTCATTTATACATTGTCTGTGGCTGCTTTTATGCTACAATGGCAGAGTTGAGAGTAGCTATGACAGAGACTGTTATGCTAAAACATTTTTACATGGTCCTTTATAAAAATAGTTTGTCAAACCCTGATCCAAGTCATTGGTTCTCAAACCTAAGCATACATTAGAATCACCTGCAAGGCTTTTTAAAAAATTTATTTATTTATTTATGGCTGTGTTGGGTCTTCGTTGCTGCGCGGGCTTTCTCTAGTGCTGAGCGGGGACTACTCTTCATTGCAGTGTGCAGGTTTCTCATTGCGGTGGCTTCTCTTGTTGCAGAGCATGGGCTCTAGGTGCACGGGCTTCACTAGTTGTGGCACGTGGGCTTCAGTAGTTATGGCTTGTGGGCTTTAGAGTGCAGGCTCAGTAGTTGTGGCACACGGGCTCAGTTGCTCCGTGGCATGTGGGATCTTCCCAGACCAGGGCTGGAACCCGTGTCCCCTGCATTGGCAGGCAGATTCTTAACCGCTGTGCCACCAGGGAAGCCCCTGCACGGCTTTTTAAAACACAACTTACTAGGCTCCATCCCCAGATTTTCTGACTTAGGAGATCTTGAGCAAGGGTGATGCTGCTGCTGGTCCAGGGTTACTTCTTTCAGAACCACTAGTCTAAGTTGACCTCTAATGTTTTTCCTATTCTGAGCATTAGTGCATTCATACTTTTTACAGAATAGCTATAATTTATTGAGCTAGACCCTGTGCTAGGTACTACATTAGCTCGAATCCTCACACCAGTTTTTTAGGGTGTATATATGAGTGTGCGTGTGGATAGTAACCGTTGAGTATCTGAGTGTGAGTGTATCTCACTCACATTTATTGAGATCTAATTTGCTATATACTTTATACAGATTATTCTTGAGACTGATGGTATTATCTCAGTCTTACAGGTGGAGAAACTGAGGTTTGGAGAGATGAAGCGACTTCCTAGGGTCACACAGTTATGAAGTGGCAGACCCTGTCACCCCCTACTTTTCTGGGATACCCCTGCATAGAGGTCTGTGGGAGCTTAGAGCATTCTTAGGAGTGTGTGTACTTTTCTGAAACTCATCAGTTTCAGTCCTGAAGTTATTTTGTTTTTTTCTACTTGGTTTCCAAAGGCAACAAGAGGAAACTCAGATTTCCTCTCAAGGTGTAACACTAAGGGAGGGCTGTCAAGATAGCAGGTGCCTTCAATTAAAATGCTTTTCTGAATTCAAATTGAAGGCTCAGCAGACTAGGACTTAACAAGTGAGCCCCATTGGGAGTGTGGGCAGAATTTGCCAGGTGAGGACTGATATTTTGGTTGCAGAATTGCTCATTGATGAGTCCCCTTTAGGGAAGATGAAAGAGCAGCAGCTAATGGATGAGTGTAAAGTTGGAGGATGTGTAGTGACTTGAAGATAAAAAGGTGAATAAATGCATGTATACACACAGACACACGCTGCCTGCATATCATGTGGGCAATGGGCAATGTCATGTGGACCCCATTTAGGAGTCTGGAATACAGTGGTATTTTCCAGTTGCCCACCTTTCCTTGTTATTAATTTGTGAAAGCAAGATGTAAGGTTTCATAAATTGACAAGATATTAGAGCTAAGGGACCTTGGAACCCAGCCAGCCTAAAGCAAGTGCAGGTTAGGGGCCCAGGAAGGGCAGTGCTTTACTCAAGGTGACAGGGCACCTCGTTGGCAGAGCTGGGAGCAGGATTCAGATCTCTTGATTCCCCGTGCATCACTTTCCATTACATCACTGAGAGATGAGTCAGGCTTCTCTCTTAAACAGGAGGCTTCTGGGTTCTGTCACCTTGGAGCTCTGTGTCACTGACCTAGTTGATTTATCCTCTGACCAGAGCCAAAGGGCTTTTGTTGCTCATGATTAGTCTGACCTAAAACAAATGGAAATTGCTCATAATGCCATATCCTGGTAAGAGGGACAGATATTCTGATTGCTAGAACCTCAGAGTTACAAAACAATTATAAGCTTCATTTGATTTTCCAGAGGGAAATGAACTTCCCTAGGATCACATGGCAGTGAAATCAAATGGAATGCAAATCTCTGGGCTCTAGGTTGAAAATACCGTCCCCTTCCTTCCTGAGACAACCTACAATATTATAAAGAAAAGAGGTAGACAAACCTGAGCTATTCCTAATTTCTACATTTATTAGTTTTGAGGCCTCAGGTGAGTTATTTTAACCTCATTAAGCCTCAGTTTTCTGATCTGTGAAGTGAGGATAATCCCTTGTAGGAGCTTGAGATGGAGATGATGTATAAAATGGGCAAGCGTGTGCTCAGTAAATGTTAGATTACCTTCCCATCTAAACTTCACTATACATTTTTTTTAAAAAAGTTTATTTATTTAGGCTGTGTCAGGTCTTACTTGCAGCACACGGGATCTTCCTTGCAGTATGTGGGATCTTTGGTCACGGTGTGCGGGCTTCTCTCTAGTTGTGGTGCGCAGGCTCCAGGGCATGCAGACTCCAGAGCACGCAGGCTTAGTTGCCCTGTGGCATGTGGGATCTTAGTTCCCCGACCAGGGATCAAACCCGCGTCCCCTGCATTGGAAGGTGGATTCTTAATCACTAGACCACCAGCGAAGTCCCTCGCTATACTTTTTTAAAAGATTATTTTTTCATTGAGGTATAATTTATCTATAGTGAAACACACAGATCTTAAGTGTATATTTGATCAGTTTTGAAAATGGTCACCTATGAAACCTACACTTATATCAAGTTAAAGAACATTTCCATCTCCCCAGAAAGTTCCCCTACATTCTTTCATAGTCATTCTTCCCAGAAACAACCACTAATCTTATTCCTATTGCCATAGGTTAGTTTCACCTATCTAGAACAATATATAAATATCATAGAGTTATAACCTTTTGTGCCTGACTTCATTCACTTACCCTGATGTTTTACCCACATTGTTGCATGTAACCACAGTGCATTCCTTCAGTATACTTTTAGTTTTGAACTCAGTTAGGGTTAAATTATGCCTAGTACCGCTGCAAAAACATGAGAGCTAGGCAAGAGAGAAGAAAAGGAAGGTCAGTGGATAGGAATCAGTGTAGCTGAGTTCTAGTTTTGGCTCTATCAATGCATAACCTTTGAGATAATCTGTTTTGATCTTCATTTTACAGATGACTTAACTGGCCCAGGAGGGAAAGAAACTTGTCCAAGGTCACTCACAGGGATGGCTCCAGGTCACTCGATTCCTGGTTCAGTACACATTACTGAGATTTTTAGAAATGGATTTTTATGTGGATCAGTAACTTTCAAGAAGGACCAAATGTCCAGGTTAAATGGGTAGTTTTCCTAGTGAAGGCCAGTGGATTCCTCAGCTTGTTAGTCCCTTTCTTCTGGCTGGGGATGCCTTGTTCCTCCACCATCGAGCCTAAAAATTGCCAGCTGTGGATTCTGAAAGGGTATTTTTTAGTTGGAGAGAAAGAAATGGAATCTGGATATTCTGGCCATTCAGACAATGTAGCAACACTCAGAAGACCCCAGTCCCCACTGTTCTAGGATGTAAAGTATATTTAGGGAAGGAAAACTCTCTGAGCATGCATTGGGTTATGTCTGGAACTAGACCTGCTGACAAGGCACTACAGACAGAAGCAGCCAATGTGTCTTGTGCTTGTTTAATCTGTACTTTAATCTTTGTGCCATTTTTGTCTTCAAATGTCTGATCTCCCTGGAGAATTTGAAACGATTCATTTAGTTCTTATACGCCCCCCCCCGGAATAACTTTCATTCTCAGACATTTCAGGTTTAGAGAATCAGCCCCATGTTTAGACAGAATAGCCAGGCTCTGAAAGATGTCCAGGCTCTGAGGAATGAAAACTCTTCAGAAGATAACTGCTAGAGAAGGAAACAATCCCTCCTGCTTCCTCTGCCTGTTTTAAGTCCCTGCTGGAGCAGAGCAGGGAGCCCTAGCATTCCATACAGTGGAAAAGTATATAAGGTTTCAACCTGGACTTCCTCCAGTTCTCCTCGGATTTCTAAAGTCAGCAGCCCAGGATTTGGTCTGGCAACTTTACCTGAGGGAGGAAGAGTGGGAGGAGTATCTCATTACTCATCTAGTAAAACACTTTACAGTGCACCTTTGTACTGAGCACTGGCCATATCTCCAGCCAAGGGACTTGCAGGGAAGAGCCAAATCATGAGTCTGCCGTAGGCCTAGCCAACGGTGGCACCCAGCCAACAGATCTCTCCACTCATCCCTGGCACCAGGCCTCTCTGCAGAGGTAGATGTAGAGTGTATAGGGATAGGCATGGACCACCCTAAACTCCAGGTCCATGGCTGTGGGCTACAGAGCTGAGAGACTAAAAAACCATACTAATCTAGAACACTGTGGGGAACTTGCACTGGTTAGTTTCCTTTTTTATAAAGCACTAAAAAAAAAGTAAAGTAATATGTATTTACACAGTAAGTATGGTTACTTACTGTGTTAAGCACCGTACTAGGCACTGGATGCTTGTGAGAGAGAACAGAGAATAGCATAGGCTTTAGAACATACACTTGGAGTCTGATGCCCAATCTGTCCTTTATTTCCTCCTCTGTAAAGGGGAGTTAGTAGTGTTATGAGGATTAAATGAGATAATGTAACTCAGGACAGTGACTAGCACACAATAATAACAGTAGCTAACATTTAGTGAATGCTTACTATGTGCCAGATACTATTCCTAAGCTCTTTCCCAATATTGACTCATTCTTTCAACAACCCTATGAGGAAGATCTACATTTATTAGCTTTGATGCCTTTGAGGAAGGTATTATAACTGCATTTTTACAGAAGAAAAAACAGATCCTGAGATGTTAAGTAGTTTGCCCAAAACCACACGGCTAATAAGTGGCATGGTGAAATTTGAAAGCAGCATATCATAGGGATTGAGAGCACAGACTCTGGAACCAGATAACCTGAGTTAAATGCTTCATACATATTAGTTATAGTAGTTCAATAAATACTAACAACTTTTATCACCAGGTATTTATATATTACCTCTCATTCAGTTCTCTTAGTGTGCCTATTAAATAGGAATTATCCCCATTTATTGATACTTGAGGAAACAGGCTTGGGTGGCAATAGAGCCCTCTTTGCCCAAACACATTCTGTGACTGTCCCAGTGTTAGCTCCCTGTCAACTGGAGTCCTTCCAAACCTGCTCCCTCCACTTAACTGGTTTGAAAGCCATTCCTCCTGCTGAGGTCCCTCCACCCTTTCCCTTTGCTAGAATACCCTGCCCCCCATGACCTATTATTTCTATTTTAATTATACAAATTAATATATAGGTACATTTCTGTTGTAACATATTTGAATATATAAAAATACAGTCCTTACTGATGGAACTTCACACTGTGACCACTTATTCACTATTATAAACAATGCTGCAATGAACATAATAGATGTTTAAGCGGATTCCTAAAAGAGGAATTGCTGTTTAAATATTTAAAACATTTGTAGATCTCACCAAATTGTCCTGAAAAGCTTTACTAATTTATGATCCCTTCAATAGTGTGAATGTGTCTGTTTCTCTCCATCCCCACCAACACTGGTCATTATAAATACTTTTAATTTTTGCCAACAGGATCATCTAATAGTACTTTTGTTTTTAAAATTTGTATTTCTCTGATTGTAAGTGATGTAGAATACATTTACATTTTCCTATGTTTTGGGGGCATATTTAACTTTGTTCACTTTTCAGTTGGGTTATTTGCTTTTTCTTACTGATTTCTAGGTTTGTTTTTTTGCCGCACCATGCGGCATGCAGGATCTTAGTTCCCCAACCAGGGATTGAACCCGTGCCCCCTGCAATGGAAGCAGCGTCTTAACCACTGGACCACCAGAGAAATCCCTCTAGGGACTTTTTATTTGTTGCAGATGGTAATCCTTTCTGCTATATATGTTACAAATATGTAGTGTCTACTTCATCTTTAATGGTGTCAACTCAACTACCTCCCTTCTCTTTGAGATTCTTGCTGACAGCTGCAGTCCACACTGCTACCTCTGATGACCCACAGCACTGGGTACACATGGCCCAACAGAGATTCATTCATCCTTTTATATATATATACACACACACACACACACACACACACAATCATCCCCTTCTGCCTGAAGGCTGAAATTGGATTTTATTGTTCTTTGAAGTCGTATTCCTCATATCTTCTCCCCTTCTCTCTTTCCCGAATACCAACACAAAGGCTCAAAGTCGCTTTAGGGCCTATGATATTTCAGACTTGTGCTTCTAATATATATATATATATATATATATATATATGCTTAAGAAATGTTACTGATGATGATGAGAGCATATGCCCCTTTGCATTCCAGTTCTATAGCAGGGGTCACCCTCCCAACTCCCTTCCCACTCCCAAATGTCAGACAGAAAGTAATAGAATGGGTAATGCAGTTCCATGGAAGAAAAATGAAAAGTGGTGGCAACTGTTGTGAACTGGAAAACACATCCACCTAAAAGAGAAATTGTAAATTCAGCTCCAGCAAATTGTTAAGTAAGAATATAAGCTCCATGTTGAGAGCTTCTCCACTTTTCAAAAGCTGAAAATCTGTATGTTAAATGTACTCTTTTTTTTTTGTGGTACGCGGGCCTCTCACTGCTGTGGCCTCTCCCGTTGCGAAGCACAGGCTCCGGACGCGCAGGCTCAGCAGCCATGGCTCATGGGCCCAGCCGCTCCGCGGCATGTGGGATCCTCCCGGACTGGGGCACAAACCCGTGTCCCCGGCATCGGCAGGCGGACTCTCAACCACTGCGCCACCAGGGAAGCCCTTAAATGTACTTTTGAAACGTCAAGCCAACATTGTGTGTTTTTCGTTTGGGAACATGTTGAGGTCAGACTCTTTATCTGTTAATGCAACAGAGTCTGGCATATGAGAGGCACTCAGTATTTGTTTTCCCATTTGCCTTCTTCCTTCCATTAGACTGACTGAAACATCCAGAACAAATGATGAAAGAGAAAGTCATTTACATCATTGTCAGGAATTAATTAGTTGTTCTAGTGTTGTTTTGTCTCTCTCTTAAACCAGACTAAAGCAACATAAAGGCAGAGATCATATTTTCATCATATCAATTTCCTACACAGTGCCTGGCACATGAGAAGGTCTCAGAAAAACTTGATGTTTTTGAACCAATGACTGAATAAATGAAGAACTGACTAGGTAACCAATTTACCTTTAGATTGTAAATTTACTTTAAAATTAAATGTCCATGTAATCAGCTCAGTACTTGGCACACTGACCCAAGATGTAGTGTAGGAGAGCATCCCTTAACCCATTTCTTTGTTTTACATGGCAAATACTGGTCAATATTTAATATCGGTGACATAAGATGGGTGAGGATGTGTGGGATCTCAACATGACAATATGACTGCTCTTTATGGCAAGTCATGTCCAAACCCATGGCTGCCTGGCTCTCAACCCCAGGCCCCAATACTATCCCCAAGTCTTACACTTCTTGGCCCACACTTTCACTGTGGAAGGATTTCTTTCTCCCATGATCTCTCTGGGTGCTAGTTTCTGCAGGGCCATCCTCTGGGGAACAGGTGGTGTGGGGTCTCAGCGGTGGGCACTGCTTTGCTCTTTCCTCCTCTGCAGCTCCTCCCGTCGCCTTGCCTGCTGTTCACTCATGCAGTCCCTAAAGGCCTGCACCTGTGGCTGGCACTGTCGCCAGTCCTGGTGATGGGCCATGCACTCCTGCACTGCATAGTGGGAAGCAGCACAGCCAGAGCGGGAGATCAGCTGGTCCAGTGGGTCCTCTTCTTCATCTTCTTTCTTCACCTGTTGGGACCAGGTATGGCCTTGAGCTGACATCTTTAGGAGTCTCTAGAACATCAACGGAGGCAAGGTTAGAGTAGGAACGTGATTATATATGACACTGTTCCTCTGTTATAAATAACACTGACCACTGCACTGTTATAGCCTATTTAAGCATATGTCTCCCCTTGAAGGTTGTAAGCTATTTGAGGACAGATATTGGGCCTGATTCACCTTGGTACTCCTAGCACTAGGCCTGGCAGAGAGCAGACCTGCAAAATGGTCTGAACTGAACAGAATGAGATAAAGTATATGAGAATGCTTAGCACAGCACTAATAAGCTCAAATGGATTCTACTAATGGAATCTGAATTAAGTGAAATGTTTCCTTTCTGGAGAAGCTATGTTCTTTTCTCCAATTAGCCTTATTCTATGGCTGGAGAAGAACAAAGTTTAGCACTTGGGAGAGTATCCAGATATGCATAGAGTTTGACATATGAGAGAATGGAGAGAGTTGTGTGGCTGTAACATAGAGCATACAGGGTCCAGGACAAGAAATGAGTCTGTGAGGTGTGAGAGTATTTAACGTGAGGTGTATCTGCCCAGACTGTCTTCCTACAATCATCTGCTTCAGAACACCCAGCACAGGGTAGCATACAGAATGAACTTAAGAAAGGTTTGAAGATAAATGACCTCAGCCTTTGTACAAATTTTACCATGACAGACTGTAAATGAGCTAAGACTACTTAATGCTTTTCCTGGGTCTCTGATTCATTCAACAAATGATCACTGAGTACCTATCATGTACCAAGCACTATGCTAGATTTGAAGATATAGGAGTGACCTAGACAGACACAGTTTCTGCCTTTACAGAGTTTACAATCTAGATATATAGGCTGTTTACTTGTGTACAGTGTGTACAGACAGCTAAGCTTGGGAACACAGTGGAGGAATACCTAATCCAAACAAGGGCAGGAACACGCAGGGAAGGCTTCTTGGAGAAAGTGATTTCTAAACTGAGGCTTAAAGGATGAAAAGGAGTAAGCCAGAGATGTAAAGAATATTCCTGGTCAATGGAACAGCAAGGTGGAGGTTTGAGACAGAATTTGACATGAGAGGAACTGAAAGTTCTATGTGACTAGAGAACAGAGTATGAGAACAGGAAAATTAATGAAACTGGTGAGTTGAGAAAGTATCTGATCATAGGAAGGCCTAATATTAAGGCGTCCAGAGGGCAATGGGGAAGTCACAAGAAGGATTTAAGAACCCTATAGCCCTACACAAAACTCATTTGCTTTAGAGGCAGTATAACCTAAGGGAGGAGGGGGAAACTGGGCTTTGAAAACAGACTTGGATTGGAAACTTAGCTTTGTCACTGACTCACTGGGTGACTTTGAGCAAATCACTTCATAGTCTCTCTTGAAAAATAGAGATCAAATCTACCTCACAGGACTGTTGAAGACTAAATGAGATAATGCGTGTAAGGAGCCTGGCATGTCCAAAGAGTTGGATAAGTAACAGCTCCTATGTTTTCCTCTTCCTAAATACACTGTGAGCTCTTTAAAGACAAGGGCAGGGACTTCCCTGGCGGTCCAGTGGTTAAGACTTTGCCTACCAATGCAGGGGCTGTGGGTTTGATCCCTGGTCCGGGAGCTAAGATCCCACATGCCTAGTGGCCAAAAAACAAAACAGAAAACAGAAACAATACTGTAACAAATTCAATAAAGACTTTAAAAATGGTCCACATAAAAAAAATCTAATAAATAAATAAAGACAAGGGCAAACCTCTTGGAACAGTGAGGTGGAAAGAACAGTGCCTTTGGATCCTAAGCCAAGAAATCTGGGTTCAAATACTTTACTCACTTTACTATGCACACACCTTAGCGTGCAATCTTTTTCAGTTTCCTTCTTAAGGTAATATTTAACTCAATTACTGTAAGGATTAATATCCTAATAAGTCGCAAGTGAGTGCATGGGCTACAACAGGACTCAAGTAAATGCTGCCGTATTCTTTCCCCACTAAAACCTAGCTTCAGTCTTCCCTAGAGTAAAAAAACGAAGACCCTCGCTCAGAGATCAAGACAGGCTAAATGGTCCGTAGCTGGTTCGCGGAAAACGGCCGGGCAGAGGCAGGCACGGAAAGGACGGAAAAGCAGAGAAACCCAGGTGGCTAAATCACCTAAGGCTCCTCTCCCACCTTCAGAAGAGGACGTATGCGCGTGCGCGGCCGCTGGGCACACCCCCAGTTGTGCCAGCTAGGCTTCACGGCGCAAGATCGCGGCACACAGTGCTCACCGAACACGCGGACAAGAAGACCCGAACACGCGCTCCTGCACAGCTGCGTCGGTTTTGCAGGCACTTGGAACTCTTCCGACACTTGTCAGGAACCAGCCTCCTGTAGGAAGCGCGGGCGCACAAAGGGGCGGGGAGGGGAAGAGGATCCACCGTGCATTTTCATTGGTGGCCTCTCGGTGTAGATCCCGCCTTTCGTTCTCGACGCAGCGCCTAAGCGGGGACCCACTTCCGTGAAAGAGCGGAAGACGCGGGCTGGTGGAGGCGGGATCAAGATGGCGGCGCCTTTGAGGATTCAGAGCGACTGGGCCCAGGCTCTCAGGTGAATTTAGGTCCAGAACCGGGACGGAGGAGGCGGGTAGCGGATGTTGCCTTTACGTTAAGGAGAGCCGCCATGCCCGATCCAGGATATCCGTAGGGGTTACCTCATCAATTGTTGAGGGAACCCTGGGTCTAGAAAAAGAAGTCTCAAACCCACATGGTCATTGTTTTTCGTTCTCGCAAGAGCGGGGCTGAGGCCGAGGAAACACATATGCGCCGTGTGATTTCAGAGACAGAATAGGATCAATGAGTTGGAGAAAGAAAACCTGGGAGGCAGGAAGACTCTTGGCCAAGTAGTCATGGTCATTTCGCAAATATTGATTGGTCCTCAGTTATTTGCAAAAGTCCCAGTACTCTCCACCACCACATTGTCTTTGAGTGTGTGATGGAATCTTTGTATGCTCCTCGACCCCTAGTGGTATATTAGTCATATTGTACGGTTCTTTTCAGGAAACAGTGTAACGCCTACCATGTCCAGACTCTGACCTAGATAGATGCTCGGTGGAGTTCAGATGTGTACTCTAAAGTTAAGGGGTGGTTCCTGCCCTCCAAAAGGAAACAACTTAATTGGAATGCACAGCAAACCATTCATTTATTTAACATATATTAGTCATATACTGTGCAAGTTATGCTACGCACTAGAATGAGTACAGCAGTGCCATGAATGGCAACTATTATACTAATACGTTTTTCAAATTGAAACAATGGTGACGATAAATAAAACATAGTCTCCTGCATTTAAGAAACTTACACTTTTCTAAGTGGGCTGAAATAAAATACACATTGCTTACTACAACACAGAACTTGTAAAAGGAAGAACAGTGACATTTATTGAGGGCCACCAAGTGCCTTTGAGAGAATGCAAGACCAGAATCAAGAAGTAACTTTGACCAAGATGGTGCAACTAATAAGTATTTCATGAAATGTTTGATGAAATACTTGAGCTTCATTTAACCAGCAGATCTATTTGTTAAACACTTAATCCACAAATATTTCTTCAACAAATAAACAAAATTTGTCTGTGCCTGGATAAGATGTTAGACTAGATCATGTCTAAGTGCTGTGGCCAAACTAGAAATTATATGATCTTTCTCCCTTGCATCAGTACCATCCTTTTTTGACATTGAGTGAGGCTAATTAGGTTTTTGTCTCTCTTCATAGGAAGGACGAAGGGGAGGCCTGGCTGAGCTGTCACCCCCCAGGTAATGTCCTTAAATCTGTATGCCTTCCCTTTAGAGAAAGAGGATTTACTACCCCTAGGAGAGAGCTTCCTTTCTCCTAGCCCAAAGTTCTTGCATAGTGCTAAGAGTCTTCAGATGTTCTTGACCACTCTGCTGTAATGATTCTGCAACTCCATTCTAGGGGAAGACCTTCAGATTGGTTTTCCATTTGGAAGCCACAGACTTATTCATGGAGACATTGCTGATGCTTCTTAATCAGTCTCTTAGCCATATATTATTGTATTCTAAGCAGTTCTATAGCTTCAGTTGTGACCTTCCTGATTATGATTCCTAGATCTATAGCTCTAGTTCTGACCTCTCGTCAGTTTCAAGCAGACATTGAGTAGTTGTATGCTATGCATTTCTGCTTAAAGCTCTCACTGTCATCTTGAGTTTATCAAATCCAAAACCTGAAGCTGAGCATTTCTGTTGTCAAACCCGTTCTCCTTGATTTTCTCAGTTCTTAAGTTACCACCATTCTAGGCATCAGAGTAAAACACCTGGTCACCTCACCCTGCCATTTATCATTCCCAAGGTTTATAAATTTTCCTTTGTTTTACTGATTATTTGTCATTTCAGAGACCTTTGATATCTTGTTATAATAAGATATTTTATTTCTATGAGAACTAGAGTTTTAAACAGAATTTTCTTTTGAGGAAATTGATGCTGCATCACAGAAGACAGGGTAGCTAGAAGGTCTCCAAATCAAGGGTTTTTGTTTTATTTTTAAAGATGAGAACTAATTGGAGAGCAATTAAAATATAGGTTGTAGGTAGAGAAGAGAAGGACTAATGGAAAAACCATTGTCTTAGAGGAGAGAGAAGGAGATTGAATTAATTCTAAAAGCCTAAGATGAAAGAAGGTGAGGGTAAGTGTAGATGTAGATAAATGCAAAGACATGAATATGGAAATGTGAAAGTATCTTATAGCCTCAGTTTTCTTTGTGATGTTGGAGGTAGGGTCAGCTTTTTCTTTGAAATAAAATGTGCGCTATCTATGTTCTAGATGCTTTACATACATTTCTATTCCTCATAACCGTATCAGGTAGGTACTATTAGCGTTCTAATTTTTTTTAGATAATAGCTGTATTGAGATATAATTCACATATGATAAGGTTTATGTTTTTAAAGTGTACAATGCCGTGGATTTTAGTATATTCATAGAGTTGTATGTCTGTCACAACTAATTCCATACATTTCATCATCCCTAAAAGAAACCCTGTGCTCTTTAGCAGTCACTCCACTTTTTGCCCTCCTCCTAGCTCCTAGAAACCACTAATTGACTTTCTGTCTCTATGGATTTGCCTGTTCTGGACATTTCATATAAATAGAATCATAATATGTGGCCTTTTGTGTCTTTCATTTAACATAACATTTTCAAGGTTCATCCATTTTGTAGCATTCATTTGTTTTTGCGGCCAAGTAATGTTCTGTTGTAAGGATATATCACATTTTTTGTCCATTCATCAGTTGATGGACATTTGAATTGTTTCCAATTTTTGGCTGTTATGAAGGAAGAAGGTTTTGATGGCAGGCTAGGTGTTATGAGAATTGGCTGCTCTGGGGAACAAAAGGGGCAAAAGGACTGCAAAACTGTGCAGAGTTTGGAAACTGGTAAATTGTAGTGGTGCCAGTCTGCACAGTTGTGTCTTTTTCTGTATCTGCACTCAGCAGCCTACATGTAGAAATGTAGAAGGTGAGTAGTTGGATCATTCCCACTTTTGTTATATAGACAAAATACTGAGACTGAGATCATTTCAGAGACTTTACAAATGTAGAGAGGTCATTGAGGGTGATGACAGGGGATTGATTGAAATAATGTACCAAAAGGGCTAGACTTCATAGGATGGTTGGTGAAGTCAGGAGGGAATCATGAAATGTGACAAAAAGCAGAGTTCACTCAATCCTATTTTTGTGGCATCTTTCTGAACTAGAATTTCATGCCATTTCTCTGCAAAACCTACTTCACTAGATCTTCTCTAGTCCATACTTCTACCATAGATTGTGAGTTACTCCATTAGTATCTTTCAGCTACCAAACTAGTATATTAATTGATGCCTCCTTCCCCCTTGTTCTTTGTGACTCTTTTATTCTTGACATGCCCCTCCCTGACTTGGTGTTTCCTTTTGCTTATCTTTGGCCTAGTCCTATCTTTTTTCAAGATCCTACTTAAGTCCCACCCTCTCTAAGAAGCTCTCCCACTCTGCATGAATCCATGATGGTTTTTACTTCCCTCTTACTCCTAGAATTTCAGTTTGGTGCAAGTTACTTACTGAATAATTTGTAGCACCTTGCTAGTTTCTGAGCTCAAGGACTTCACAGTCTGGTGGGGAGGCCAGAAATGTAAACAGTGTGTTATGGGCTGTTGCAGAAGTGTATATATAAAGTGCAGAAGAAGAATAGAATGTTTTTAACTCCATTCTACCATCTACATATGTTTATGTGTAGGATAATATCTTATTTAGCCCATATCGCTGCAAAAGCAGTGTCCTACTTAAGCAAATTTTCCAGTTATTGAAGCTTAACTCTTTACTCTGTATTATGTGTATATACTGTGGATAAATGCATATGTTCATGTTCATCTTCACCTTTCATCCTGGTAGAATTCCATTTCACAGCCAGTAAAACTGAGGTTGAGATTACTCTAGTAGTTTTCTCTACAAATACTATATTGTATCTCAAAATCTTTGTTCCTGGCTTTTAGCCCTTGAATATATTTCTTCCAAATTAGGTTTGCCTAGACTAGTGCTCTTTCTACTTCACCCCACTTTTAACACAAGTGCCTGCTTTTCTTTCATGAGCCAATTTCCTTGCATTTATACAGATTCCTGAATCGGGTCTTCAAGGAGAAAAATGTTTAATTCTTCTTATTTTTTTGAGACGTGCTTTTTTGTTCTATATAGGGAAACCAACTTTGTATGGCAGCCTGACTTGTCAAGGAATTGGCCTTGATGGCATCCCGGAGGTTACAGCTTCGGAAGGATTTATTGTGAACGAAATAAACAAGGTAGGTTTTCATGTCTTCTAGATAGCACTGTGTCCAAAACTATGGTAGTACCTATATACGTACTTTAAATATTTATACTGTTATCTGCGTATCAGTGTCGTCTCCATTTCATTTGTATAATAATCATAGTTTTTACTGCCTTTGAATGTCAAGAGTTTTCCTTTTCTTTTATACATACATATGCTTTTAGATGCAAATTTCCTCTTACTTCCCTTATACCAGTGCTGTCCAATAGATGAATGTGAGCCACATATGTAATTTTTTTTAATTGAAGTATAGTTGATTTACAGTGTTTCAGGTGTACAGCAAAGTGATTCAGTTATGTATATACATATATATTTTCTTTTTCTGATTCCTTTCCATTATAAGTTATTACAAGATATTGAATATAGTTCCGTGTGCTATACAGTAGGTCCTTGTTTATCTATTTTATATATAGTAGTGTGTATCCACATGTGTAATTTAAAATTTTCTAGTAGCCACCTAAAAAAGGTAAAAAGAAACAGGTGAAATTAATTTTAATAATGTATTTTATTTAACCCAGTATATCTAAAATATTATTTTAACCTGTAATTAATATAAAAAATTATTAGAGATAGTTTACATTTCTTTTTTTTATTAAGTATTTGAGATCCTCTGTATTTTACACTTAGAGCACATCTCAATTCAGACTCTAATTTTTTTTAAACATAAATTTATTTATTTATTTTTGGCTGTGTTAGGTCTTCGTTGCCATGCACGGGTTTTCTCTGGTTGCGGCGAGCAGGGGCTACTCTTCATTGTGGTGTGCGGGTTTCTCATTGTGGTGGCTTCTCTTGTTGCAGAGCACGGGCTCTAGGTGCGCAGGCTTCAGTAGTTGTGGCACGCGGGCTCAGTAGTTGTGGCTCGTGGGCTCTAGAGCGCAGGCCCAGTAGTTGTGGTGCATGGGCTGAGTTGCTCCGCATGTGGGATCTTCCCAGACCAGGGCTTGAACCTGTGTTCCCTGCATTGGCAGGCGGATTCTTAACCACTGTGCCACGAGGGAAGTCCCAGACTCTAATTTTTTATTGGAAATACTTGATATGTATTTAGGTTTTAAAAAACTTACTGTTGAAAACAGATTCATATATCTAAGTAGTTCCAAACGTACTTAAAAAGTCTTCCAGTAACTGAATCAAGTATGTTTTTATACTAAATTTTAAATAAAATTAAAAATTCATTTACTCATTTGCATTAGCCACATTTTAAGTGCTCAGTAGCTTTATGTGGCTAATACCCACCATATTGTACAATGTAGTTTTATAATGTGTCCGGGCACACCTTGATGAAGACCTATATTAGTAGTACTTAATTGTTTTTCTCATTGGTCTTTGAGGTGAGTAGGTGGCCATGTAAGTGTTGCAGAACTCATGATCTGACTTTCCTTCCTCTTTCTGATGGCAGCAGTCAGTGTGCTCTGGTGAGATGATTCCCAAAGGGTGAAACAGCCCTTTTTGGTGTGTGTATAATTAAGCTTTTTTAGTTGTAAAATATTTCAGGTGTACTGACAAGAGTAGAGAATACTTTGTTTTTTACATAAGATCTTTAGCAGATGTTCATTCATTACCCTCTGTGCAAAATAATAAGCTACATGTTATTATATCTTTTATATTTGTTTTTCATAAACAGTATTGTAGAAAGTGCCAGAAGATCTGAGTCCAAGTCTTAGTTACTGTGACACTTACTAGCAATATGGTTTTGGACAAATAACTTAGTTACCTGAGCCTCAGTTTCCTCATCTATAAAACAGAGACAATATTCTACCTCATAGGCTGATTAGTGGGGAGTGAAATTGCATATGAAAGAAACTAAGATATTAAAAGTGAGTTATTGTTTATCATAACAATCCTGTGGGATTGGCATTTTAAATTTCAATTTTGCAGATAAGCAAACAGATTCAGAGAGGTTAATTAACCCCTAATAATCAAAGCTAGATTCGACTATGTCAGAATTGAAACCCAGTTCTATCAACTTCAAGTATAACACCACCTCTCAAGCCTACATTTTTTCCAGGTGTTTGCCAGTATCCATCCACTGCCTGGACGGTAACTTCCTTTCTTCCCTTTGTACTCAGGCTGTGATACAATCCTTATCTTTTCCAATATCATTACTAATTTCTGCAGTGTACTTGCTGAGTCAGACAGTAAATGCTTATGATTGAACGTTCATTTGTTTCCTAACTGCCATGAGTCACTTTGCTGTTTGATGTTGCTATAGTGTTCTATTATACAGATCTGTCATTATGCTTAAAAACCTAACCTGGGAAGATAAAAAGTTTGACTTTTAATTTTATCTTAATGTGGAATATTAAGATAAGATATTACTTCCCCCTCACACTGAATTTTGTCTGTTTTGATATCTCCTGCAGCTTTTCTTTAATATCTTTTCATTAACAGCATGATTCTCTACTGCTGGAAGGTAATTCAACATTTATCTTCCTTCATAGTCTGTTTATGGATTAAAGGGTGATTTGCAGGATCGATAAGCAGGAGAAAACCACTGATTCTTGAAATCGTTTACATAATTAGCCCCAAAGAAATAGTCTTCTGCGAGCAAACCCAGTTCTTACAGAGGCTCGAACACTAAGCTTTCAAAGCTCCTCATGTCCTTGCTTGGTATGAATATTTAGCCAGGAAAGTTTAGCTGACACTTTAGTTTCGGGTACAGGAGACAATTCCAAATCCGGGTCAGCTCTCTTGCAGCTGGGCTTTGTCATGTGGTTAGAAGCAAAAACTCATTTAATGAAAGGCCTGCAGGCAGCCAGGCATAGATACGCTGGCTAAGAAAGTACTGTTTGTATAGATAATCTAATTCTCTTTTTAAAGGAGAAGACCTGTTATAAGAAAATATTGATTTTCAGTGATGAGAATATTACAACTTTGAAACTGTTCTTTCTAATGAACTATGAGGACTGTGCTTGTTGTACATAGATTAGCCTTATAAAGAGGTTCAGAAAATCTTGATTATTGAAGGCATTTTCATTGTCCAGCAGAATTTCCAGAAACTTTCAAGTACTACTGCAGAAGAGATAACAGGTTAGGGGCCATTTGGTGAGAGCAGCTCCTCAGCTCTGTGTAGGAGGTATACACTTAGGGGATGGTGTTAGTATTCTGCAAATTAGAGTAAGGGATTGTTGTATTGCAAGAATCCTTGAGGCGATGTTTACCAAGCCTTTTATACCTCTGCCTTGAAACACCAGCATACTTACCCTAAATGGTTGCAGTCTGCCTTCAGCAAGTCATGTCACTTGAATCTAACATCTGGTTCTAGGTGTAATTTACTACTATGTCACTAGTGTTATCTTGCCTGTGTTCCCTGCATTGGCAGGCGGATTCTTAACCACTGTGCCACGAGGGAAGTCCCAGACTCTAATTTTTTATTGGAAATACTTGATATGTATTTAGGTTTTAAAAAACTTACTGTTGAAAACAGATTCATATATCTAAGTAGTTCCAAACGTACTTAAAAAGTCTTCCAGTAACTGAATCAAGTATGTTTTTATACTAAATTTTAAATAAAATTAAAAATTCATTTACTCATTTGCATTAGCCACATTTTAAGTGCTCAGTAGCTTTATGTGGCTAATACCCACCATATTGTACAATGTAGTTTTATAATGTGTCCGGGCACACCTTGATGAAGACCTATATTAGTAGTACTTAATTGTTTTTCTCATTGGTCTTTGAGGTGAGTAGGTGGCCATGTAAGTGTTGCAGAACTCATGATCTGACTTTCCTTCCTCTTTCTGATGGCAGCAGTCAGTGTGCTCTGGTGAGATGATTCCCAAAGGGTGAAACAGCCCTTTTTGGTGTGTGTATAATTAAGCTTTTTTAGTTGTAAAATATTTCAGGTGTACTGACAAGAGTAGAGAATACTTTGTTTTTTACATAAGATCTTTAGCAGATGTTCATTCATTACCCTCTGTGCAAAATAATAAGCTACATGTTATTATATCTTTTATATTTGTTTTTCATAAACAGTATTGTAGAAAGTGCCAGAAGATCTGAGTCCAAGTCTTAGTTACTGTGACACTTACTAGCAATATGGTTTTGGACAAATAACTTAGTTACCTGAGCCTCAGTTTCCTCATCTATAAAACAGAGACAATATTCTACCTCATAGGCTGATTAGTGGGGAGTGAAATTGCATATGAAAGAAACTAAGATATTAAAAGTGAGTTATTGTTTATCATAACAATCCTGTGGGATTGGCATTTTAAATTTCAATTTTGCAGATAAGCAAACAGATTCAGAGAGGTTAATTAACCCCTAATAATCAAAGCTAGATTCGACTATGTCAGAATTGAAACCCAGTTCTATCAACTTCAAGTATAACACCACCTCTCAAGCCTACATTTTTTCCAGGTGTTTGCCAGTATCCATCCACTGCCTGGACGGTAACTTCCTTTCTTCCCTTTGTACTCAGGCTGTGATACAATCCTTATCTTTTCCAATATCATTACTAATTTCTGCAGTGTACTTGCTGAGTCAGACAGTAAATGCTTATGATTGAACGTTCATTTGTTTCCTAACTGCCATGAGTCACTTTGCTGTTTGATGTTGCTATAGTGTTCTATTATACAGATCTGTCATTATGCTTAAAAACCTAACCTGGGAAGATAAAAAGTTTGACTTTTAATTTTATCTTAATGTGGAATATTAAGATAAGATATTACTTCCCCCTCACACTGAATTTTGTCTGTTTTGATATCTCCTGCAGCTTTTCTTTAATATCTTTTCATTAACAGCATGATTCTCTACTGCTGGAAGGTAATTCAACATTTATCTTCCTTCATAGTCTGTTTATGGATTAAAGGGTGATTTGCAGGATCGATAAGCAGGAGAAAACCACTGATTCTTGAAATCGTTTACATAATTAGCCCCAAAGAAATAGTCTTCTGCGAGCAAACCCAGTTCTTACAGAGGCTCGAACACTAAGCTTTCAAAGCTCCTCATGTCCTTGCTTGGTATGAATATTTAGCCAGGAAAGTTTAGCTGACACTTTAGTTTCGGGTACAGGAGACAATTCCAAATCCGGGTCAGCTCTCTTGCAGCTGGGCTTTGTCATGTGGTTAGAAGCAAAAACTCATTTAATGAAAGGCCTGCAGGCAGCCAGGCATAGATACGCTGGCTAAGAAAGTACTGTTTGTATAGATAATCTAATTCTCTTTTTAAAGGAGAAGACCTGTTATAAGAAAATATTGATTTTCAGTGATGAGAATATTACAACTTTGAAACTGTTCTTTCTAATGAACTATGAGGACTGTGCTTGTTGTACATAGATTAGCCTTATAAAGAGGTTCAGAAAATCTTGATTATTGAAGGCATTTTCATTGTCCAGCAGAATTTCCAGAAACTTTCAAGTACTACTGCAGAAGAGATAACAGGTTAGGGGCCATTTGGTGAGAGCAGCTCCTCAGCTCTGTGTAGGAGGTATACACTTAGGGGATGGTGTTAGTATTCTGCAAATTAGAGTAAGGGATTGTTGTATTGCAAGAATCCTTGAGGCGATGTTTACCAAGCCTTTTATACCTCTGCCTTGAAACACCAGCATACTTACCCTAAATGGTTGCAGTCTGCCTTCAGCAAGTCATGTCACTTGAATCTAACATCTGGTTCTAGGTGTAATTTACTACTATGTCACTAGTGTTATCTTGCTATAGTAGCTGAAATATATGTGATAATGACTAGTCAAAACATGTGGGAAATCATAAGACAGCTATTTGGTGATGACCAGTCTATGAACATGTATAGTCAGTTTAAGTCCTAGTTGGGAATGGGCACCACAAGCCTGACCAGGGCCTACGCATTGTATGAGTGTACCGTAATTTACTTTACCTACTTTCTTACTCTGGTAAACTATACATGTCAGTAGTCTAACATTTTTTCTGAAAGTTCTTTTATAGGCAGCAAGTTTACTTTTAGACTAGTCTTTTCAGCCCTAGACCCGGGAGCTGGTGCTGTTTTTTCACAACTGTTGGTACTATTCCTTGCCACACTGCTGACTGAGAGTACTGGTATTAGATTTTCTTATGAAAATTAATGTTCTCGTGTTTGTCATTTGTATCTTATTGTTGGTTTGTCTTCTGTGGAACAGTTTTCTTCAACATAAAAACATAAGGGCCCAGCAGTACCAAATTACATTGCAGCCCTCTGCAGTAAAAGGACTGCTGACCTGTAGGGGAGTGATAGTGTCTTGGGTTGGGGAAGGAGGATTAGGGTACACTTAAAAGGTAAGAGTGTTCTTTCGTCCTAATGTTTTCTTTAAGAAGCTTTAATTCCATTGGAGTAGCTTTACTGATGGATTTCATTTTTCCTTCTTTGTTTAGAAAAGCATTCAGATTTCATGTCCAAAGGAAAATGCATCTTCGAAGTTTTTGGCGCCATATACTACTTTTTCCAGAATTCATGCAAAGAGTGTAAGTATTCTGATAAAATGAGGAGAAAATATAATAACATGTTAGTTTTTCATTTTATCTGCTTGTCTAGTGCTATAAACATATTCATAATTAATGTGTTTTTCATTTACTTTGCATTATAAGATGACACAGCTGATAAAGTGTGATATGTTTGACAAAACTGGTACTTGGGTCCACTTAGAATAAATATACAAATCCACTCACTGGTAATCTCAAAGAAAGGAATTGTATGAAATTTCCTTATATATGTTTTACCAGAGCTACTTACCAGCTTTTGGATAATGATGATAGTAGTTGATGTTTGAGTAATTTGCCACTGCTCATATTTCTGTCCCTTTGCCTAACGGAAGGGGCATTTTCGCAAAATTCCAAGTACAGCATATTGAGGGACCTTTTCAAAGGTCTTCGTGATAAAGCCCTTTCTACTACCATAAGCTATTTAGAAGCAGAAATGAGAAATAGGTGAATAAACTGATTATATTAAAGCCTACTCCTTCTTAGTGTGTGGTACATTTTCAAAAATAGCTCTTTTTATCCTTATTGCAAAACAAATATATATTTAGTGATGAAAATTTAGGAAATGTAAAAGTGAAAACCACTCATTTCTATAATCTAAAGATAACTATTGTGAGCTTTTGTTATGTAACACTTATTAATAATAATCACAGTAATCTTGCCATTTGCAGCAACATAGGTGGACTTGGAAGGCATTATACTAAGTGAAATAAGTCGGAGAAAGACAAGTACTGTATGATGTCACTTATATGTGGAATCTGAAAAATAAAACAAACTAGTGAATATAACAAAAACAGACTCACAGATATAGAGAATAAACTAGTGGTTACCAGTGTGGGGAGGGAAATAAGGAGGGGCAAAATAGGGGTAGGGGATTAAGAGGTACAAACTATTATGTATAAAATAAATAAGCTACAAGGATATATTGTACAACACAGGTAATATAGCTAATATTTTATAATAACTATAAATGGAATATAACCTTTAAAAAATTGTGAATCACTATTTTGTACACCTGTAACTTATATAATATTGTATATTAATGTATCTCAATTTTAAAAAGTTAAAAAATAATAATCATAGTAGTAATAGCTGACATTTATTGATCACCTGCTATGTGCCAGCACATGCTAAGCTTTACATATCATTATTTTACTTGATCCAGTCTTTTTTCTTTAAATATTTTACCACAATAGGTTTTTACAGTACATGTTGTTTTATAAGTTATTTTTAAATTATTAATAATATATTATGTACATCATTGTGTGTTTATTATTTTAAGAGTTGCATAGTATTCCACTGTTATGACTTTACTATAATTTATTTTTCTAATCTTACATTACCAGACATTCAGTCATTTCCGATTTCGTGACTTCATATTTTGATGATATAGCTAACCCTTTTCTCACAAAGATAAGAAAAAATTAGAGTACATTTATAAAAGTATAATGTTGAGTCACAGGAAATGTACTTTATAAGGCTGTTGGTATGTTCTAACTGACTTCCACTTAACTGATTTATTGAGTCAACTGTTGCTCTACATTTCCTCTGTAAACCATTCTGACTCACGCCCACAACACATTTGCAGCTTGTAAAGTCTCTGAGGTCTGCATACTGACACTCCCAGTTAAGCTGAATGCTTACCAAGGGTTAGTTACAATGCCAGTTGTATTGTTTTTGAAATTATGTTAATTAAATATATTAAACCAATGAAATATGAGTGTGAAAGGCAGAGTGACTATGTCTTTGAAAACTAAGTTGATTGCTTCATAGAGACTTGATAAAGAAAAGTTTTTTTTTTTGTCTACGCCATGCAGCATGCAGGATCTTTGCTCCCTGACCAGGGATTGAACCTGTGGAGTCCTAACCACTGGTCGGCCAGGGAATTCCTAAGAAGAATTTTTTAAAAACCTGCTATTTTAGTATGTGTGGACAAGATAAATGTAGTAGAATATTAGGGGAAAGATTTTTTTAAAAACCCTTTATAAATTTTTGCTCTTAGATTGCTTTGTAAGTGTGACTAAAGATTTGCCTTGCTTTAAGGAAATTGGAAGTTGTGTACCTTTTGCTTATAGTATATTACAAGCAAGTCAAGATAAAGCTTCCTTATAGTAATTAGTGGACTGATGAAAAGATTAGTGAATATTAATGTACATTTATATATTTGAGTTAAAATAAAATGTAGGTATTTATGTATCATTTTTTATTATTTCATACTCTAACTGAATTTTTTGATTAACTGACCTGCTACTGAGCCCTATCCATTGACTAAAAAGACTTTTACCATATTACTTTTCTACCAGTCTGACTTGACATTCTCTGCTGATACTGGGTATTCGAATTTTTTAAAGTTTTACCATTTTTAGGGATGGTGTTTCATTGCTATTTTAACTTACATTCCTTTGATTAATTATGAATTGACCGCTTTTTCATATATTTATTGGCCTCTCTTCATGTCATTTGCCCATTTTTCTAAGCGTGAATTTTTTTCTTTATTGATAAGAGCTCTTCTTATAATAAGGGTATTGATCCTTTGCTATATATTTTGCAGTTTTTTTCTAGCTTATTATTTATTGTTATTTGTTTATTGTGTCTTGACATACAAAATATTTAATTTTCTAGATAATAAAACCTATCAATTTATGGTGACTACCTTTGGGACCCTGCTTAGGGTAGTCCATGATTTTATATATATAAATATATATTATAACTATAAATATATATATTTATTTATTTATTTATATTTACTTGTAATTACACAGCATAATGGGTAAGAGCAGGGACTCTAGAGACAGGCTTATTGGATCTGAACCCCTGGATTCGAATTTTGGTTCTGCCACTTACTAACTGTGGCCTTAGGCCAGGTACTTAACCTTCCTGTGCTATAGGTTCCTAATCTGTAAAATGGGAGTAAAAATATTTATCTCTTAGGGTTGTTATGAGGATTGAAGCAGTTAGAATTGGGTCTGGAACATGGCAAGCACAATATAAATAGTGTTTGTTAAATAAAATTATAAATATAGTAATCTTTGAATTTTTATGTTTTATTTTTTACATTTCAAATGTTATTTTTGTTATTTGATTTGAAGTAGGGGTCTAACTTAATTTTTTTTTTTTTTTTTTTTTTTGTGGTACACGGGCGTCTCACTGTTGTGGCCTCTCCCGTTGCAGAGCGCAGGCTCTGGATGCACAGGCTCAGTGGCCATGGCTCACTGGCCTAGCCGCTCCGCGGCATGTGGGATATTCCCGGACCGGGGCACGAACCCGTGTCCCCTGCATCGGCAGGCGGACTCTCAACCACTGCGCCACCAGGGAAGCCCTAACTTAATTTTTTAAAATTTATTTTATGTTAGATTAGTTGATTTACAATGTTGTGTAACTTAATTCTTTTTGAAATGATTAGCTTGTTACAGCACTACAAAGTAATCCATCCTTTATCTCAAGGACTTGAATTGTCATCTTTTTTTTTTTTAACCTCTTTATTGGAGTATAATTGCTTTACAATGGTGTGTTAGTTTCTGGTTTATAACAAAGTGAATCAGCTATACATATACATATATACCCATATCTTTTCCCTCTTCCGACTCCTTCTCATTCTCCCTAACCCACCCCTCTACGTGGTCACGAAGCACCGAGCTGATCTCCCTGTGCTATGCGGCTGCTTCCCACTAGCTCTCTATTTTACGTTTGGTAGTGTATATATGTCCATGCCACTGTCTCACTTCGTCCCAGCTTACCCTTCCACCTCCTTGTGTCCTCAAGTCCATTCTCTACATCTGCATCTTTATTCCTTTCCTGCCCCTAGGTTCTTCAGAACCTTTTTTTTTTTTTTTTTTAGTTTCCATATATATATATGTTAGAATACAGTATTTGTTTCTCTCTTTCTGACTTACTTCACTCTGTATGACAGACTCTAGGTCCATCCACCTCACTACAAATAACTCAATTCTGTTTCTTTTTATGGCTGAGTAATATTCCATTGTATATATATGCCACATCTTCTTTATCCATTCATCTGTTGATGGACACTTAGGTTGCTTCCATGTCCTGGTTATTGTAAATAGAGCTGCAATGAACATTGTGGTACATGACATGTTTTGAATTATGGTTCTCTCAGGGTATATGCCCAGAAGTGGGATTGCTGGGTTGTATGGTAGTTTTATTTTTAGTTTTTTAAGGAACCTCTATACTGTTTTCCATAGTGGCTGTATCAGTTAACATTCCCACCAACAGTGCAAGAGGGTTCTCTTTTCTCCACACCCTCTCCAGCATTTACTGTTTGTAGATTTTTTGATGATGGCCATTGTGACTGGTGTGAGGTGGTACCTCATTGTAGTTTTGATTTGCATTTCTCTAATGATTAGTGATGTTGAGCATCCTTTCATGTGTTTGTTGACAATCTGTATATCTTCTTTGCAGAAATGTCTATTTATGCCTTTTGCCCATTTTTGGATTGGGTTGTTTGTGTTTTTGATACTGAGCTGTGTGATGAGGAGCTGCTTGTAAATTTTGAAGATTAATCCTTTGTCAGTTGCTTCATTTGCAAATATTTTGTCCCATTCTGCGGGTTGTCTTTTTGTCTTGTTTATGTTTTCCTTTGTTGTGCAAAAGGTTTTAAGTTTCATTAGGTCCCATGTATTTATTTTATGTTTTTATTTCCATTTCTCTAGGAGGTGAGTCAAAAAGGATCTTACTGTGATTTATGTCATAGAGTGTTCTGCCTATGTTTTCCTCTAAGAGTTTTATAGTGTCTTGTCTTACATTTAG
>NC_041229.1:58855446-58856447 GCF_002837175.3 Physeter macrocephalus | reverse complement strand
TCCAAAACTATGTTGAATAATAGTGGTGAGAGTGGACAACCTTGTCTTGTTCCTGATCTTAGAGGAAATGGTTTCAGTTTTTCACCTTTGAGAACGATGCTGGCTGTGGGTTTGTCGTATATGGCCTTTATTATGTTGAGGTAAGTTTCCTCTATGCCTACTTTCTGGAGGGTTTTTATCATAAATGGGTGTTGAATTTTGTTGAAAGCTTTTTCTGCATCTATTGAGATGATCATATGGGTTTTTTTTTATCATATGGTTTTTCTCCTTCAATTTGTTAATATGGTTTATCACATTGATTTGATTGATTTTCATATACTGAAGAATCCTTGCATTCCTGGGATAAACCCCACTTGATCAGGGTGTGTGATCATTTTAATGTGCTGTTGGATTCTGTTTGCTAGTATTTTGTGGAGGATTTTTGCATCTGTGTTCATCAGTGGTATTAGCCTGTAATTTTCTTTCTTTGTGACATCTTTGTCTGGTTTTGTTATCAGGGCGATGGTGGCCTCATAGAATGTGTTTGGGAGTGTTCCTCCCTGTTATATTTTGGAAGAGTTTGAGAAGGATAGGTGTTAGCTCTTCTCTAAATGTTTGATGGAATTCACCTGTGAAGCCATCTGGTCCTGGGCTTTTGTTTGTAGGAAGATTTCTATTCACAGTCTCAATTTCTCTGCTTGTGATTGGTCTGTTTATATTTTCTCTTTCTTCCTGGTTCAGTCTCAGAAGGTTGTGCTTTTCTAAGAATTTGTCCATTTCTTCCAGGTTGTCCATTTTATTGGCATATAGTTGCTTGTAGTAATCTCTCATGATCCTTTGTATTTCTGCAGGGTCAGTTGTTACTTCTCCTTTTTTCATTTCTAATTGTATTGATTTGAGTCTTCTCCTTTTTTTTCTTGATGAGTCTGGCTAATGGTTTGTGAATTTTGTTTATCTTCTCAAAGAACTAGCTTTTAGTTTTATTGATCTTTGCTCTCGTTTCCTTCATTTCTTTTTCATTT
>NC_041229.1:58823418-58855277 GCF_002837175.3 Physeter macrocephalus | reverse complement strand
ATATGATCTGTCCTGGAGAATGTTCCATGGGGCTTGAGAAGAATGTGTATTCTGTTGTTTTTGGATGGAATGTCCTATAAATATCAATTAAGTCCATCTTGTGTAATGTATCATTTAAAGCTTGTGTTTCCTTATTTATTTTCATTTTGGATGATCTGTCCATTGGTGAAAGTGGGGTGTTAAAGTCCCCTACTATGATTGTGTTACTGTCGATTTCCCCTTTTATGGCTGTTAGTATTTGCCTTATGTATTGAGGTGCTCCTATGTTGGGTGCATAAATATTTACAATTGTTATATCTTCTTCTTGGATTGATCCCTTGATCATTATGTAGTGTCCTTCTTTGTCTCTTGTAATAGTCTTTAACGTCTATTTTGTCTGATATGAGAACTGCTACTCCAGCTTTCTTCTGATTTCCATTTTCATGGGATATCTTTTTCCATCCCCTCGCTTTCAGGCTGTATGTGTCCCTAGGTCTGAAGTGGGTCTCTTGTAGACAGCATATATACGGGTCTTGTTTTTGTATCTATTCAGCCAGTCTATGTCTTTTGGTTGGAGCATTTAATCCATTTAAGGGAGTTATCAATATGTATGTTCCTATTACCATTTTCTTAATTGTTTTGGGTTATTGTAGGTCTTTTCCTTCTCTTGTGTTTCCTGCCTAGAGAAGTTCCTTTAGCATTTGTTGTAAAGCTGGTTTGGTGGTGCTGAATTCTCTTAGCCTTTGCTTGTCTGTGAAGGTTTTAATTTCTCCGTCAAATCTGAATGAGATTCTTGCTGGGTAGAGTAATCTTGGTTGTAGGTTTTTCCCTTTCATCACTTTAAATATGTCCTGCCACTCCCTTCTGGCTTGCAGAGTTTCTGCTGAAAGATCTGCTGTTCACCTTATGGGGATTCCCTTGTATGTTATTTGTTGTTTTTCCCTTGCTTTTAATATTTTTTCTTTGTATTTAATTTTTGATAGTTTAGTTAATATGTGTCTTGGCATGTTTCTCCTTGGATTTATCCTGTGTGGGACTCTCTGCACCTCTTGGACTTGATTGGCTATTTCCTTTCCCATATTAGGGAAGTTTTCAACTATAATTGCTTCAGATATTTTCTCAGTCCCTTTCTTTTTCTCTTCTTCTTCTGGGACCCCTGTAATTCGAATGTTGGTGCGTTTAATGTTGTCCCAGAGGTCTCTCAGACTGTCCTCAGTTCTTTTCATTTTTCTTTATTTTGCTCTGCAGTAGTTATTTCCACTATTTTATCTTCCAGGTCACTTATCTGTTCTTCTGCCTCAGTTATTCTGCTATTGATTCCTTCTAGAGAATTTTTTAAAAAATTTATTTATTTTACTTATTTTTAATTTTTGGCCGTGTTGGCTCTTTGTTGCTGCTCGTGGGCTTTCTCTAGTTGTGTCAAGCGGGGCTACTCTTCATTGTGGTGCACTGGCTTCTCATTGTGGTGACTCCTCTTGTTGCAGAGCACGGGTTCTAGGTGTGCGGGCTTCAGTAGTTGTGGCTCGCGGGCTTCAGTGGTTGTGACTCGCGAGCTATAGAGCACAGACTCAGTAGTTGTGGCACATGGACTTAGTAGCTCCATGGCATATGGGATCTTCTCCAGACCAGGGCTTGAACTGATGTCCCCTGCATTGGCAGGCAGATTCTTAACCACTGCGCCACCAGGGAAGCCCCCTTCTAGAGAATTTTTTATTTCATTTATTGTGTTGTTCATCATTGTTTGTTTGCTCTTTAGTTCTTCTAGGTCCTTGTTAAACATTTCTTATGTTTTCTCCATTCTGTTTCCAAGATTTTGGATCATCTTTACTATCATTACTCTGAATTCTTTTTTAGGTAGACTGCCTATTTCCTTTTCATTTGTTTGGTCTGGTGGATTTTTACCTTGCTCCTTCATCTGCTGTGTGTTCCTCTGTCTTCTCATTTTTCTTAACTTACTGTATTTGGGGTCTCCTTTTTGCAGTCTGCACGTTCGTAGTTCCCGTTGTTTTTGGTGTCTGCCCCCAGTGGCTAAGGTTGGTTCAGTGGGTTGTGTAGGCTTCCTGGTGGAGGGGACTGGTGCCTGTGTTCTCGTGGAAAAGGCTAGATCTTGTCTTTGTGGTGGGCAGGACCGCATCCGGTCATGTGTTTTGGGGTGCCTGTGACCTTATTCTGATTTTAGGCAGCCTCTCTGCTAATGGGTGGGGTTGTGTTCCTGTCTTGCTAGTTGTTTGGCATAGGGTGTCCAGCACTGTAGCTTGCTGGTTGTTGAGTGGAGCTGGGTCTTAGCGTTGAGATGGAGGTCTCTGGGAGAGCTTTTGCCATTTGATATTACATGGAGCTGGGAGGTCTCTGGTTGACCAATGTCCTGAACTTGGCTCTCCCACCTCAGAGGTACAGGCCTGACACCCGGCCGGAGCACCAAGACCCTGTCAGCCACATGGCTCAGAAGAAAAGGAAGGAAAAAAGAATGAAAGAAAAATAAATAAAATAAAGTTATTAAAATAAAAAAATTATTAAAAATAAAAAAGATTAAAAAGTAATAAAAAGGGGGGAGAAGAAAAGAAAGAAAGAAGACAGCAAGCAAACTGAAAAACAAATCCACCAATGATAACAAGCACTAAAAACTATACTAAAAAACAAACAAAAAAAACAGGACAGGGGCTTCCCTGGTGGCACAGTGGTTGAGAGTCCGCCTGCCGATGCAGGGGACGCGGGTTCGTGCCCTGGTCCGGGAAGATCCCCACATGCCGCGGAGCTGCTAGGCCCGTGAGCCATGGCCGCTGAGCCCGCGCGTCCAGAGCCTGTGCCCCACAACGGGAGAGGCCACAGCAGTGAGAGGCCTGCATACCGAAAACAAAACAAAACAAAACAAAAAAAACAGGACAGACAGAGCCCTAGGGCAAATGGTAAAAGCAAAGCTGTACAGACAAAATCACACAAAGAAGCATATACCTACACACTCACAAAAAGAGAAAAAGGAAAAAAAAATATATATCTTTTGGGAAGTCTGAGGTCTTCTGCTGGTGTTCGGTAGCTGCTCTGTAGGAGTTGCTCCACGTGTAGATGTATTTCTGGGGAGGAAGGTGATCTCCACATCTTACTACTCCATTTTGAAGGTCTCTGAATTGTCATCTTTATCCTATATTTAGGAATGCTCCATTGATCTGTTTGTTCTTTTGCTGTAACTAAGGAATAGATCTTTAGCTTTAGGCTCTGACCTAGGTTTGTATCCTGGCTCTGCTCTTTCACCTTGGGGAAATTAAACTACCTCTTAAACCTCAGATTTCTCACCAATACTTACAGATTTTTGAGTGGATTATATGAAAGTAGTGTCTGTTACATGTCTGGCACATAATAGCTAGCTATTCAATAAATGTTAGTTCTCTTTCCTCTTTCTCTTAATAAAAATCTGGAGGAAGAAGACAACTGGTATGATGTATAATCTACTTTTCAGTGTTCTATCACTTTGGAAGAAAAGATAGTTCAGACTTAATTACTTTTTAGGTCTAGGAACTAGGGCCCCAAAGATATGTAACTGAGATAAATAACACAATATCCCTGTCCTCTCCAGGAAGAGTATATTAACTGAGAGGGTACCAAATAATATATCAGAGTTTCTCAACCTTAGCAGTATTGACATTTTAAGCTAGATAATTCTTTTTTGCAGGGGGCTGTTCTATGCACTATAGGATGTTTAGCTGCATCCCTGGCCTCTAGCTACAAGTTGTCCGTTGGACACCGCCCCCAGTTGTGACAACTAAAAATGTTTACAGACATCACCAAACGTCCCCCCAGAAACAAATTGCCTCTGGTCAACAACCACTATGATATATTGGGTTGGCCAAAAAGTTCATTTGGGTTTTACTAAGATGTTATAGAAAAATCCAAACGAACTTTTTGGCCAACCCAATATAAACATAGAAGCTGAAGACCACTGGGGGAGGAAGTGGTGAACTCTTTGGGGAGTTGGAAAAACCATTTACCTTTTGGGGAGTGGGACATTTTTAAAAAAATCATTAATTGTTCCTTTATTCTATTTCTTATTCTCCCTTTCTCTTATTTGAGCTCATTATTAGGTGATTCACCCATTTATTAATCACCTACTATATTCCAGATACTCTTCTGGGCACTGGGGCTATATAGTAATGGTTAGAACTGTGGTATAGAGCCTGTATTCTAGGGTGTGGGTCCAGACAGGATTTGCCAGTGACTTGGATATGAGATGTGAGAAAATGAGTTGGGATAATTCCAAAAATTTTGATCTGAGAATTGGGTAAATTCTGGTGTCATTTACTTGGGGGACAAGTAGTTGCATTGGTAGGGAGTGGGGGGAAATAAGAGTTCTGTTTTGGACATGTTAAGTTTCAGGTGTCCACTATAAAGCCAAAGATAGATGCCTAGCAGGCAGTGGGATAGATGGCGCCCGAGTCAGGAAAGAGGTTGGGCTGTATTGCTTTAGGGATTAAATTGATTTCAGAGTGAGTAGGAAAGTGTTTAAATATGTTTTGTTTCTGGGACCCTTGAATGGGGACAGTAGCTGGTCTCGTTGATATAGGTCAGATGGCTTTACTTTCTTATCTAGTGTTGATGAGCTGCTTTATCCCTCTTCCCAAACTGTTATTAGGTATTTGTTAAGTAGTTACTCTGTACATAGCCTGTGATTTGTGTGAGAAAGTGCTGGACATGGTTCTGACACTTATAAAGCTCATCATGTAGTTGGGGAGCCAGAATAGAGTTGAACTTGACGGTACTGGTAGTCAGATTTAAGGCCCAGGATTAGGGTGGTAGCAGTGGTGTTGGAGGAAGAAAGATAGATCTGAGAAATGTCTCCTACACTAGAATGTGAAAGCAGTATCCACCGATGAGAAGCTAGGAGCAGAATGGGATTATTATGAGGATCAAATGATTCAGTGTATTTGAAAATGTTTTATAAATGATAAAACATGATATAAATGTTAATTGTTGTCATAATCCTTAAAATTAAAACAACTACAATTAAGTTAATGGTCCTTTTATTGAGGAACCAAAACAAAGAAGAAAAAGTCTTAGAAAGTGTTAGAGTTGACCCATATATCCATTTAGTTTTTGCCAGACCTATTCATTATGGCTTAATTGGCATAGAAATGTAAAGTGGAAGGTTGAATAATTAAAGGCAAAGTTCCTATTTTTTTTTGTTTTTTGTTTTTGAAAGTTCCTACTTTTTAAAAATAATTTAGGTCATATTGGAATCATAGTTGCTGGGAATATGACTGTGATTATATATCTCAGTCTTACATTTCTGGAATATTTGCAACTGGGTGTTTTTTAATAAAAAGGGGGTATTATGTATGCTGTATTGATATATTAAAGAGACTTGGCATTCTGATCATGGCTTATTCATGAAGTGATTCCTAATATTGAAATTGAATAAGTGAATTTGAGAATTTTTCTATTACTTATTCTGAAATACACACACAGACAGTTAAGATTTTACAGAGGGAATGTAAAGTAGTAAATTGGAAGCATCTCTGCTTTTCCTTGAATCCTGGTGCATCTTGGAAGTCTGTCTTTTTGTGTAAGTGGGTTCCTAAGAATTAGGAGAGGTATCTTAATTTTAAAATAAAATAGCAAAAGATAGAAACTATGGAAATGATATGGGAATAAGTAACTTTATAGCTGAAGCAGGAGATTATAGATGACTACAAGAATAGTTTTTTGTTTCGAGAAATAAAGGGTTTTGGCTCCAGCCTTGTTGGGAGATCAGTGATGATAACTCAGCCTTCATATGAAACACATGTCCTTTGTGTTGGGAAGCATAGGCTTGAAGAAGGCTTAGAGGAGTGTGAAATGAGAGAGGTTTATAACATATTTCAAGGGAAGAAGAGCATTTCGTTATTTGTAACACTGGTTGTTTTGTCGTTTAAACAGATAACATGCCTGGACATTTCCAGTGGAGGAGGCCTTGGTGTGTCTTCTAGTACCGATGGGAGCATGAAGATCTGGCAGGCTTCCAATGGAGAGCTCAGAGTAAAGACTTTGGGTACACTTTTAGGGTGGTCTGAGTAACCTTAGACTGGGCCATGGAAAGAAAAGTGGCCCATTCTGAAAATGTAGGAACACTGCACTTCAGTTGATCTTTGTTCTTCCATTTGTTAATCTGAGAACCATGCTCAAGTTTGGTTATTTGCCAGAACAAATTGGGGCTGGAACAGTGGAAGAGCCAGGCTAATGAATGTCTGTGAGTGGATGGTATGAACTGCCTTCAGTGACCCATTTCTAAGACAGAGTAGCTAGGCTGTTACACTGACTATATGGCTGAGCCCCCCAGCCTGTACAGAGGATTTTAAGAAGAGACAAGTAAAAGAGCCCTCAAGCCTCCTCAGCTCCTTACATGTAGAACTAGACTATGGGATGGCTATGAGAGCTATGGAATTCAAATTCACAACATCTGCAGCCAAAGCCCAGGAAAGGGAGCCAACAGCTCTAAGACAATTAACTGGTATACAGATGAACTAAAGAGATTCTTTGGACCTCTTTTGTTTTAAAATGCAGCATGTAGATATATCATTTACGGGACTAAGGATATGGGGGGTAAGAGAACATCAAGGGATGGACAAGAGAACTAGCATGGAATTTTCTTTTGTTTTTCCAGAGAGTATTGGAAGGACATGTATTTGATGTGAATTGTTGCAGGTTTTTCCCATCAGGCCTTGTGGTTCTGAGTGGGGGAATGGATGCCCAGCTGAAGATCTGGTCAGCTGAAGATGCTAGCTGTGTGGTGACCTTCAAAGGTCACAAAGGAGGTATGAAGTGATTTCTCCTAAAGGTTTCTCTAATGATCCCCAGAAATAAATCACCAAAAAGATAGAAACAGAATCTAGTTATCAAGTCAACTATACTTCAATTAAAAAATAAAAACTAAGGTTATTCCCCCCCCAAAAAAAAAGAATCTAGTTATCCACAAAAACACAAGTAATTCATCCAACTGGCCATCTAAATGAACTGGTATTTCCCCACAGATTAGAAATTCCTTTCCTACTCAGTCTTATTATTGCTATCTAGAATTAACTAACTTACATAGATCGTTGTTTTCCACAATTGATAAGGGGAAAAAAAGCCTCCATGGGAGATCATCTACTGGTGTGCTGGGGAAAAAAGAGAGAGGTGTGCCCACTATTTCACATTAGTTCTTTGGCTGAGGTGATAGTAAAAGCTGTGTTGCAAACAGCTGCATCACCAGACATCAGATAGACCTTGGTATTGATGGTCGATTCCTGTGGATTTAAATCACAGTTCAGTTTTTTAAAATGGATTAACCATATAACCTGTTGATATCAGATTGTAGAGACAGAGTGAGAACATCTTCCCTCTGTAACTGATTGGTTGGTTTGTTGGGAAAAAAGTTAACTTAGAGTTGTTTTATCCTTAATTTGGAATGTTTAAAAAAATGATAAATATGTCATTCTTATTTTTACAAGTTTGGATATTTTTGAAAATGTAATAACATCCCCAAATAATTTCTTACCTTGATCCCTCCTTTGGGACCATAATACACATCATCTATACCACTCATTTGGGAATTTATTATGTATTTGCCCTATACTTATGGTATTTAACCCAGTGTTTTTGCCTTGTGTACCTGACTATATTATAAATAGCTTGTGTGTAGAGGTTGATTTTTTTAAGTTTTAGTATTTCTTTATAATGGTTTGTCAGATTACATACAGATCATCTAGCAAACACACATGTTAACCTTAGCAAATAAATGGGTTTTCTTCTGAAACTTAAGTACATGGGTGCATTGAAAGGGAATAGAAGGGATATATAGAGCCTTCTTCACGTTCAGTCCAAAGAACTGACAGGTCTGAGGAGTCAAAGCAGCCTGCACTGTTGGGGAATCCAGGAGCCAAAGGAGTCTAGAAGAACACTGAGGGATTCACCTTAGATCTGGCCACCTTGAAGATGCAAGGCGTGGGGGACCTTTCCAGTGGAACAAGGCATAGCTCTGCAGGTTGAACTTAACAAGATGCATATTTAACATCCGTGCACACTTAACTTCAGAATACCCTTGGATTACTATAGTTATTGACTGTGCCCTCCACATGAATCCTAAGTCTCCCAATGTTCTTCAGTTCTCCTTAAGAATCCATGTGTGTCACTTAGCTTAGGGTGAACTGTAGAGTGTTTGTTGATCTGATTTAATCTTTTATTCATATAGTTGTTCCATTCTTTTGGCCTTGTGAGAAAGTTCTGAGGTGGGGGTAGGCGCTTCTCCAGAGTATAACAACCCTTACTTTTTTTTACTTGAGAGGGTTTGTTGTTTTTTTTAATTAGATTGAACAGAAATGATAAGATTTAGGGGAAATTGCATGAAGTCAGATCCAGGTTAATGTCTGTCAGGTCTTGAATGCTTCTCTCCAGTAGATTCTATAAAGGAGCCCCGGATTTGGGGTTGCCCATTCTTCAAAAGTATGGAGCCAAAATCAAGATTAATCTCCAATAACAGCAGCATATATGGGTCACTGTCTTTACCTAGTTGACTTCCAAGTTGCTTTGTGTGGCTCCTTTTTTACAATCTCTTTAGTTCTGAGATTTTGAAGCATTTTAATAAAAGTCATGAACCACATAAAAAACAGAATGATGCTTATTGCAAAGAATTATTTGGACACTAATAGAGCAGCTCTGTATAAAGATCTGTCATAAAGGATAACCTTTCGTTAGCTTAATTAAGACTCTGGCTTGCTTACTGCTTCTAGTATATGGAAACATGATAGTAAGGGAGCCAGTACAGTAGAGTGGCAAAGCATAGGATTTGGAGACATACAAATCTTGATTTAAATCTTAATTCTTCCATTTAAAGTCTGGGAAGCCTTGGAAAGTTGCTTTACTTTTCTGAGCTTTAATTTCCTCATGTAAAATGGGGATAATAGTATTAAATGAAATGGTGCATATGAGAGATTTAGTTTAATCCCTGGTATATAATAAGTGTACATTGAATGCTATTATTGTTCATAAAAAATATGACACTATACTTTAAACCCTGCCAGGAAAGTTGAACCTTGTGATGTTTTAACATACTTGTCAAATGTGAAGAGCTGAAATTGTTATTTCTAATACAGTAGACATTTTTTATCTTAGTTGATATGTAATTGGTCTTTTCTAATACTTTTAGATATGTATTTTATATTTATTTAAAGGATTAGTGTGTTCTTAAGTAGAGGTAAGATTTTTGTAGATCTGTCTAATGAAAAGATAAACTAAAAGCAGTGTTCTATTTGTAATATATGAGTTTACTAAGTAGCTCTAAAGTGTACTTTAATCAGTTTGAAAATTTTTAATTGACCAGGCCATTTTTTTTTCTTTTTTTTTTTTTTTTGGCGGTACGCGGGCCTCTCACTGCTGTGGCCTCTCCCCGTTGCGGAGCACAGGCTCCGGACGCGCAGGCTCAGTGGCCATGGCTCACGGGCCCAGCCGCTCTGCGGCATGTGGGATCTTCCCGCACCGGGGCACGAACCCGTGTCCCCTGCATCGGCAGGCGGACTCTCAACCACTGCGCCACCAGGGAAGCCCGACCAGGCCATTTAATTAGGGTTGGTGAATTTGGAGATATATATTCATAATCTTAATTCTTTGTAATAAGCACCAGGTCTTTCATAATCTGTGAAAACATTGAGACCAAATGAAACACCATTTCAGTTGACTGGTTGAGGTTTTTTGCTCACCAAGGTAGGAAAGATGCTTACATTTGAGAAACCAGGTTGCATTCTTTTCAAACTCTTACATACTTTCTCTGAAATAGGATATGCTCCCTCCAAGTAATAGGTGCTTCAGGGCTCATTATTTTCTGAGATCTGAATAGAGTCAACTTGTTAAAAAACCTGCCTAGAAATATGAAATTTGTTCTGTTTCTTACTAATACCTATTTCAGTCATAGTTTCATCTAACATTATTCTTATTTCCCAGACTTTGGCTAGGATGTTTATATGTGAATCAGCTGAATTTTTTCTTGAATACAGATTTTTTTTCATCTTGGTTTATATGTTGAGGACTTCTGTCTGTTTGGTTTGATATCTAAAGCCTTTGCAGCTCTGCTAGGTCTTAGCTATGGCTACTTCCCTTACAAAGGCATTCCTGCTACTTTCATAGCTTCTTAAGGTAATTCCTCACAGATTCCCCTGCTCCTGTAAGGCTCCTCTTTCTTTTATTCTTGTCACCTAAGAGTAAAGAGACCCACACTAGATGCCACTATGTTGTAAGTGACATTTTATTAGAGAGGGAGTGATAGTTTTCTACTCTACTTTCATAAAAAAGGAAAACTTCCTAGATGGCAGCTCTTTACTGAGTATTAGTTGAAATTTGTACACAGTTAATACCATTCACAGCTCCCTAGCCACAACTGTAGCATCCTGCCTTGGATACATATTTTTCATAACTTTTTTTTTTTTTTTTTTTTGTGGTACGCGGGCCTCCCTCTGCTGCGGCCTCTCCTGTTGCGGAGCACAGGCTCCGGACGCGCAGGCTCAGCGGCCATGGCTCACGGGCCCAGCCGCTCCGCGGCATGTGGGATCCTTCCAGACCGGGGCGCGAACCCGGTTCCCCTGCATCGGCAGGCGGACGTGCAACCACTGCGCCACCAGGGAAGCCCAGAACTTTTTTTTTTTTTTTTAAGTTTGCATCACTTCCATGGAACTCAGCATTTTTAAATAGTGGTTGGAACTTCCCAGTAAAGACATAAACAGATCTTTGATGGCTTAGTAAGAGTTGAAGCCCCTTCCTTATGTTCCTATTGGTGATTCCTTAAGATTCTTGAAAGATCTAAGATCCTTTTCTAGCTAGAATGCTGAGTGTGTTATAGAGATAGAGTGGAAAGGTGGATTTTCTAAACTCATGGTACTTTATGATTACAAAATATGTTGTAAATAAGAAACATAAAATAGCAACAAGATATGTTACCTCCTTAGATCTGCTTCTGAGGGAAAGGCTACTTTTAGAAGCTTATCTAGGCTAACACAACATTGTAAAGCAACCACATTCCAATAAAAATGAATTTTAAAAACCAACATATAGCCAAAAATAAATAAATAAATAAAAGCTTATCTATATGACCTTTATCCAGTAGATATATAAGTACAAGGATTACATTTTATTTTTCCAACAACTGTAACCAGCTATATAAATTGTATTTAGTTTTTATTTTAAATTGGATGTATTTGGAAACTTACCCTGTGAATTAGGTCCCACCTGAGAAAATCATATTTTATCAAACAGGCCGTAAACTGGCTACTTTTTAAATTTGTGGCATTTTTATGAATTCATCTTTTTTCTGAAAAAAGGCTTTCAAAGTGAAATTTCCACTGAGAGTTGAGGCATGTGGTTAACTGCATGGCTCATCCATCACTTGTACCTTATATTGAGTTTTTGTAGAGTTTTTGTCAAGGTTTGTATATCTGAAGTCATCTCATCTTGAGCGGAATGGGAAGCCAGGGCACTAGTTTACTAAGTAACCTTTGATCAGGTACTCCTATTACTCAGCCTGCAAGTGTTTATTGGGCACCTATAAGAGGATAATTAAATGGGTTTTAATAAAGCAAGTACTAGCCCTGCCTGTATCACCATAGGGCCAGACTCCCTTTCTACTCTACAGTCCTATGTTGTCACATGTATGCCCCTGAAACTCTTTATGTCCTTGACTGTCTTTACCTTTTTACACTGTGTGCTCCTGAGGCCAGGGATCATAGCAAATAGTCGGATAAGGGGTGACAAAGGGCTTCAAAATCATAAAATCTGTGGACATTTTGGATATTATAACACTCTGCATATTACTTGATCTTTTTTAGCAGGTGGTCCTCTGTTGAGGTATGGTACAGGGTCCCAGGAGATGTGTATACTCAGCTTCCTGCTGGGCTCCTCTAACACTGCTCTGGCAAAAGTGGAGCACTGGCTCACGCTACCTGTCTGCAAACAGGTGAGGTAGAAGCTCAGCTTCCCCTTGACCTTGTTGACACCTTCCTGGTAAAAATGGGGCACCATCTTGCATCACCTCAACTTGCACCACTTCCTTTCCTCCAAGTGGGCTTGTAAGCTCTGTTTCCTGCTGACTGACACCAGGGGATGGGTTGGGGAAAGTGGAGTGCTACTTCCCTGTCCCTCATGTTTTACCTCTTTCCGCCATTGGTGCTGGGCGAGAGTAGAGGCCCAGCTCCCTGCTGACAGTACCCTGCCAGGCCTGGTCAGCGTCGCTGGGTGGGGGGAATTGGAGAGCTGTCTCCTGCTTCCATGGGGGTTGAGGTAGAAATCACTCCCTGTTCAGCCCCACTGAATCTTTGGGAGAGGGGAGGTAGCAGTTTTTCTGTTGCTGTTTGAGTAAGATGGATATTGCCAAAAAGGTTTTCTGTACTGTTAGGCCACCCTTTTCTCGGTCTTCTGCCTAGAGGCAACAGACTTTTCTTGGAATTGTTTAGTTGTTGTTTTTTGTTTTTAATTTGTGCCTGTTTTTGTTTTTGTTTTAATTAGTTCTATGTTAGAGGCTTCTGCAGTGTCCTGTCTAGGATACATGGGAGGCAGTAAGGAAATCCAGGGAACTCATTGCCCTGTTGTTCTTCAAGTCCTGAGGTCCCTAGGTGGACTGCTTTCTTCTTTACATCTTTCAGCCTTCCTGTGCTTGTTTGTTGTCTTATGTCCAGGTTTTTTTAGTTGTAAGGGGAGGACCTGGGAAGAATGGGACTACTCCATCTTGGCCAGATGAGAAGTCACTCCTTTTTTACGATTAGTTCCCAATGGAAGCAGCAGGATCTTTTAAGACAGTAATTTTCACACTGAACTGTCTAGGATGTCCACTTAATTTTTGTTTAAAAAACAGGTTTTATACGACCCAGCAATCCCACTACTGGGCATGTACCCTGAGAAAATAATAATTCAGAAAGAGTCATGTTGGGCTTCCCTGGTGGCGCAGTGGTTAAGAATCCTCCTGCCAATGCAGGGGACACGGGTTCAAGCCCTGGTCTGGGACGATCCCACATGCTGAGGAGCAACTAAGCTGTGGAGCAACTAAGCCACAACTACTGAGCCTGCGCTCTAGAGGCTGTGAGCCACAGCTCCTGAGCCCACGTGCCACAACTAGTGAAGCCCACCCTCCTAGAGCCTGTGCTCCTCAACAAGAGAAGCCACCGCAATGAGAAGCCCGTGTACCACAACGAAGAGTAGCCCCCGCTCACTGCAACTAGAGAAAAGCCCTCGCGCAGCAATGAAGACCCAATGCAGCCATAAATTAAAAAAAAAAAAAAAAAAAAAAGTCATGTACCACAGTGTTCATTGCAGCACTATTTACAATAGCCAGGAGGACATGGAAACAACCCAAGTGTCCATTGACAGATGAATGGATAAAGAAGGTGTGGCACATATATACAATGGAATATTACTCAGCCATAAAAAGAAGCGAAATTGAGTTATTTGTAACGAGGTGGATGGACCTAGAGTCTGTCATACAGAGTGAAGTAAATCAGAAAGAGAAAAATACCGTATGGTAACATATATGGAATCTAAAAAAAAAACAAAGTTCTGAAGAACCTAGGGGCAGTATAGGAATAAAGATGTAGACGTGGAGAATGGACTTGAGGACACAGGGAGGGGGAAGGGTAAGCTGGGACGAAGTGAGAGAGTGGCATGGACATATATACACTACCAAATTAAAATAGATCACTAGTGGAAGGCAGCCACATAGCACAGGGAGATCAGCTCGTTACTTTGTGACCACCTAGAGGGGTGGGATAGGGAGGATGGGAGGGAGACGCAAATGGGAGGGGATATGGGGATATATGTAGGTATACGTATAGCTGACTCACTTTGTTATACAGCAGAAACTAGCACACCATTGTAAAGCAATTATACTCCAGTAAAGATTTTTTTAAAAAATAAATTAATTAAGAAAAACAGGTTCTAAAGCCAAAATAATAACTTGAAAACCACTGCTCTAGAAAACCACATGCCACTAAAAATTAAATCCAAAGCTTCTTTTCCATGTCTCTCTCTTGCAGCTAGTCGTTGGGAAACAGGGACTCTGTTCTGTTTATTTCTGTTTTTCTGGCACTTGGATGTGCCCAGCCTGTAGTGCATATCCAGTACTTGTTTGTGAAGGAATAGAGTCATTTATGCAGATCCATCTTCTCTGCCCTTGTAGTTCCTTTACTACCTACTCCATCTTAGGGTCTTTTTTTTTCTTTTGCCAGGTATCCTGGATACAGCCATTGTTGATCGGGGGAAGAATGTGGTATCTGGTTCTCGAGACGGGACAGCACGACTTTGGGACTGTGGGCGCTCAGCCTGCTTGGGAGTCATTGCAGACTGTGGCTCTTCCATCAACGGAGTGGCTGTGGGTACTGCTGACAACTCTATAAACCTCGGCTCCCCTGAGCAGATGCCCAGTGAGTTGATAACAATATATGAATTTATTTTGTTTCCTGATATTCCTTCAGTGTTTGCCTTAGTTTCTCCTTTTCTTCCTCGTTCTCTCCTGCTCTGTAGCTGGTATTTCCATTTTTACCATAAGATTAATATTTGTTGCATATCTGCTATGTTTCTGTTGCTTTGGAATCTACAAAGGAAGTATATGTCATAGTTACTGCATTTGAGTAAGTACAGTTTCATTTAACAGATGAGCCTAATGCCTATAAAACAGAACAATAAAATTTTGGCTGAAGTAACTTAGTGATTCACTTAATGCAAATATAATGGTTTTTTGGAAGAAGAGAGTGTTTTAGGTTAGTATAGATGAGAGGTGTCACAAAAGAAGTTGAACCTTGAAGGATGGATTCAAGTTGAACAGACAAGAATGGGAAGGATGGGAGAATGGGAACTAGAGCAGGGGTAGAGGTAGTGGCAGTTCACATTAAAATAGTGTGGAGGTAAAATTGACTATTGGGTAGAGATTTGCTTCGTAGGGCCAGAAGTTGGCGTAAGCATAGTAGGGGGAAATAGGTGAGTAGAGTGATAGCTCTGGTTGAGTCAGAATGATAAAGGTCCTAATAAGGCAGCTTGCATTCTTTTCTTATTTTCCTATGATTATAACATACTTGCTTCTCTGTTTCCATATGACTATTTTTCTACCATCATCTCTGCTTCTCGCATTTTTTAAAAAGAAAGGCTTTACTTTTTAGAGCAGTTTGGTCCACATGAAATTGAGCAGATAGAGAGTTCTTGTATGCCACACACCCGCACACCCTCCTCTGTTATCAGCATCCCCCACCAGAGTGGTACGTTTGTTACAATTGATAGACCTAAACTGACACATCATTATCACTCAAAGTTCCAAGGTTTAAATTAGGATTCACTCTTGATGTTGTATATTCTGTGGGTTCGGACAAATGCATGATGACATGTATTTATCATTCTAGTATCATGCAGAAGTTTCACTGCCTGAAAAATCCCTTTTGCTGTACCAATTCGTCCTTTCATCCCCTATAACCTTTGGCAACCACTGATATTTTTACTGTCTTCATGGTTTTGCCTTTTCCAGAATGTTGCAGTTGAAATCATAAACTATGTAGCCTTTTCAGATTAGCTTCTTTCACTTAGTAATATGCATTTAAGGTTCCTCCATGTCTTTTTCATGCATTGATACCTCATTTTTTTTCCCCATTTATTTATTTATAAATGTTTTTCGGGGGGCTTTCTCTAGTTGTGGCGAGTGGGGGCTACTCTTCGTTGCGGTGCATGGACTTCTCATCGCGGTACATGGACTTCTCATTGCGGGTTTCTCTTGTTGCAGAGCACGGGCTCTAGGCGCGCAGGCTTCAGTAGTTGTGGCGTGTGAGCTCAGTAGTTGTGGTGCACGGGCTTAGTTTCTCCGCGGCATGTGGGATCTTCCCGGACCAGGGCTTGAATCCATGTCCCCTGCATTGGCAGGTGGATTCTTATCCACTGTGCCACCAGGGAAGTCCTTGATACCTCATTTTTTTAAGCATTGAATAATATTCCATTGTCTGAATGTACCTCAGTTTATCTATTCATTCATCTACTGGAGGACATCTTGGTTGTTTCCAAGTTTGGACAATTATGAATAAAAATGCTATAAATATCCCTGTGTAGGTTTTTGTGTGGATATATGTTTTCAGCTCATTTGGGTGAATTTTGCCCCTCACTGTGGACACAGTGCAGGTACTCTCCTCACTCTCTTAAACTTCCCATATAGATGCACTGTGGTCCAAGAACTAAAATGGTTGTGACTACCACATGTTGCCTGGCCTCTCTTTGGGAATTAATCAGTTAATAGGAAGAGTATTTCGCAAAGTGTGACACATGTGCAGTGAGTGGTAAACAAGATGATTTCAGGCAGTACACATTTTTAATAGTTACATATTAATGTACACATATTTCACTTCAAACCTAAGATTTCACAGATACGACTTAAAATAAGGTTGAGTTTTTTAAAGTTAGTTGGTTTAAAGTAATTTAAATGAAAATATTCTTGTTTCCTCTATTTTCTCACTTCCCACTTACTCTTCAGCCCGCCCTAGGATGGTTTGTGCCCCAGCTACTTAACCAGCAGCAGCTCTTGTCAAGGTCACCAGTGACTCCATGTTGCATAATCCAGTGTACTTCTCTGTGCTTATCTTTCCAAGTTCTCAACAGGATACAACATAGTAAGCTCTTCTCTTCAGGACACTTTTCTTTCTTGGCTTCTGTAATACCACACTATACTGCTTTTCTTTCTATCTCATTGGCTGCTGCTTCTTAGTCTCCTTTTTTAAAAAAAACATGTATTTATTTATTTGGCTGCGTTGGGTCTTAGTTGCGGCACGTGGGATCTTTTTTAATTGCAGCATTTGGGATCTAGTTCCCTGACCAGGGTTTGAACCCGGGCCCCCTGCATTGGGAGCACGGAGTCTTAACCACTGGACCACCAGGGAAGTCCCTCGCCATTACCTATTACAACAGAAATGGCTGGCAGAAAGGTGAGTCCTGGCTAGGAATAGCAGAGAAAGAAAACAGTGGTCATTCCTGGTGGATGGGGGCAGCTGCTGGAGTTAAGACTATAAATGACTGACTGATAAAGCAAGGAAACAGAAAAGAAGTGATACACAGGGGAACGCTCCAGAGACAATGGAGCAGAAAGCAGAAAGCGGGATTTAATTGCAGCATTTGGGATCTAGTTCCCTGACCAGGGTTTGAACCCGGGCCCCCTGCATTGGGAGCATGGAGCCTTAGCCACTGGACCACCAGGGAAGTCCCAGTCTCCTTTTACATGTCTCCTTTATTCTACCTTTAAATATTGGAGGGCCCTCAGCTCTGCAATTTCTCTCTTAGGTGATCTCATCATTTCCATGACTTTAAATATTGTATTTAAGCTGGTGATTTCCAGAAGTATATCTAAAGCATAGATCTTTCACTTGCATTTCAGACTACATTTAGATGTCTAATAGACATCTTGAACTTATAACATGGAGTGTTTGATTTCCTCCCACCCCAAATCTGTTTTTCCCCATCTCAGTAAATGGCACGACCATCTTCTTGCTCAAGCCCAAAGCCTGAGATTCGTTCAAGATCCACCCCCACCTTTCCTCATGTCCCACATCAGCAAAGTCTGTCATCTCTACCTTCAGAATGTTGCTCATTTTTCCACCTCACCTTCTCCCTCCAGCTCTCCCTTCCTCCTGCCAGCATCCTCATCCATTCTACCATCATCTGTTGCCTGCACTATTCTATAATCTATTCTCCTCAGAGGAACCATCGTGGTCATTTAAAAAACATAAATCAAGGGACTTCCCTGGTGGTCCAGTGGGTAAGACTCCATGCTCCCAATGCAGGGGGCCTGGGTTTGATCCCTGGTCGGGGAACTAGATTCCACACGCATGCCACAACTAAGAGTCCGCATGCCGCAACTAAGAGTCCACATGTCTCCGCGATGATCCGGTGCAGCCAAAATAAAAGAAATTTTAAAAAAGTAAATAAATAAAAAACATAAATCATTTCACTCTCCTTTGTCTCTACTCTCCTCTAGCAGCCTCCTTTTTGTATTTTTTTGTTTGGTTGGGTTTTTTTGGCCATGTGGGATCTTAATTCCCCAACCAGAGATCAAACCTGCATCCCCTGCCCTGGAAGCATGGAGTCTTAACCACTGGACCGCCAGGGAAGTCCATAGTGGCCTCCTTTTATACATATGTTTGGCCCTCCATATCCATGGATTCCTCGTTCAGAACGCAATCCACAGTTGGCTGAATCTACGAATGTCAAACCTTTGGATATGGAGGGGCAACTCTGGGGACTTGAGCATCTGCGAATCTTGGTGTCTGCGGCAGGTCCTGGAAGCAACCTTCTGTAAATACCGAGGGACAACTATGTATTAAAATCCTAACCCCTTACCATGGCTTATTACAAATGCTTACACTTTCTAACCCCTGCAGTCCTCTCCAGCCTCAAGTCATACCACCCTCTGCCAGGTCCACTGTGTCCCAGCCACAGGTCTCTGTTCTTTGAGCACAACAGACTGCCAGCCTCCCGGCCTTTGCCTTGTTCTTCCCTAAGCTTGGAATGTACCTCCCGAAACTTTTCACATGGCTGGCTTCTGTTTACCAGTCATGTCTCAGTTGAAAAATAACCTCCATGAAACCTTTTTAAAATTGAAGTTTAGGGCTTTCCTGGTGGCACAGTGGTTAAGAATCTGCCTGCCAATGCAGGGGACACAGGTTTGAGCCCTGGTCCGGGAAGATCCCACATGCCGTGGAGCAACTAAGCCCGTGCACCACAACTACTGAGCCTGCGCTCTAGAGGCCATGAGACACAACTACTGAAGCCCGCATGCCACAACTACTGAAGCCTGCCTGCCTAGAGCCCGTGCTTTGCAACAAGAGAAGCCACGACAATGAGAAGCCCATGCGCTGCAACGAAGAGTAGCCCCCTCTCACCACAGCTAGAGAAAGCCCGCGTGCAGCAACAAAGACCCAACGCAGCCAAAAATAAAATAAATAAAATAAATAAATTAATTTTAAAAATAAATAAATAAAATAAAATTGAAGTTTAAAGTTACCTTCCCCCACTCATTTTCCCACCATCTACTCCCTTTTGGTCATATTTTCCTATTTATGTTTTATTTATTTATTCATATTTTCCTATTTCCTATTTATTTATTATTTCCTTTGTGGAACTCATCACTGTCTGAAGATATCCTACTTGTTTATTTGCTTATTTTACTATTTCCTGTTTCTACTAGAATCTAGAATCTACTACTCCTTGAGAGTAACTACCTTGTCCCTCAGTAAATATTTGTTTAGTGAATGGATAGATCTCATTTCCTCCAGACCATAAGAGCCTTGAGGGCAGAGACTATCTACTTTGTTCAGCCTTGTACTCCTGCTCCAAGTATGGTATCTTTCCATATTACAGATGACTTAATAATAATATTTTTAAGTTGAGTTTATTGAGATATATTTTACATGTAGTAAAAGTCATCCTTTTTAATTGCACAGTTCTGTGAGTTTTGACAAGTCAAGATATAGAACATAATAAATGTTTTTTTAAGATTAATAAGTGAATCACTAACAGAAGAATTCAGTAAACAGCCATCAATAGTTGTGCTTTCTGGGTACTGCCAGCTGATCAGCCTAGCCCATTACTGACATAGCTCATCTGTCATGCAGGTGAACGGGAGGTTGGAACAGAGTCGAAAATGCTGCTGTTGGCCCGAGAAGATAAGAAACTTCAGTGCTTGGGACTGCAGAGCAGGCAGCCGGCAAGTGGTTCATCTAAGACCTTTGAATTCTGGGGCAACCTGGGTCACTCTGATTCTTGGAAAGCTGTTTTGAAAACATTTCTAATTTCTCTGTATGTTCACCTTATGAAGAAGCTGCATGAGTGAGTGGCAGTACAGTATAGTGATTAAGAGCATGGGGTATGGAATAAGGGCTGCATTTAAATCCTGGTGGCTATGACATTGGACAGGTTACTGAACCTCTCTGAGCCTCAGTTTCCTCATCACTAAACTTGTCATAGTAGGATTTACCACATAGGGTTATGTGGTGACATTAAATGTCCTACTGCTTTGTGACCTTTATCAAGTCACTTTCCCTCTGGGCCTTAGTGTGCTGTATGTAAAATGATAAGGTTCTATAGATTCCCTTCTTCCTCTAAGGTAATGTGAAGATTTTCTGAGTAAAGGACTCATGCATTGAGGGCTGTAGATTAATTAATGACCAGAATATCTTTCGTAGAAGAATTGAATTTTCTTCCTTCATTCGCTGAGGTTTTGCCAAGCAGACTATGCTCTTAATTAAACTCTGAGTTTCTTGAGATTTTCTAAATTTCTTTCCAGCTCCTGTCGTCATCACCCAGACAACTTGAATGATTTGGTTTGACCACAGGCTTTGTATTTTCATTTCATCTCATGACTACAGTGTGCTGGTGATGTTTCCATTTTCAAAGTTTGTTCTGGGAACATCACTATTTGTTATCATATTGCCTTTATACTCTGAATTTCCACGCTGGCTTTTACTTCCAAAGGGAAATCAGGGGTTTTTGTTTGTTTTGTTTCTTTTTTTAGAACATTCATACTTTACTGTCTGAACTAACACTAAGGAATAAATAAAAGTCTAATAGTTGGGGTTTTTTTTTTTTCAGGTACATGGGTGACTTGTGATTCTTTAAATTGCCACTTTGTTTCTTTCCCTTCAAAAGGTTGTCACAAGTGCCTTGAAGCAAAACTTAAATGTGTGAATTGGCAAGTGTTTATCAAATGGAGGGTTGTGCTGAAAAGAGGGTAAAGGAGACTGTTTGGTTTCAAGGATCCCATGAGTCAATGTGTTAAGGGGAAATCGTATGAAACCTGCTGCCTCAGACTACGATATTATATAACCTGCTTAAGTCCTCAGCCAGCCTCAGGTTCCTGAAATCCTGGGAGTGCTTTCCCCTCAGTTGTTGATGAATGCTTAGTTTAGATTGGAAGTGCTTAAATGGGGAAGAAAGAAATTCTGTACTAAAAATAGTAAAATTCTCCTTTTCTTGATGCCTCTGTATTCCTGGAAACAAATTAATCTTTAAACAGCATTTTTGTCTCCTACTTGTTCCAGGTGTTCCTCTTTATTGGCTCAGATGCCTTCAACTGCTGTACTTTTCTTTCTGGCTTCTTGCTGTTGGCTGGGACACAGGATGGAAATATTTATCAGCTGGATGTGAGGAGTCCAAGGTGAGTCACCATTTGTTTGCATGATGCAGGTCTTCTGCAGAGTGGAAATTTTTATTGGCTTTCACCGTGATTTAGTCTGGCGTACAGATGGCTATTGAATCAAGGGTATGTTTTTCCGTTTATAAAGGTTTTCCAGTGTGAATTGTCTGATTGTTCTTATTATTCCTGGAATCACATTAAAAGGTAATTTGATTCATACTGTCATAATTGTCATGATTGCTTTGGAAATTAAGCTTAAATAATGAACTAACATTTCACTTACAATAATTGTGTAAAACTTTTCATTTTACGGAGCTTAGTAATTTTCTTCATGGTATTAGATCTGGGTTGGCCTAAGATTGATCATTTTTAGTTCAGGTATGCCAGCTCTGATTCTTTATTTGGCTGTGATCATAACCTATCTAAAATAGGCTTTATCCTGCTCTTAAAGATATCCAAAGGGAATCCACAACCTATTTGTCCCAGGATTTAACAGTTTCTACAATTCTGTCCCTTCCTCCTTCTGTTTCCTTCTTTTGTTCAACTGATATTTATTGAATGGCTTCTGTAGGCATTGGGCTTTGTGCAGGGCAGTGAAAAACAGGAGTAAAAAATAAAAACTCTGCCTTTGAGGCATTTGGAGTCTAATAGTAAAGATGAACAAGTAAAAGACTGTTATGACGCAGTGTGATCAGTGGTCTGACGGGGCTACACACAAGAATTTGAGGAAACATCGAGAAGGAGAGGGAAAAAGGTGAGACTGCTTCTCCAAGGAAATGAGGCTTTAATTAGATCTGGTCTAATAGAAAGTTACCAAGTAAAGAAGAAAAGGACCTGCCTTAGGTAGAATAGCATATAGAGAAGCATGAAGGCATGTGAAAGTATGGTACTTTAAGGGACCTCTGTGTAGTTTAATATGACAAGTATGTACCCTGCCGATGGAGCAGTGATGAGAAGTGATGCCAGAGAGGAAAACAGGAATTTGCTTAGAAAGGACTTACATACCCTCCCAAGGAGTTGGGACTTTATTCCAAGAGCAGTGAAAAAATTTCAGCTGAAGAATGACTGGCTTATACCTTTTCTTCAATAATTTAAGTTACTTTATTTTTGTACTTGTTTTTGCCTCCATGGAGATAGGGAACCTGATTATTGTTATAAAGTCACATATATGTAATTGATTCTCACCTTCCTCTTTCATTTTACAGAGTCCTGACAATTTTAATATTTCACAAGTGTCTTAATTCTGTCTATAAGTAAAACGATTAACATATTGTTAACATTGTTATCTTAAACCCTTGTCAGGCCTCCCCTAAAAACTGGAAATATCTGTGTTGACTTAGTTTGTTCAGCTCAATAACATGTTTAGATTCACTCCAAGGTGGTTTTGAATGGACTACCTTGATCTACCATTCAAGGATTTTGCCAGGAAAGAAACCATATGAATGTTTCATTTCTGTCCACATTTGTCCTTTGTGCTGTTATGCAGTTAGTGCTGTATGTTGAATATAGTCAAACATTGCTTTTGAAGGAAAAATATTGTAAAATTGTCCCATTTATTCTGAATCCTAGGGCTCCAGTACAAGTCATCCACAGATCAGGAGCACCAGTTATGTCCCTGCTGAGTTTCAGAGACGGATTCATTGCTAGCCAAGGTGGGTCCAGGGGCCAATTGAGGGAGGTGATTTTATATAGTTCAACTAAACATAGGTTTAAGTTCCTGGTCTGTGGCAAGGCTAGGCTCATAGTCCTACATGATTCTTTGGCATACTGTACTTTTTACATAGTGTTTAACACCCTACTTGTAATTGTGTCTGCCCCCTCCAATTTGAGCTCCTTGAGAGTAATGACTGCACCTTATTCATCGTGTTATCCCCAGCATTTAGTTCAGTGCCCACTATGTAGTTGGTGCTCAATAAACATTGTCAGAGTAAACGTACTGGCCCTTATTGCAAATCATTGAGAATTCAATAACGAATCAGTTACAGTCTCTGCTCTAAAGGAGCTCACAGTTAGTAAGGCAGACAGACATGTGGACATGTGATTGAATACCATTTGATAAGTACTGCAGCATAAGACTATATGGGAACATGTGGAGCATCTAACTCGAGTGGAGGAGTGCTGCTGGGATGTCTTCATGGACTGGGTGATGTGTAATCCAGTAAATATTTTACCAACTGGAGATGTAAAGATGCACATTGAAGGCCAAAGCTATAGTGTGTGCAAAGTCATAAATAAGTGAAGGGGGGCAGAAAGAAGGGATCTATCATTTATTAGGTGCCTAGCATGCAGTAGGTACTGTGTTTGATGTTTTACATGCATAGTCTGGGTAAAGTGAGTACCTTGGTGTAGCCAATACAAAATATTTGGAATGGAGTTTGGGAGTGGGGTTGGGGAAAATACATGGAAGAAGGTGTCCATTCAGGTGCACTGAATCCTCATAGGAATGATGTAGGTGAGGAGGACTGGTCTATAGGCCTGAAGGGACCACCTTATGTGAGTATTTTGGTGTATCAGTTAGGATGTTTTTGGCTGTTAGTAATAGAACACCCAACTGAAAATGGCTTCAGTAATTAGGAAAATGTACTACTTCACTTAACAAGACATTCAGGTTTATGGTGGCTCCACGTTAGATTAATTTAGTGATTTGAAAACAAAGTCAACAGAGAGACTAAGAGAAGTTAACTCAGTATGGTATCCTGGATTGCATCCAGGACGTTAAAGACTGGTGAAATCCAAAAAAATATAAACTAAAACTGGCCGAGGGGCATATGAGAACTTTTTGAACTATCTTTGTAACTTTTCTGTAAATCTAAAATGATTCTAAAAATATTTTTTAAATTTTTTAAATTTAAAAAATAAATAAAAGCTTTAACAAGGAAAAAACAAATAAAATCAAGAACCCAGCTTTGCTTCATCTTTTGGCACTCTCCTCCCTAGCATGTTGACTGTTTTCCTCAGGTTACAGTACAGGATAGCTGCAGCAAGTCTCATCTTCACATAACATAGAAATTGTTACCCTTCTTAAGAATGAGGAACATTTCCTCAGGAGCAGCCCAGCAGACTTACTCTCCTATGTCATTGGCCAGAATTATATAATATATGACGTGCCCAGAAGACCTAAATAGACATTTCTCCAAAGAAGATATACAGATGGCCAACAGGCACATGAAAAGATGCTCAGCATCACTAATTATTAGAGAGATGCAGATCAAACCCACAATGAGGTATCACCTCACACCAGTCAGAATGGCCATCATCAGAAAGTCCACAAATAATAAATGCTGGAGAGGATGTGGAGAAAAGGGAACCCTCCTACACTGTTGGTGGGAATGTAAATTGTTACAACCACTATGGAAAAACAGTATGGAGGTTCCTTAAAAAACTGAAAATAGAGTTGCTGTATTATCCAGCAATCCCACTCCTGGGCATATATCTAGAAAAGACAAAAACTCTAGTTCAAAAAGATACATGCACCCCAGTGTTCATAGCAGCACTATTTACAATAGCCAAGACGTAGAAACAACCCAAGTGCCCATCAACAGACGATTGGCTTAAGAAGATGTGGTGTGTATATTTGTACAATGGAATATTGCTCAGTCATTAAGAAGAATGAAATATTGCCATTTGCAGCAACATGGATGGACCTAGAGAATATTATACTAAGTGAAGTAAGTCAGAGAAAGACAAATATATGACATCACTCATATGTGAAATCTAAAAAATAATACAAATGAATCTGTATACAAAACAGAAACAGACTCACAGACATAGAAAACAACAATAGGCAACCAACAGTATCCAGATTTCTATGGTCATCTCTCTGATATAGGTACCCTTCGTCTCTGTCAAAACTGGTGCCTTATTTCCCTAGCTCTTTGATTTCCAGACCATAGCAAAGAGTAATCAGGACTCTGTAGACCTAATTTTTCTAGCTGTCTGCACTCCCTCTCTCTCAATCTCTTTCTCCCACAAGTCTGGGCATCAGTTAGTGATGCAGTGGTACTCTATATAAAACCTTATTAAAAAAAAAAAAACCTTATAAAGAGTACAGCTGGCATAAGCTTGTGACAGCTTCCCTTGATGCTGCTGCCAGCACTCATGATCCTATTTTTTTTTATTCCTTTTGCTGCCATACCACACTCTTCCCTTGAAATCTCTGCAGTGTGCCCTCCATCCCCATCCCTCTGTTCAAACTGCCCTCTTGAAGGCCACCAATCATGAGCCTCTTGCTAGATCCAGTGGCCTTTTATGTGTACAGTCCTCTCTTGTCCACTAGTCCCTAAGCCTCCTTGAGGACAGGTGGCACGTCTTCTTCGTCTCTGTAACCCCAGCTCTTGCACAGGACTGAAGAATCTCAGCAAATGTTTGTTGAATGAGTGAGTACATATGTTTCATCTTTCATGATTCTTAGTGGTAAAGGATTCTGTTATGTTATTCTTTCTTAAAACTATGAGGTCTTTTGACTTTGGTGATACTAATTAATCTCCTGATCATTCTCTTTCTCCAGTTACTGCTCCTTTCTGTGATTTCCCTGGTATTGTGCCTAGCATGATTCATGGTTTACTGTAGGTTCTCTAATTTTTTGTTGATGTTGAATCCTTTTGCTCTTCCTAGTATTGTTGCCATCCCTAAACCAGAGATATTTCCTGATTTCAGCCTTTGTCCTTCTACCTTTTCTTCTCCATGCTTCCTCAAGGACCGACTGTTCTCATGGTGTTAGCTGTTAATGATTGGAATCCATAGCTCTAGCCCTGATCTCCTACTTAGCCTTTATTTTATTGGGCAGTTGCATTATGTAGAAAAAGCATAGATTTTGGATGCAAACTGACAACCTAGTCAATGAATTTATATCCTCACTCCATCACTTACTATTAGATTCAGCTCTATGAAATTCCTAATATATGGCCATTTTTGATTTATAAAAATGGCAGTTGTATATGGTTTAATCTAATAGTCCTATGACCTTTGTAAACCACTTCACTTTTCTAAGTCTCAGTTTACTTAGAGATAAAATAGGTACTCGACATAAAGTAGACATTCTATAAGTGACAGTTTCTTCTTACTCCTGTAACTACCCCTTGCCCTATAAGCCCTCCTAAAAAGTGTTTCTTCTCATCATGATCCAGTGAAAAAGCACACGCTCATAAAAAGTAGAATTATGCCATAGGGAAAGATATGTGGAAGTATCAAAGGAAAAATAAATGTTACAAGAGGTTGATGGGAGGAAGGGTTTACTATATGGGGTGGTTAGAAATGGCTTCCTAGAGGGAATGGGAATAGAGCTGGGGCTTATCAAGTAGATTTGTGTATAGAAACTTGAGTGCAGAAGAAGAGCTATGGTAATCAGACTTTCTTATCTCCCCTGTCAATATTTCTATATGTATCTCTAATATATATAAGAATTCTTTTTTGGAAAATACTATGTTTAATAATAATAATGCAAGAAAGGATAAATTCCTCCTATATGCTGCTAGTTGCAGTATAGATTAATAGATAAATTAAAATTGACTAACATGTAATTTGGAAAGCAGTTTTTCAGATTTCCAAAAAGTTTCAAATGGTTAATTAATATCTTTTGATCCTTTTCCAGGGTTCTGTACAAAGTCATAATCTTAATATAGAAAAAAACCTTATGCATAAAGATATTCTTTTACGCAGTATGCTCTCAACCATGTAAAATAAACATTTACACAGAAAAGGTTGGAAAAATACATTAAAATGTGAACAGTAATTATATTTAGTGGTAGATATGGGTGATTTTTTGCTTCTGTTTCTTTACTTTAATTTTTAATTTTTTTTCTTTTTGGCTGCACCATTCAGCATATGGGATCTTAGTTCCCCAAACAGGGATTGAACCTGTGCCCCCTGCATTGGGAGTACAGAGTCTTAACCACTGGACCACGAGGGATGTCCCTGTTTCTTTATTTTTAAAGTTTTCTTCAGTGAGCACGTGCTACTTTTATATTAAACAGTAACAAAAAAGTCACCCATTCAGCAGTTTATAGATCATTCCAAGTTTCATTTTGACCATGCTCTTCTGAGAAAAATAAGTTTAAAAATTAGATATACTTTTATTTTCTTGGTATAACTTTTCTTCTTTGCCTGATTTATGTGGTCAAGTTTATAGATTGAAGAATAATTTGGGAGCATAGTTGTTTTTATATATATATATATACACATATATATATATTTATTTATTTATTTATTTATTTCTGGCTGTGTTGGGTCTTTGTTGCTACGCGTGGGCTTTCTCTAGTTGTGGCGAGCGGGGACTACTCTGTTGTGGTGCACGGGCTTCTCATTGCAGTGGCTTCTCTTGTTGTGGAGCACGGCGTCTAGGCGCACAGGCTTCAGTAGTTATGGCACGTGGGCTCAGTAGCTGTGGCTTGTGGGCTCTAGAGCGCAGGCTCTGTAGTTGTGGTGCACGGGCTTAGTTGCTCTACAGCGTGTGGGATCTTTGCGGACCAGGGCTCAAACCCGTGTCCCTTGCATTGGCAGGCGGTTTCTTAACCACTGAGCCACCAGGGAAGTCCCGGGAACATAGTTTTCTTAAAGAAAACATTTATACAGGCAAATTCCCTGTTAAAAATCATTGTCTAGGATAAGTTTGCAAATATATGTATAAGCCTACAGTTGCTTGCTCTGTGCCCTTGGCAGTTATTGCTAATCAAGGACAACTCTTCTTCCCACTGAGCTTGCACTTGGCCCTCAGATCCTCTCAAACCCAGCATTTTAGGCAGTCACTGTAGGTCCTCATATTTGGCCCACATAATGAGTCTTGTCTAACATTCTGTGTCTTAGAACAATCTTCTTTAGGCTAGTGATGTACAGAAATAAACTAAAATGTTGAGGGGTTTGGTTTTTTTTAACTTTGCATGCAGCTTTCTCTTCAGTTATCTTAAGTTTTCTTTCTGCCTTTTAGGTGATGGAAGCTGTTTCATTGTCCAGCAAGACTTAGACTATGTCATTGAGCTCACTGGGGCTGACTGTGACCCTGTGTACAAGGTACAGACCTGAGAGGAGACCAGGCCTGGGTGATTCTCACCTGGGACCTAGGGCTTTTGAGGGGACTGAATCCAGCTACTTTGTGGTTATTAGGGGTAATACAATACTAAGGGGTGGGATAGGAAGAAATAATTTTGAGTCAGAAGTGATTTCATCACTTACTGGCTCTGGAAACTTAAAAAATCAGTTTACCTCCTCAGTCTGTCAATTTATCTGTAAAATGAGGATAACAGTGAGATAATGCATATGAAATTTCTTTGTATATTTTAAATATTCTGTAAATATTAGCTATTATTGCTATTGTTGTTGTTATTATTATTATTTAAGTTCAAGACTGATTTGATTAGAGTGAAAAAAGAAAAATGAAAGGGGAAAGAATATTTGTTGACCAGACATTGTTCTAGATGTTTTTATATATATTATCTTATTTAATAGTTGTTATCATCCCTTGAGGTATAATATTATTATTCCTATTTTTTCTTTTTCTTTTTATTTGCGGTACGCGGGCCTCTCACTGTTGTGGCCTCTCCTGTTGCGGAGCGCAGGCTCAGTGGCCATGGCTCACGGGCCCAGCCGCTCCCTGGCATGTGGGATCCTCCCGGACTGGGGCACGAACCAACGTCCCCTGCATCGGCAGGCAGACTCTCAACCACTGTGCCACTAGGGAAGCCCCCTATTTATTCATGTGGGATCCTCCCGGACTGGGGCACGAACCCACGTCCCCTGCATCGGCAGGCAGACTCTCAACCACTGTGCCACTAGGGAAGCCCCCTATTTATTCTTATAATTTAAAAAAATTTTATAATTAACGCATACTTATAAAAATCCAAACGATACAGACTTGTACAGACTTAAAAGTCTGCTTTAAGACTTTTTTGGTTCCACTCTTTCCTGAAGTAACTAGCATTAATAGTTTGACATGTATCTTTTAAGACTGTTTTTGGAGAATTTGCACTTACATCTTTGTGTAATTATGTAAATAATATAGTTTTGTCTTTGTACATAATTGGGATCATTCTATATGTATTGCTCTATGACTTGGGTTATTTTACATGACATTTTGGAGCTCTTTCCAGACAAATGAATATATAATAGATACATTTCATTTTTTAAAATTCCTGAATATTGTTCTGTATTGTGAATTAACGTATAATTTTCGTTTTACAAATGAAGAAATGGGCCCAGAGGGGTTGAGAAAGTTGCTCTAGGTCATGCAGCTACATATTAGCAAAGCTGTGATTAAGCTAACTCCAGAAATCGTGCCATTTCCATTAAATTAGTGGTGCTTAGCCTTCTTTGAGTCTCAAACTACTTTGAGAATTTGATGAAATCCTCCTCAGAAAAAAAAAACGGCACATTTTGAGAACTCCTTTGCATATAATTTTATGAGGTTCAAGGATACCCAGGCCTTTCTATGGACCATCTGCTCCCCCAGTACACACTGTCTGCGCTAAACCATGCACAATGCTAGTGGGTTTGTTCTCCACTTGGCCACTTAGTTTCTCTGTTCTGTAGTCATGAGCCCCCTTGATTCTGGCCCGCTATTTTTTTTTAATATATATCATGGGGCTTCTCTGGTAGCGCAGTGGTTGAGAATCTGCCTGCTAATGCAGGGGACACGGGTTCGAGCCCTGGTCTGGGAGGATCCCACATGTCGCGGAGCAACTGGGCCCGTGAGCCGCAACTACTGAGCCTGCACGTCTGGAGCCTGTGCTCTGCAACAAGAGAGGCCGCGATAGTGAGAGGCCCTCCGCAACAAGAGAGGCTGCGATAGTGAGAGGCCCGCGCACTGCGATGAAGAGTGGCCCCCGCTTGCCACAACTGGAGAAAGCCCTCGCACAGAAACGAAGACCCAATACAGCAAAAATAAATAAATAAATAAATAATATATATCATGGATGTTAAGTCTTGTCTTTGGAGTCAATAAAGCTTCTCAGACTCCTTTGTACTAGTGGGGGTCAATGACAAGGCTCTATCTTTTTGAAATGGAAGAATCCCAGGCTTCCTTTGAGCTGTGAACTCTTGTTTCAGGTAGCCACGTGGGAGAAGCAGATCTACACGTGTTGTCGAGATGGTCTTGTGCGACGCTATCAGTTCTCTGACCTCTGATCCCTTGGGAAGAGGAGTCCCAGTTAATGAAAAAGATTGTCTCTGATCAGCAGTGAGCAGAAACATCATCAAGGACCCTGGAAGGACCATGGGTGCCCTTTATTGTATTGGGTACCCTTTGGAAGCAACAAAAAGTCAGCTGCATTGGCCCATGTGGAGCTATCATTCCATGACAGGACCCACTTTGAAGTGAGTAAGAAGCTCACATGTGCTTGCTGCATTTGTCCCAACTTCTCCCTTAAACTCAACCCAGCAACATAGGACAAGGATATGGATGCTTATAGTTTGATCTCACACCGATTGTGTTAAATGTTTACAAGGACCGGAGGACTGAAGCCTGTTCTCTGGAGGAAATAAAGAAAATATGTTTGGAGGAGTCTGATTTTGAGAATCTTTGTTAAATACTTCTGCTCTAGCAAAAAGTCACGGTGATGGGATTCCCTTCTCAGGCACTTCCTGTTAGCCTCGCTATAGGGTAGGACTACTTGACAGTAGCAGTAAATATCCCATACGCAACCTGGGAAAGGTTCTTAAGACAGGTAGGATAACCAACCTTCCCAGTTTTCGTCGGACTGAGGGATTTTCTGCTACATGCCTTCTGTCCCAGGCAAACTGATATGATTGGTCACCCTTAATACAGGTGATGAAGTTGAATCATATAATTGTAAAGGCAGCGGTTGTCAAAGTGTGGTCCCTTGAACAGCTGTATCAGATCACCTGGGAACTTGTTAGAAATAGAAATTCTTGGAAACCACCGCCCCCCCCCGCCCCCGACCCTTTCAGGCTTAAATCAGAAATTCTATGGATGGGGCCCACAATCAGTATTTTAACAAGACTCCCAGGTGATTCTGATTCTTGAGACCTAGAGAAAAAAATGGTGAAGGGCAATTTAGTCATAGATGGAACTCAGGGCTCAAGGGATGGCCAGGCTGGTCTATAGGAGATGAGGCTGGAGAGGTTGACAGGGTCCAAATAGTGAACGGCCTTGAATGCCAGGTAAGGAGCTTGAACTTCACTTGATTGGCTATGGGGAACCACAGAAGGGTTTTAAGCAAGGATACAACATGGTCCCCTCTTTTTTTTCCTTAAGCATAAAAATGGAATCATAATGTATGTATTCCATGGTTTTTTTTCACTTAGTATCTCTGAGTTCTTTCCATCTTAGTACATTTAGACGTTCCTCAATTTTTTTTTAATAAATTTATTTATTTTTAATTTATTTTTGGCTGTGCTGAGTCCTTGCCGCTGTGCACGGGTCTCTCTAGTTTTGGTGAACGGGGGCTACTCTTCGTTGCAGTGTGCATGCTTCTCATTGCAGTGGCTTCTCTTATTGCAGAGCACAGGCTCTAGGCACGTGGGCTTCCGTAGTTTTGGCACACGGGCTCTAGAGCACAGGCTCCATAGTTGTGGCACATGGGCTTAGTTGCTCCGTGGCATGTGGGATCTTCCCGGACCAGGGTTCGAACCTGTGTCCCCTGCGTTGGCAGGCAGATTCTAAACCACTGCACCACCAGGGAAGTCCAGACCTTCCTCATTCTTTTTTTTTTTGAATTTTTGAATTTTATTTATTTTTTTATACAGCAGGTTCTTATTAGTCATCAATTTTATACACATCACTGAATACATGTCAATCCCA
>NC_041229.1:58822474-58823002 GCF_002837175.3 Physeter macrocephalus | reverse complement strand
CTGTATCAATTTACATTCCCACCAACAGCGCAAGAGGGTTCCCTTTTCTCTGCACCCTCTCCAGCATTTGTTGTTTGTAGATTCTCTGATGATGCCCATTCTAACCAGTGTGAGGTGATACCTCATTGTAGTTTTGATTTGCATTTCTCTAATAATTAGTGATGTTGAGCAGCTTTTTTCTTGGCCATCTGTATGTCTTCTTTGGAGAAATGTCTATTTAGGTCTTCTGCCCATTTTTGGATTGGGTTGTTTGTTGTTTAATATTGAGCTGCATGAGCTGTTTATATATTTTGGAGATTAATCCTTTGTCCATTGATTCGTTTGCAGATATTTTCTCCCATTCTGAGGGTTGTCTTTTCATCTTGTTTATGGTTTCCTTTGCTGTGCAAAAGCTTTGAAGTTTCCTTAGGTGCCATTTGTTTATTTTTCTTTTTATTTCCAGTACTCTAGGAGGTGGATCAAAAAAGATCTTGCTGTGATTTATGTCAAAGAGTGTTCTTCCTATGTTGTCCTCTAAGAGTTTTATAG
>NC_041229.1:58821690-58821979 GCF_002837175.3 Physeter macrocephalus | reverse complement strand
TGACAGTTTTACTTCTTCTTTTCCAATTTGTATTCCTTTTATTTCTTTTTCTTATCTGATTAACATGGCTAGGACTTCCAAAACTATGTTGATTAATAGTGGTGAGAGGGGACATCCTTGTCTTGTTCCTGATCTTAGAGGAAATGCTTTCAGTTTTTCAACATTGAGAATGATGTTTGCTGTGGGTTTGTCGTATATGGCCTTTATTATGTGGAGGTAGGTTCCCTCTGTGCCCACTTTCTGGAGAGTTTTTATCATAAATGGGTGTTGAATTTTGTCAAAAGCTTTT
>NC_041229.1:58820173-58820730 GCF_002837175.3 Physeter macrocephalus | reverse complement strand
TTTCTCTTTGATTTCTTCAGTGATCTCTTGGTTATTTAGTAATGTATTGTTTAGCTTCATGTGTTTGTGTTTTTTACATTTTTTTCCCTTAATTCATTTCTAATCTCATAGCTTTGTGGTCAGAAAAGATGCTTGATAAGATTTCAATTTTCTTAAATTTACTGAGGTTTGTGACCCAAGATGTGATCTATCCTGGAGAATGTTCTGTGCGCACTTGAAAAGAAAGTGTAATCTGCTGTTTTTGGATGGAATGTCCTATAAATATCAATTAAATGTATCTGGTCTGTTGTGTCATTTAAAGCTTCTGTTTCCTTATTTATTTACTTTTTGGATGATCTGTCCATTGGTGTAAGTGAGGTGTTAAAGTCCCCCCCTATTATTTTGTTACTGTCGATTTCCTCTTTTATAGCTGTTAGCAGTTGCCTTAGGTATTGAGGTGCTCCTATGTTGGGTTCATATATATTTACAATTGTTATATCTTCTTCTTGGATTGATCCCTTGATCATTATGTAGTGTCCTTCCTTGTCTCTTGTAACATTCTTTATTTTAAAGTCTAT
>NC_041229.1:58778090-58819845 GCF_002837175.3 Physeter macrocephalus | reverse complement strand
CCTCACTTTCAGTCTGTATGTGTCCCTAGGTCTGAAGTGGGTCTCTTGTAGACAGCATATATATGAGTCTTGTTTTTGTATCCATTCAGCAAGCCTGTGTCTTTTGGTTGGAGCATTTAAACCATTCACGTTCAAGGTAATTATCAATATGTATGTTCCTATGACCATTTTTTAAATTGTTTTGGGTTTGTTTTTATAGGTCCTTTTCTTCTCTTGTGTTTCCCACTTCGAGAAGTTCCTTTAGCATTTGTTGTAGAGCTGGTTTGGTGGTGCTGATTTCTCTTAGCTTTTGCTTGTCTGTAAAGCTTTTGATTTCTCCATCGAATCTGAATGAGATCCTTGCCAGGTAATCTGGTTTGTAGGTTCTTCCCTTTCATCACCTTAAGTATATTATGCCACTCCCTCTGGCTTGTGTAGTTTCTGCTGAGAAATCAGCTGTTAACCTTATGGGAGTTCCCTTGTATGTTGTCATTTTTCCCTTGTTGCTTTCAATAATTTGTCTTTAATTTTTGCCAGTTTGATTCCTACATGTCTCAGCGTGTTTCTCCTTGGGTTTATCCTGTATGGGACTCGCTGCGCTTCCTGGACTTGGGTGGCTATTTCCTATCCCATGTTAGGGAAGTTTTCGACTATAATCTCTTCAAATATTTTCTCGGGTCCTTTCTCTCTCTCTTCTCCTTCTGGGACCCCTATAATGCGAATCTTGTTGTATTCATCTCTGTTTGTTCTTTAATTTTTCTGGGTCTTTGTTAAACATTTCTTGCATCTTCTTGATCTTTGCCTCCATCCTTCGTCTTGTGGATGAGGCTATCTAAGAGGCTTGTGCCAGTTTCCTGGTGGGAGGGACTGGTGGGTAGAGCTGGCTGTTGCGCTGGTGGGCAGAGCTCAGTCCCTCATTCTTTTTAATAATTTGCAAAGTTTGGACTTCCCTCGTGGTCCAGTGGTCAAGACTCTGCGCTTCCACTGAAGGGGGCATGGGTTCGATCCCTGGTCAGGGAACTAAGATCCCACATGCTGTGCGGCATGGTCATTCATTTCCAGAGTCTGAACACCGTATCAATTACATTATTAGAGAAAAGCAACCCTTGCGCTGGGCCATGTAGGCTAAGATCAGGATTTATTTAAAAGAAGAAGGTAATTCCTAGCTGGGGTAATATTATGGGTTACAGAGTTCTTAAAGGCTGGTGGTAGGGAGTTCCCTGGTGGCCTAGTGTTGGAATTCCGGGCCTTTGGTGCTGTGGCCAGGTTCAGTCCCTGGTCAGGGAACTGAGATCCTCTAAGCCACACAGCACAGCCAAAAAAAAAAAAAAAGGCTAGTGGTGAGACTCAATGAGATCTAGTGATTTGCCAAGGGTCATAGAGAGTAGAAACTTGAACACAGTTCATCTTAACTTTAAATCCCATATTCTCCTTCTGGTTGCTTTTGCCTAAACCAAATTGAAAATAAAATACTATAATTCATTGAGTATCTACTGGGTATCTACTCTGTTCTAGGTACTGTATGTAAATATTTAATCCTCATAACACTCTTAAAAAGGAAATGGTATTATTCCTGTCTAAAGGATAAAGAGGGACTTCCCTTATGGCGCAGTGGTTAAGAATCCACCTGCCAATGCAGGGGACACGGGTTCAAGCCCTGGTCTGGGAAGATCCCACATGCTGCGAAGCAACTAAGCCTGTGTGCCACAACTACTGAGCCTGCGCTCTAGAGCCCACGGGCCACACTGCTGAGCCCGTGCGCCACAACTACTGAAGCCTGTGTGCCTAGAGCCCATGCTCCACAACAAGAGAAGCCACTGCAATGAGAAGCCTGCACGCTGCAATGAAGAGTAGCCCCCGCTCGCCACAACTAGAGAAAGCCCACGTGTAGCAACGAATACCCAACGCAGCCAAAAATAAATAAAATTAAATTAAAAACTGAGGCTCAAGGATGCAATGAGAAGCCTGCGCGCTGCAATGAAGAGTAGCCCCCGCTCGCCACAACTAGAGAAAGCCCACGTGTAGCAACGAATACCCAACGCAGCCAAAAATAAATAAAATTAAATTAAAAACTGAGGCTCAAGGAATTAAGTACCAGAGCCTTGATTTGGACCTTGCTCAGTCTGTCTCCAAGGCCCATACTCCTTCCACTATACCATGTGGTCACAAGACCTCTGGGACTAGAGCAATTTCATTCAAGGAGTGATTTGTGATAGGGTCAGGTAGACCCAAAAGGACATACTCCAGAGCTCAGAAACATTGAATCCTAGGAGGTCCAGGGGGAACCTCTAAGAAGTCAGACTAACAAAAATGGATGGGGAAGAATATAGCTGAGTTCACACAAGTGTGTCTCTGAGTTCCCATTACAGGACTTGTTCTTCTCCATTGCCATCATATTTACAAGCCCCTTTTCACAGGTCTCCAGAGTTGATATCCTGATTGTGATAGATGCAGTAACCCTTGACAGCTGTCCTGAAGTCCAGACCCAAGCAGAAGGAGCAGAGGCTAGCTCTCAGGTACCCCAAAGCCTTATCTAGTGTGAATGGAATAATCCCCAGTTTGCAGCAGACAAAGCTTTTTTTTCCTTTTGGGTTGAGGAATGCATTCTGGGTAAGGAAGTGTTGACAACCCCCATGTGTAGCACTGCAGGCCCAGGGAAGCTCTGTGCTAGACCTTGTTTCTTGGCTTTCAGATGCCCCCTTGTGACTTCTTGTGAGAAGTGCCTCTGTTTCTCAGTCCTGAAAAGTTGGCAGTGGCAGCAGCTATTGAGCATATACTGTGTGCCAGGCACAGTCCTCACAATAGCGTTGCAAAGCAAAGGTTTATTTTTCTTGAACAAGTTTCTTTGTGGATATATTTTATATTTTTTTCTAATTTACTTTTTATTTTGAAATAATTTCAAACTTGCAGAAAAGCTGTAAGAATAGTTCAGAGGATTCCAGTATATCCCCACCCAGATATCGCAGTTGTTAACTTCTTGTGTTTGCTTTATCATCCTCTCTCTCCCTCTCTCTTTATATATATATATATAGATATATTTTTTACACAGGTTATATATGCTGTATATATTTTTTCTGAATCACTTGTGAGTAATACACAAATTTTATGTCCTCTTACCTTTAAATACTTCAGTATGCATTTGCTGAAATCAAGGACACTTCCTGCATAATCACAGTACATCTGTCAAAACAAGAAAACCTGCACTGATACTATACTATCATCCAGTTTGCCAGCCCCATTCAAATGTTGCTGGTTTACCCAACAATGTCCTTTATAATCACTCTTTCCTTCGTGGTCCAGGGTCTAATCCAGGATCATACGTTGCATTTATTTGCCTTCTGTCTGGAGTACTTCCTCAGTATTTCCTTTTATAATACTGATATTTTTGAAATGTAGGCCACTTTGGGTTTGTCTGATGTTTCCTCATGATTAGATTTAGGTTATGTATTTGGGCAAGAATACTCCCGATGTGATTCTCCATCCTAAGAGCATGGTATTGGGAACCACACAATGTCAATTTGTCTCATTACTGGTGATGTTAACCTTTTGTTTTGTTTTTGAGATATAATTCACAAACCATAAAATTCACCTTTTTAAAGTGCAATTGGTGGTTTTTAGTATATTCACAAGGTAGTGCAGCCATCACCACCAATGCCAGAACGTTTCATCACCCCAGAAAGAAACCCCATATACTTCAACAGTCACTCCCCATGCCCCAGCCCTGGCAACCACTAATCAGCTGACTCTCTGTCTCTGTGGATTTGCCTATTCTGGATGTTTTATATAAATGGAATCATATTATATGTGGCCTTTTGTGTGTGGCTTCTTTCACTTAGCATAAAGTTTTCAAGGTTCATCCATGTTGTAGCATGCATCAGTACATCATTATTTTTTGTTGCCAAGTAATAGCCCACTTGTGACAGTTAATTTTATTTGTCAACATGACTGAGCCATGTTGCCCAGATATTTGGTCAAACATTCTGGATGTTTCTGTGTTTTTTGTATGACACTGACATTTAAATCAGTGGACTTTGAGTAAAGCAGATTACCTTCCATAATGTAAGGGCTCATCCAATCAGTTGAAGGCCTTAATAGAGAAAGACTGACCTCCCCCAAGCAAGAAGGAATTCTACCAAAGGATTGCCTTTGGACTCAAACTGCAACTGTTCCCTGGGTCTCCTGCTGTACCACAGGCCTACCCTGCAGATTTTGGACTCTTCAAGTCTCCATAATTGCATGAGCCAATTCCTTAAAATAAATCTCTGCACACACACACACACACACACACACACACACACACACACACACACACACATCTTATTGTCTCTGTTTCCCTCGAGAACCCTAATACACCATTGTATGGCTATACTACAGTTTTTAAATCCATCAGATGATAGACATTTGGATTGTTTTCACTTTTTAGCTATTATGGATAATGCTGCTGTGAACATTAATGTACAAGTTATTTTGTGAACATATATTTTTAGTTCTATTGGGTATATACTTAACAGTGGAACTGCTTGGTCATATGGTAACTCTATGTTTAATGTTTTGAGAGACTGCCAACTATTTTCCAAAGTGGCTGCACCATTTTACATTCCCACCAGCAATGTATAAGTGTTCTGATTTCTCCATGTCCTTGCCAGTGCTTGTTTTTGTCCATCCTTTTTATTTTAGTCAGGCAATGTTAACTCAGTTAAAATGGTATCTACCAGGTTTCTCCACAGCAAAGTTAATAAGTATTTTGGGGGGAGCTACTTTGAGAGTATATAAATATCCTATTCCTCATCAATCTTGTATGAACAAATTTTAGCATTCTTTAATGATTTCTGTCTGAATCAGTTATTCCTATGATAATTGCCAAATGGTGATTTTCTAATTCCATTTTTCTTTTTACATTTATAATCAGCATTCTACTATAAGGAAGAACTTTCCCTTCTCCCTCATTTATACATTCATTCACTCATTCATTCGTCAGATATATTATTATAGATTACTTATGGATTCATCTTTTATTCTATGGATTATAATCTGTTATTACTATTATTTATTTTGCTATTTAGAGTATCCCATTTGGGCCAATGGGGGCTCCTTCAAGCTGGATCCTGTGTCCTTTTGACATGTTTCCATCATTCTTTGAACACTTCCGTATTCTCTGGTACCACAAGATATTCAAGCCTCAACTTATACTTTCCCATCCCAGCCTTGGAATCAGTTGTTTGTCTAAATAGCCCTGGTTCCTTTTAGTGGAGAATAGTATTCAGAAACCAAAACCTGGGCAATAATATGCTCTTTACTAGTGGGGTATTATTGCTTCTTGGCCCTATCAGTAGATAGTACATATATACATCTCTCTGCATCCATCATTCTATATATATATTAAAAATCATGCATTCACACTGATGTCACCTATTCCAATCCAGCTCCACCTTTTACATATTTACCTCCTTTCTCCAACAATGAGAAGCTTCACTCTCATAATTCTTAGTATATTCACTTATTTGCTCAATACTGCTGTGAGTAACCAATCTTCCAGCCACACAGGCCACACAGGCCATCTCCTCCCCTTTTACTATGGCCCTTGCACACCTGGTGCCCCTCAGATAGAGTCGCCTCCTTCCTCTCCATTCACCTCAGCCAGTCCCAGACTAAGCAAGGCCTTCCCCCAACCCTCTGAGTTTAATTTTTAACAACACTTTTTTCTGGCAATAAGAGTAAAACAGGTAATTCCCTGGCAGTCCAGTGGTTAGGATTCGGCACTTTCACCACGGGTGGCCCGGGTTCGATCCCCGGTTGGGGAACTAAGATCCTGCAAGCTGTGTGGCTAAAAAAAAAAGAGAGAGAGAGTAAAACAAATGGCCAATACACAAGAAAAAAATGTTCAATTTAAGTAATTAAATAAAAATGCAAATTAAATACATAAGAAAGCTCAGAAATGCAAAAAAATATAAAGAGTAATTCCGTATTTTCATTTTATAACTAGGCAATTGTAGCTAAGAAATAACTGTTTTAAGGTCATAAAACTAGCTAACAGATAGGATTTGGCTCTGAGTCTACTGCCTCAATGTTGAGGGAGCATCTTCTATCTGATGTGTGCTTTTGTATAGTTTTATTTAATATTTATTTATTTAATATTTTCACACCAACCCTGTGGTGGAGTTCATGTTAATAATCCCATTTATTCAAGGAGACTTAGACTTGGGGCCAATAAGTAAACTTGCTTCAGGTCGCACAAATGGCATGTGACTACAGCAACATCAAGATATGGTCACTCTGGAATGGATAAAGAAGATGTGGTACATATATATACAATGGGATACTACTCAGCCATAAAAAAGAATGAAATAATGCCATTTGCAGCAACATGGATGGAACTAGGGATTATCATACTAAGTGAAGTAAGCCATACAGAGATAGATAAATATCATATGATATTACTTATATGTGGAATCTTTAGAGACGTAGATGGATCTAGAGAGTGTCATACAGAGTGAAGTAAGTCAGAAAGAGAAAAACAAATATCGCATATATGTGTAATCTAGAAAAATGATACGGATGAACCAGTTTGCAGGGCAGAAATAGAGACACAGATATAGAGAACAAACGTATGGACACCAAGGGGGGAAAGTGGCGGGGTGGTGGTGGTGGTGTGATGAATTGGGAGACTGGGATTGACATGTATACACTGATGTGTATAAAATGGATGACTAATAACCTGATGTGTAAAAAAATTTTTAAAAAAAGGGGGTCACTCTGACCAGTCAACTCACCCAAAACCTACACTTTACTTCTTAGCTTTTAAATTGATTTCTCTGTCCTTTCCAAAAGTGTGTTTTACCACTTCCAGATATACCTAAATATACCTAAAATCAATCTTTTGCCTCAAAAAATATGAAAGATCTACTTTAAGGCAGGCCCTCTTCTGTAATAGTGTGGCTTCAGAGGACCCAGGGAAGTTCTTAAATACCTCAGTCATTAGTATCTGAAGTGCCATCAGGGAACTATCAAGATTTTCCATCCACAATTAGAGATGAGGTTTAAAATGTAGCACCCCTCTTTTCCCTGTGTGACTGATATTTGATCCTTTCTTAAGAATACGTTTCCAGGGCTTCCCTGGTGGCGCAGTTGTTGCGCGTCTGCCTGCCGATGCAGGGGAACCGGGTTCGCACCCCGGTCTGGGAGGATCCCACGTGCCGCGGAGCGGCTGGGCCCGTGGGCCATGGCCACTGAGCCTGCGCGTCCGGAGCCTGTGCTCCGCAACGGGAGGGGCCGCAGCAGAGGGAGGCCCGCATACCACAAAAAAAAAAAAAAGAGAATACGTTTCCATTTGAGAGGAGTAAGAAGCTAAGTACTTAGAGAGATACTCCTGAGGAAGAAGGAGGAGGAGAGGAAGGGCTGTAGTGTGGCGCTGGCCCAGGGATCGACCAGTGAAACAATAGTCCAGATACAAACCCATGTGTATATGTAACATTTGTATATAACACAGCAGTCATACAGATTTGTGGGGAAACAATGGACTGTTGAATAAATGGTTCTGGGATAGTGGGATGTCTAAAAGAAAAAAACAATACCTACCTGGCACCATAAACAGAAAAATAAGTTCTAGGTGGATTAAAGATTTTAAAGTAAAATGGACTTTTGGAAGAATATGTAGGTGAAGATCTTTATGACCTTGTATAGGGAATATTTCTTAAACTAGACACAAAAAGATAACCAAAAAGGAACAGATTGATAAATTTGACCCCATTTAAAAAAATGGTAAAAAGACAAGCTCCAAGGTGGAAGGGGTTTGTATTTTATATTATCAGCAAAGAAGCATAAAGAGTCACAAATCAATTTGTAAAAAAAGAATAGCCCAATAGAAAAATGGACAAAAGATGTAAATAGGCATTTCACAACGAGGAAAAATAATTGCAGATAAAAATGAAAAGACCTCCACCAAGAAATGCAAATTAAAATCCACAACGAGATGCTATTTCACACCTATATTGGCAACCATTTAAAAATTTGACACCAAGAATTGGTGAGAATGTGGAGGAAAAAGGAACTCTCACACACCGCTATTTTGCCATTGTAAATTAGAATCACCACATCAGAAAACTGTCTGATATTACCTTGCAGAGTTGACACACATGCCCAAATGTTCAGGATCAGCAGAGAATGCGATACAACTTCTGTGAAGACAAGTCACACACACACACACACACACACACACACACAGACACACACACGCATGCACAAACACATACACGTTTGCATAAATGATACCATTTATATAAAGTTTAAAAATATGAAAAGGTAAATAGGTTGTTTGGGATACATGCAGTGGTATGTGGAGCTGGCTATGCCAACTTGGGAGAAATTGGCAAATGCTACAAATCAGAGCTATTTTTTTCCTTCTGGTGAGCCTGTTAAGCAGTACACCATCAGATACACATAGTAGTAAAATGATAAAGAAACGCAAGAGAATAATAAACAGGTAGGGAGGGGCACACAGGGGCAGCAGTCCTTCAATAACAAATGTTCTAATGCTGCTCTTTCTTGCATGTAAACTATTTCATAAGAAAAAAAAGAATGAGTAGGAGTTAGCTGGGCCAAGCAAGGGTTGGTAGTGGGTTTGGTGGGGAGGGTCTGCGTAGAGGTGGCAGCATAGGTGAATGGGAGAGAATGGTTAGCTGGGTATTTGCAAGTGCTGTAGTGAATTCTGACAAGCGGATGAAGTGTGAGAAGTAAGAGCAGACAGGAGGGAGCAGATCACTGAGCACCTGTGTGCCAGGATAAACGGCTTGCATTAACTCTGGGCAGTGTTACGGAGCCCAAGCTCTCTCTGCTCGCCACACGACAGGCCAATAAATGGGGAGACCAGTTGTTGGGGCAGGAATAACGACTTTAATTGGAAAGCAAGCAGACCGAGAAGATGGCAGACTAGTGTCTCAGAAAACCATCTTCCTCAGTACAAATTTGGGCTCCTTTTACACAGAGGAAGGGGAGAGTGGGGGCCCACTGCGATGCCTACCAATGGTTGAGCAGGACTGCTATTGGTCGCGCCTGCCCTGCCCTTATTACAAGTGGAGTGAGGTCTCGGCAGGGTAGAGACAAGGTGGCAGGACAGTAAGGAAGTCGTGGTGACCTTGCTGAAAGATGAAAGCCAAAGCAAGGCCATGGCTAGGAGGAGGAGGAGCAGAGGAGGAGCTCGAGAGGCGTCTAGGAGGTAAAATGGTCTGAGCTTGGTGACTGGGTGTAGGATGTGAGTGGAAAACCACACTGCTGCCCTCAAGGAGGTGGAGTGGAACTCCCCACTCTTTAAGGGTGGACTGTGAAATGACTTCCTTCGGAAGAGTACAATCCAGAAATGGGGAAATTAAAGTAACTTTATAGGGGAGAAATCTGACAAACACTACCTCAGCAGGTGATCAAGGTCAACGTTGACAGTGATAAGTCATGGTGATGGTACCTTTGACCTGATGGCATGAGGATGACACTTTACCTCTGTGGTCTTCCTTCCAAAGCACCCCAACCCCAATCTAAATCATAAGAAAAACATCAAACAAATCCCAACTGAGAGACAGTCTACAAAATACCTGACCAGTACTCCTTAAACTGTCAAAGTCATTAAAAACATGGAAAGTTTGAGGAACAGCTGTAGCCAGGAGGAGCCTCAGGAGACATGACAACTAAGTTTATTTATTTTTATTTATTTATTTTTTTGGCCACGCCATGCGGCATGTGGGGTCTTAGTTCCCTGACCAGGGATCTAACCCGCACCCCCTTTGGGAGTGCAGAGTCTTAACCACTGGACCGCCAGGGAAATCCCCACAACTAAGTTTAATGTGATATCCTGGATCGGATCCTGGAACTGGAAAAAACAAAACAACACAAAACAAAAAACGGCATTAGGGGCTTCCCTGGTGGCGCGGTGGTTAAGAATCTGCTTGCCAATGCAGGGGACACGGGCTTGCAGGGGACACGGGTTCAAGCCCTGGTCCGGGAAGATCCCACATGCCGCAGAGCATCTAAGCCCATGCACCACTACTACTGAGCCTGCGTGCCATAACAACTGAAGCCCGCACACCTAGAGCCCATGCTGCACAACAACAGAAGCCACCGCAATGAGAAGCCCGTGCACCGCAGCGAAGGGTATCTCCCCCTTGCTCGCTACAACTAGAGAAAGCCCACGCACAGCAGCAAAGACCCAACACAGCCAATAATAAGTAAATAAATTTCTTTAAAAAAACAAAACAAAAGGCATTAGGGTAAAAACTAGGAAATCTGAATAAAGCATGGAGTTATGTTATAAATGATGTACCGATATTGGTTATTATTTGTGATAAACGTACCATACTCATGTAACGTGTTAATGATAGGGGAAACCTGGTGTGGGGCATATGAGAGCTCTACTATCTTCACACCTTTTCTGAAAATCTAAAAGCATTCTAAACTAAAGATTTAGTTTTTAAAAATAGCCAAATCTATTTGTCTGAAAACTTTTAATTAAAACCAATTGCTAGGGCTTCCCTGGTGGCGCACTGGTTGGGAGTCCGCCTGCCGATGCAGGGGACACGGGTTCGTGCCCCGGTCCGGGAAGATCCCACATGCTGGGGAGCGGCTGGGCCTGTGAGCCGTGGCCGCTGAGCCTGCGCGTCCGGAGCCTGCGCTCCACAATGGGAGAGGCCACAACAGTGGGAGGCCCACATCAGAGAAAAAAAAAAAAAAAAAAAAAATTGCTACTCTCCTTAAAAACTGTTTTCTTTTTTTAAATTTACTTATTATTTTTTCTGAATTTTATTATTATTTTTATACAGCAGGTTCTTATTAGTTATCTATTTTATGCATATTAGTGTGTGTATGTCAATCCCCATCTCCCAATTCATCCCACCACCACCACCCCGCCACTTTCCCCCCTTGGTGTCCATACGAAAAACTGTTTTCTGAGTTGAGTGATCCTTAGGCTCACAGAATCAGTCCCAATTTTCTCAATCCCTCTTCTACTGGCACAGCTGAGAAGGCGGTTTGCTTAGGCAGGAAGGATTACAACTCCCAGAGTGCCCCTGTGCGGTTGTCAGGAGCAACCACTGAATGCAGACTAACAGATCCGCTGGAGCCAGGACTATCCACCGACTGACAACCAGCCAGCCATGGGCCAGGATTATTACTCTGTGCTCCAGATCACTCGCAATTCAGAAGATGCCCAGATCAAGAATGCGTGAGTGGGGGCAGGAGCGAGGCTTTTGGGTTGTGCTGGGACAGGCCCACCCTCATCTCTTCCAAACTGAGCTTTCCTGCATAGCTTAGGGCAGGCAAGGTAGACCTTGTTCCTTTTCTTGCTTCTTGCACACTTACTTCCTGGCTTTGGGCTGGGTCAGGGTTCCCAATCCATCATCCTTTACTCTCTATGCCCTGTCTGCTCTCCTGGGTACCCTGGTTTTCCTAGCAATAAAATGGGAACAAAGGAGACTTTATGCTTAATATTATGGAGACCCAAAGTATTGTGAACAGGAGAGTGACCTGACCAGATGGATGTATTACATATTTTATTCTGGCTGTCCACGTGGGGTTTGGGCATTGAATAAATTACATCTCTGAATAGTTCCATCAAGTCCTGGGGACTTTGTGGTGTGTCTAAGACAAGAATCAGCACATTTTTCTGAAAAAATATTTTTTGACGAATATTTACTGAGTGCCTACTTATATGGGTTCGTTGCAGTCTCAGCAGCTAGAGATATCGTGAATCAGACAGATGTGCAGCTTAACTTTGTTGATGGATACAGATGTTGAATAAGTCACAGCAAGCTTGATGAATGTTACAAAAGGGGACATACAGGGCATGGGGAAGCTATCTTGGAAGGAGAGAGACCCCTTCAGAAGCTGTCATGATAATCAAGGCAAAAGATGAGGCTTGAAGCAGGGCAGTGGGCTGGAGAGAGAAGAGAGAATGGACTTAGCTATAAATTGGATAATTGTAGGGTAAAGAAAAGGAGGAATCTAGGACAATTTAATTAAGGTTGTATGATAATAGCTACACTTCCTGAATTGTGCAGATGCTGTTCTGAGAACCTTCCATCATTATTTCACTTAATCCTCACAACAGCCCTGAGAGGTAGGTACCATTATTATCCCAAGGCTATGTGCCTAGTAACCGGCAGAGCCAGTATTCAGACACCTTGCCTGCTCTAATTGCCTACCACGGGCCATGTCCCATAGGGGATCTCAGTGGGGTAAGTAGAGAGAGTCTACAGTGTGGCTGGCGAAACAAGACACAAACTCGTTAATTAATTAGGAACAATTCGGGACAGTGTGTGATGTCACCCACTGTTCATAGCATTTCATTGGCCAGTGAGACCTGTTTAGGGAAAGGTCACAAGAAGGGAGGGCAGTTGGAATGCAGAAAGATAAGCCCAACTTAAGCACTGGAAAGAGCCAGGTCTGGACCTAGGTTCTCCTATCTGCTAGCTGTGTGACCTGGGCAAATTGCTTAACCTTTCTGAGCCTCAGTTTTCCCATCTCTTAAAAAAAAATAAAATGAAAAATAAGAATTGTTGTGGTATTGAAATAGAATTATATGAGATAATGAGCATGAAAATGCCCAGCAATCATTTGCATCTGAAACCATGTCTTATAAAGATTGATTAAAAGAACCATATATGTTCCAAACAACAGTCCTTAACCTTTCTCCCCTGAAACAACTCTTTTTTTAAAAAATTATTTATTTATTTACTTATTTATTTTTGGCTGCATTGGGACTTCATTGCTGCACACGAGTTTTCTCTAGTTGCGGCGAGCGGGGGCTACTCCTCGTTGCGGTGCGTGGGCTTCTCACTGCGGTGGCTTCTCTTGTTGCAGAGTACGGGCTCTAGGCACGTGGACTTCAGTAGTTGTGGCATGCAGACTCAGTAGTTTGGCTCCCAGGCTCTAGAGTGCAGGCTCAGTAGTTGTGGCGCACGGGCTTAGTTGCTCCGCGGCATGTGGAATCTTCCTGGACCAGGGCTCGAACCCGTGTCCCCTGCGTTGGCAGGCAGATTCTTAACCACTGCACCACCAGGGAAGTCCCCCTGAAACAACTCTTAAGGCATGAGTCACATGTTTGACACACTCTCCCATGGAAGTACCTAGATTTTGACCCCTCCCCCCCAAAAAGGCTAAACTTATATAATGAAGACAAGCACCACGATGATTCATAGTCGCCCAGCTATTAACTTCTCACTCATTCATCCTAGGCTGCCACATCTGGGCTGTGACTTCACCCCTTTCTCTCCCACTCAGGAAGGCAAGTGAATGAGAGTAATGTTACTGCAGAGCTTAAAACCACTCAAGTTTATATGGAAAACTGAACTCTTCTCAAACCTCCTTACTTTTACTCACTGTTAGAGTTTTCCTGCAATTCTCACACCTGACTACAACCTTTGTAATTGAGAAGGGCTGGTTTAGAAGTCTCAGGGAGGGTGTGAAAATTGCCTTGAAGTCTGTCAAGGTAGACAGAGCAGATTCTGTCTGTAAGGCCCCCCAGGGCAGAGCCAGGACCCTCGTGGATGGAGGCAGAGTCACAGGACAGCAGACCCGGCTCAGTAAGAGAAAGCTTTGCCTAAAAGTCAGACTGGCCCCGTAGTGAAATGGGCTGCCTTGTGGGACAGTGATTTCACAACGTTTACTCACTACACTTGGTGCTAGGCACTGAGGACACAGAGAACTGGACACAGCAACTGGAGGGACTCACTCACAGGCTGGTGGGAAAGACAGATCCATCAAACAACTGAAGCACCACGTGCTAAGTACGAGGATCAAAGGCACTTGGGGATGTGGGAAAGAGTATCTAATCTAGACTGGAAACTGCAGTCAGGGAAGACATCCTGGAGGAGTTGACCCCTGAGTTGAATGTGGAAAGATGAATAAATATTTGCCAGGAGGAGATGAAAGGGGCTGGAGAGGGGTGAGCATTCCAGGTAAAGGGAGGAGAATGTCAAAGCCATGAGCAGTGCACAGTGTGGGGTTTGGAGCCTGGAGAGGAGGACAGGAGAGGTCGTGGGAGCAGGGAGGGAGAGCTGTGAGTGAGAAGGGCAGAGAGAGAAGCAGAAGTTGAATCTCAGAGACATTTGAATTTTATGCTGAAGACAAAGGGGGAACCAGTAAAGGGTTCAGGCAGGAGAGTGACTTGGTCAGGGAGCACTTTAAAAACATCAAATTAACAAAAGAGAGAGAGAGAGATTAAACTGGTGGCAGCACACAGAATAGACTGGAGAGGGGGAAACTGGAAACAGGAAGACATGGTTCTGCAATGGTTGTAGGGATGAAGAAGCAGCAAGAAAACATTATTTAGAAGGAAAAGCTGCTGTGCCTTGGTGATGGGATGGGGGTGGAGGGGACGAAGGAGAACTTGGAGTGGAAGATAACTCAGCTTCTCCGCTTCAGGGTCTGGACAAATGGGGAAAAGTTTAGGGAATGAAAATGTGTGCACGTTTGGGCTCACTGAGGTTGTGGGGCCTTTGAGACACTGGAGAGGAGGTACCGAGTAGGCAGCTAGGTACAGAGGTCTGGAGCCAAGGGAGCGAACTGGTTTGAGACAGAGATTTGGGAATCATCAGCGTGTAGCTGGTGCTCAAAGCCATCAGCCGGCTGAGCTTGTCCACGGAGTGTGTGTGGAGTGGAGTAAGAAGCACGGCAGAACTCTGGGGTCCCCGGCATGGAAGGTGTGAGCAGGGCTGAAGAGACGCCCTGTGACCCGGCGGACCATGTGTGGGACCACATGTGTACTGAGTAACTGAGGAGGCTGTGCGGATGCCCTCCTTTTGCTCCTGCAGACCCCCACCCCACCTTTCTGCACCCTGCTCTCTGCTCTGGGAGACTGGCCCATATGAACTGCATCAGTAGACCTCCTGGCCCTCAGGCTTCCAGATGCGTCCTGCAAAAGAAGCACAAGGCAGGAGATTGGGAGGGAGGAGAGTGGGGCAGGGGTATTTATTTCCAGCTCCCTTCTTATGGGATCTGTTCAGGTTGGCTATGGCCCTGAATCAAAGATCACAGCTTTTACCAAGGCCCTGTCCACACACTCTCTCCTGCGGGATTTCAGTAACCTCTCCTTCCCCTCACTGCTACAGGCTCATGGGTGGTCAGGGCACCTCAGGACTTGTAGCCTCAAGGGATTGTGCTGTCCCTTGTGGTTTCCTGCCCCACCTCTCACACCTTGGTGTGTGGTCCATTATTAAACTCTCCACAAATCACCAGCTCGTGCCATGTCTTTCCTCCTGGGATGTAATGATACAGATCCCCAGATGCTCCACTTGTGGCATCACTGTGTGGTGGGATTGGGCAGACACATAAATGGGGGAAAGAGGGACTTCCCTGGTGGTCCAGTGGTTAAGAATCCACCTTCCAATGCAGGGGACGTGGGTTCGATCCCTGGTCGGGGAACTAAGATCCCACGTGCTGCAAGGCAATTAAGCCCATGTGCTGCAACTGCTGAGCCTGCACGCCACAACTAGAGAGAAACCCGAGCACCGCAACAAAAGATCCTGCATGCCACAGCGAAGATCCCACATGCCACAACTAAGACCTGCCTGACACAGGCAAATAAATAAACAAACAAATAAATAAATAAATAAGAAATTGGGGAAAGAATGAGCACAGAGGGGGAGACAGCGAGACGACCTGATCTGTGCTGAGTGCCTCTCTGTACCAGGCCCTCTGACACCTTATTTTATCTAATCTTCCCAAGAAGCCTGTGTGTCAGTTCAGACACCAAGACAGAATTAGATGTGCAAGAAGTGTTTGAGGGAAACAACTGTGAGGATGAAGCAGGACTAGGAATATGCCGGGGAGCCTTCAGACCATAGTGCAGGTCTGATGCTTGTGAAAGGCAAGAGGGAAGGAAGGGCTGGGTAGGGAGGGCTGTGGCGTCGTCCAGAGAAAATCTCAGCCAGGCTGATGGGGAGGCCTCAAGCAGAGGTTGGGCATTGGAGGAGGCCTGGGTCCTGTAGGGCTGGCCCAGCACTGATACCCCAACAAGCATAGGCATAGGTTGGGATCAGCTTGGGGCCAGTGCAGCCTCAGCACCAATGGCCAGTGGGGCAGCTACTGGGACTGTCAGTCAGCCATGCTCCCGACACTGGGTTCTCTTCCAGGGGATCTGAGTGATGTGCTTCCCTGGCCACCACAGCCCTGATTTATATCTGGAACATCAAAGCTCCGAGAGACCACCAGGCAGCAGACAGCAGAGCCAGCTCTGAACCTTGGTCTGTGCCTCAGGATATTAACCCTCCTTGCTCTAGGTACCGGAAACTTGCCCTTAAGAACCACCCGTTGAGGTCCACTGAGCCATCCGCGGCGGAGGCATTCAGGCAAATAGCGGAGGCCTACGATGTGCTGAGCGACCGTGAGTGATTGGGACTGAGCATGGAGGGCGGCTCCTCTGTCCCGCGTCTCTGTTAACATCATCTTCACGTCTCTGAGCGTTGGGCTTTCTGAGGGGGCCCAACAGAGAGTAAGCATTCCTCTTCCCTGCCCAGAATCTAAACAAATTGAGAAAGAAAACATAAGGAACTGCCTTTCTCAGTAGACACAAGCTAAGGTGGAGGACGTGGTGTGGAGAGCCCCCAGATTAGGCTGATGTGCTCCCCTAGTCTCAGCAGTGCAGGACCTGGGGCAGGGCCCCCCCACACACATGCCCCGTGCCCCACCCGTCCCCTGCAGGACTGCAGAGTGAGATGCTTGCTGCCCAGGAAAGAAGGCTAAGGCTGAGGCAGACACACACGGTTATTCCCTGATTACCAAGAAGCTAAATCTCCATCTCCCCGAGGACAGCATATGTACAAAGGGACAGAGAGGGGTCTGTGATTAGGAAATCTATCTCCTATGGAAAACTGAAGCCTAGGGAAAGAGATCCCCCGCCCCTGCCCGAGGCAGTGCCCACATGGGTTCCCGAAGGGCTTGCCCTGGAGACTGTAATCATGGATACTGTGCAGAAGAATGGCCAGAAGATCACTAATGTTTCTCCAGCCCCAAGTTTTCAGGACTTCGGACTCTAAGATTTCAAAGCTCTAGAATTTGGAAGCTCTATAATTCTTACATCCTACAATCTCAAGGCTCTAGGATTCTATTTACCCCACAAAAGACAGTAGCTGTGATGACTGAGTTAAGCCAAACCCCAGGATGATAACCTGACCCTCAGTCTCTCACTGTCTTCTCCAATCCCCACCCCTCCCCCAGCAAGTTTCAGTCTTTGTCATCTCTCCTCTGGGCTATGGGATCATACCTAGGTCCACCCAAGATGAAATGAAATCCCTAACTTCTAGAGTCTCCCTCCAAAGACTGCCAGACAGCAGGCACCTTAGAAATAAGGCTGTTTTCGCCCCGCCCCTTCCTCTCTGCCCCATATCCTGCTTCCCAGCCCTCCAGCTCTCTTAGCCCCTATGCTGGATCCCTCCTCAAGGTGACACATATCCACAGCTGTGAAAAGAGGCATCTATGACAAGTTCGGAGAGGAAGGCCTGAAGGGCGGAATTCCTCTGGAGTTTGGATCGCAGACCCCATGGACAACTGGTTACGTCTTCCACGGCAACCCGGAAAAGGTTTTCCATGAGTTCTTCGGGGGCGATAACCCTTTTAATGGTAAGAGGTCCTGCTTACCCCTTTGCCTTACTGGGAAGAACATAGCTATAGAAGATGCTTTTCTCTGAGTAGTTTTGTTAGTCCATGGTAAAAAAAAAAAATTATTGTAAAAGAAATTCCAGTCCTCCATTCCTTCCCCAGAAGCAGCCACTCATAGTTAACAGTGTTTGTATCCTTCTAGAAATATTCTATGGATTTATGAGCTTATATTTATTTTTACATAGCCTTTTATTTTGTTAAGGAAATGGGACCACATTATATACACTGATTTTTTTCACTTATATCTTGGAGATTATCTTATTATACATTATATTATAAATAGATCTACTTTATTCATTTTAATGGCTGCATAAGATTTCAACGTACAAGCGTGTGTTAGTGAGATGAATACAGGGATGGATATGTGAATGATCCCAGGTTTGAGGCAAACTGACAAAGAGTTGATTTCCAAGGCTCTGAATCATCATGCAAGGACAGTTCACCTTCAGACCTGTCTTCCTTCCTGGCTCCAGTTAAGCAACTCACAGAGTCTAGATTTTCATTGCCTGGCTCCCCCAGCCCCTTCTCCCTGGCTATACTACAGCTTGTCTGCATTTCAAAGGTTTCCTCTTCCTCTTCTCCACATTGATATGTTAAGTGGGCTACAGCCTGCTCAGAGGCCCCTCCTACTGTGCATTGCCTTCACCTGTCTGCCAGAGGAAGCTGAGTTTATAAACTCCAGGTGAAACTGGAAAAGCAAGGGACTTGGAGTCAGAGGGCCTGTTTCAAATCCATGCACCACCGCTTATGAGCCGTGTGATTCTGGACAAATCTCTTCACCTCTCTGAAACCTCAGCTTCCTCATTGTTAAACAGCCAGTTCCTCACAGGTCATTATCAAATGAGATGATCTTTATGAAAATGGGCTTTGGAATCAGAAAAATGCCATACAACGGGCCTATCTCTCCCAGGGACAGGTGCATGGAGAAGGAGCTGTTCAGAGGAGCGAAACCAGAGCTTACAGGGGCATTGCTCATTAGGGAAGGTCAAATTCATGGTATGGGGGTCCCTCAGGCAGTGCCCAGGAGTTATACTGCTATAGTGCTTCACCCTAGGGGTTCTTGTGTCCCATCTCCCTGCAGAATTGAGGGGCTTGGCTTCCTGTGACCTGGCTTTTGGTGTCTGAGACCTGGCACACCATAGGTGCTGGGAGAACAAATGAATTCAACCATGCAAGAGGGGACCCGGTAATTCACAGGCCTCTTGATGACCCATTACATCTTTTTTTTTTTTTTTAATTTTTAATTTTATTTTATTTTTTATACAGCAGGTTCTTATTAGTTATCTGTTTTATACATATTAGCATATATATGTCAATCCCAATCTCCCAATTCATCACACCACCACCACCCACCACTTTCCCCCCTTGGTGTCCATACATTTGTTCTCTACATCTGTGTCCATGACTCATCACATCTTAAGGGGACAGAGTGTGACACCACCTTGCCCTCCCTAGCCTAAGGTCATTCTAGCCTGCAAAGTTCTTTTTGTGACACTAACCAGGAGGGGCAGAGTACAGAAAATCTTAATTATGATTGTGACCCCTGCAGTTTACAAAGGGCTTCATTAAGCATAATGGTTAAGGGCACAGGTTCTGTAGTCAAATCCTCCTGGGTTCACATCCCAACTCTAATACCACTAGCTGTGGGACTCTGAGCATTTTGATTGACCTCTCTGGGCCAATAAGATAATATCGCAAAGAGTTGAGAACAGCACCTGAAGCGTAGTAAGTTCTCAGCGAGTTTTGTTTTTAGTTATTTTTTTTTAAGATTTTTTTTTTTGATGTGGACCATTTTTAAAGTCTTTATTGAATTTGTTACAATATTGCTTCTGTTTTATGTTTTGGTTTCTTTGGCTGTGAGGCACATGGGATCTTAGCTCCCTGACCAGGGATCGAACTGGCACCCCCTGCATTACAAGGCAAAGTCTTAGCCACTGAACCACCAGGGAGGTCCCTCTGAGCTAGTTTTAGTTCATCATCATCTTGTTATCTGATCCTAATGGTGGAAGGCAGGTCAAGCATGTTACCCCATCCCACAGACTGAGAAACTGAAGCCCGGACGATTGCAGTGCACCTCAAGGGCAGGGGCTCTTTGCACTAGGATGGAAGGTGGGGCAGCAAGAGGGGTTATGGGTGTAGAGCTGGGAAGGGCTAGAAGAATTTGAGGAAAGAGGAGTTTGGGGACATGTTGGTGACATCTCTATAATTTGTTAGGGATTAACCCTGTCTCTCCCCATCTCAGATGCTGACTTCATAGAAATTTGAGTCTGGGGTCTCTAGTGGTCTTGGGCTGGGCTGAACAGGGAGGACAGTGGAGCCTGGGGAAGGGTAGGGAAGACTGGCATGTTGTGACCCCCCTCCACAAAAGCTAACAGCACATCATTTCTGGCACTACCAGCCACTGCCACCAGAGGACACTCCTCTCTCCTCTGAGGCAGCCAGAGTTGAGGAGCACTTCCCCAGAGGAAGGGGTGGGGTGGGGGAGGGAGGTAGGGAAGTGTGGGTGAAGGGAGTCCAAAGTGGGGGATGAAGCAGTAGAGGGCATCAAGAGATGGTAATCCTTGGATCTACAGTTGAGGATGTTACTGAGTCCAAGCTTCTACTGCTCACTGCAGGACAGGCCAATAAATTGGGAGATGAGTTGTTGGGGGCAAGGAATAGCGACTATATTTGAAAAGCCAGCAAACCAAGAATATGTGGACTCATGTCCCAAAGAACCATCTTGCCTGAGTTAGAATTCAGGCTTCCTTTGTACCAAAAGGGGAGGCAGGGTGGGTAAAGTCACATTTCCTAGCTCCGGTCAGCCTCAGGAGGGGAGGTGTTAATTTCTTCCTTCCTGCAGTCATTCACAGGTGAGCCTGGTCAGGATGTTTCCTGTGAGCTAAACAAGGGTATTTTAGCTTAATGCTCATTACCTGGGAGGTAGGGTTCCCAGAGATGGGCCATTACGTATAATTTAAGCTTATAGGTAACATCCGTTTAGTGATTAACTTGTAATAGAATACAAAGGTTCTTCCCTATTACAAGGACAGCTGAGTCTGCGAGGTGGGAATGGGAGTCTGGGTATTACACTTGGGGACTGAAGAGGTGGGGGGATTGTCTATGAATCCGAGTTTCTGGACACAATTTCTCCTACTCCTCACCTCTCCCCACCTCCTGCAGTGTTTTTTGATGCAGAAGGAAATGAAGTGGACTTGAACTTTGGGGGACTCCGGGGCCGAGGGGTCAAGAAACAGGACCCCCCAGTCGAACGAGACCTCTACCTGTCCCTGGAGGACTTATTCTTTGGCTGCACCAAGAAAATTAAGATCTCCCGAAGGGTGAGTACTTGGGAGCCACCTTCTATCCCCTCCAACCCTCCTGGTCACCTCCTCCCTGACCCTAACTGGAGACCTCAGGTATGGTCTCTCACAGAATCATGGAATCTTAGATTTGGAGACAGTAGAATTCTCAAATCTGAAGTTTGGAAGGGACAATTGAGGGTATTAGCCTGGTTCTTTCCTAGTGCAGGAATCCCTTCTGTGTGCTTCTAACTGGGAGGAGCTCTTTCCGTTCTTCTCAGTTCAGCCCCATCCCTGAGGGAAGAGGGAGGGCTCTGGGTGGGAGGAGTCTCCTGTGAATTCTGCTCTCTGGGCATTACCAGACCATACCCTCTGGGTTTCATCTGGGTGTCTGCCTCATAAGTAAGAAGGAGCTCTGTGGGCATGGGGGGTGGGCTGGGGGACAGTTCCCAAGGGGACTGGTTGAAGAAGACCCTCAGTGCCCCAGGGTCCAGACCCTGAATTGGCCCTGTCCCATGGTCCAGCCCTGTGCTAGGCACATGAGCAAGGCCACCTCACACCTTTGCCCAACAGAGGAGATGCCAGCTGTAGCCATGCTTTCCACAGATGGCACCCATCTGGGTACGTGATTGGAGCATAGATGGATGACATAACAGGAATGCTTTGGGTGAGGCTGAGATATGTTGCCCTCTGTGGTCTTTCTCCCTTCGGGATTAAGAGACCTGCCAGAGGCTCAGGGCCAAAGCTTCTGGGGTGGGAGAGGAAGTGAGTGCGTGTTCACCGTGTGTCTGTTAGAAGCCAGGGCCATGTAATTTCTAGGGCTGGAGTTGTGGCCTTGATCGACTCATGGTGACTGCTTGGCACCTCAGGCCCTAACCCCATGACACGCCCTGCCATCCTGGAATCATAAGCTCTTGGTTCCAGTGGAATAGGGTGGGAGTGGGGATGGCTCAGGGCAAGTTCTCTCCATTGCTAGAGAACTGAGCTGAGCACAGATCCCATGGAGCATCCCTCACGTGTGTAAAGGCCAGCTGGGAAATCCTGAGCAAATCTCCCTCCCCTGTCATCTCGCTACAGGTGCTGAACGAGGATGGGTACTCCTCTATCATCAAGGACAAGATCCTCACAATTGACGTGAAGCCTGGTTGGAGGCAGGGCACACGTATCACCTTCGAGAAGGAAGGGGACCAGGTGAGAAGAAGGGAAGCTGCCTAGGGACAGTCACTTGGGTTCATGTGGTGGGAAGACTGAGGGGGAAGGAGGCAATGCTTTTTCTTGCCCCTATGAGCCCTGGTCTGGAAGGGAGACCGGTCTGCAGCGTTGGTGAGCTGATCCGTAATGTCCCTTCCAAGGGACAGAGCCTCACACAATGCCTCGGGGATTGGGTAGCCCAGGGTTTCTCCCCATTTTGCAGAGTGAGAAACTGAGGCCTAGAGAGGGAAGGGACTTTCCCTGGGCAAGAGCACCAGAGCTGAAAGGAGAATCCAGTCCTAACATCAGTGTTCTTCCTGATTTTCTTTAGTGTTTCTCTGAGTAAAGCCCAACTATAGGAGCTACGCAGAAACCATTTATTTATAATAATTTAAAATTAAATACTTACTTAAATAAAAATATAAAATTATTGTCCAAGGCATGCCGAATCCTCAAGTCCTGAGAAGAGGCAGGATGATGGTGTCTTTGGAGCCAGAGTGATGAATTCCTCTGCCTGTACTTCTTGCCCCCTTTCTCACTTATGAAACACCTCCTTTCGAAAAACCCACTTCAAGACACAGCTCCAATGCTCTGGGCATCCTTCCCTGACCTCCCCTCTGGGTCAGCGCCTCTCTGAGCTCCCGCCTCTGGGTTCCCTTTATCACATTCTTGAGCCTGCTGAGGATTCACTGTGTGCCTGTTTCCTCCACTAGACTGGAAGCCCTTGCGGGGTGAGGGTGGCCAGTCTGATCCCTCTGTCCCCAGTACCCAGAAGAGACCCAGCAGAGTTCTGGAACTTAATGAAGCTTGGCAGGATAGACTTGCAGGCAGTTCTCTGTCCCCAGTACAGTGTTCTGCCCTCCAGCTGCGTGCATCTACTTGGGCTACTCAGTAGAGGACAGTAATGGGGGTAGAGCAGGATTCTTTGGGATAGGCTTCTCAAGAGGAGGGGCTATGAAGCCAGACTGGAAAGGCCCTTCCAGAAAACCTGGTCTAATCTCCTCATTGTTCAGAGGAAGACATGGGGACAATAGAGGCAGAAACTTGGCCAAAGGCACACAGCCAATTAGGCCTTGTCATCCCTTGGCTCACCCTGTGCCCAGGGTCCCAACATCATCCCAGCTGACGTCATCTTCATCGTAAAGGAGAAGCTACACCCTCGCTTCCGCAGGGAGAACGACAACCTCTTTTTTGTGAACTCCATCCCCTTGGGCGAGGTGAGTGGGCAAAGTGGAGGAACAAGGGGTGGGCAGATCAGAGTGAGGCCCCCCCACCCCGTGGGAGGCCCCGAGGCAAGCAGGCCTCCCTCCCCTCTCCCCCTGGTGCATGGCGCAGGCCTTCAGAACATGATAAGTGCCATACAAAACCTTTGTGGCTGTCTTCACTCCTGAGTGTGAGTGGCCCCTCTGCGCCCTCACAACCCAAGCAAGAAATTGGGCACCAGCCTAGACTTTGCTGCCCCTCCCTGACCCCACCTGCGGTCAGGCGCTAAGTCCTGTTAATTCCACCTCCAAATCTCTTTCCACTTGGTCCACTTCTGTTCAGCCTCACTGTCCAGGTCTGTGCATCTGGGTGTGTGCAGCAACCCTCTCAGTGGTCTTCCTGCCTTTCTTCTCATCTCCTTCAGGCACTTCCCCACCAGGGTCTTTCCGCAAAGTCATCTGACCTTGCCACACTCCTGTCTAAACATCTTTGCATGGCATTCAAGGCCCTCTGCTGTCTGGCCCCTGCTGATCTCATCCCCTGCGCTCCAGCCACTGTCACTTAGAGCTCCTGCCCATTGGGTGCATTCTTTTTCACACCCTCGTTCTCTTGCTTATGCTGGGCCCTCTGCCTGGAGTGCTGTCTGCCCACCTTCTCTAACTGATAGGCTCCTCCTCACCCTTTAAGGCCCTCATCAACTGCTACCAGCACTATGGAGCCCTCCTGCCCCACTCCAGAATGGTTCGGTGGACCCGCCACCTTGGCTCCCACCAACCCCTTTACTTCCCTCTTGTCATAACATGTATCAACATCACTCTTATCTCCCAGACTGTGAACTCCTTGAGGGCAGGTAATAGCCTGGCTCACTCACCTATTAGTCCTTGAACATTCTTCTGTCTCCAGTGTGTAGGGCCTGGCACTGAATAGTCTCATAAAGTGCCTTCTAAAGAGAATGGACATGGGGACCTCCCCCACTCCCACCTTTGGCCTTAATGTCCCCTAGGCTCTGACCTGCTGCACCGTGGAGGTGAAGACCCTAGATGACCGTCTGCTCAACATCCCCATCAATGACATCGTCCAGTGAGTCCATCTGCTTGGGGCCCAATACGCAGAAGGGCTGCCTGGTCCTTAGAGGGTGTGTCGGACAGGCTGGCCTGGTATAGTTGTTCAGGTTGTACCCAGCACAAAGCGGTGAGAGACTGAAATCCAGCTCCCTCTCTGGCCAAGTTGCGGGCCGCATTCACTTGGCAAATGAAGTGCCTTTTTCTAACTTGCATGAAGCCATTGTGGAGGCCAGAGGCCCCCTGTGTTGGGAAATCCTTGTTGCCTTCATCCTCTAGAAGTTCTAGAGTTCTGAGTTGCATCTCCTAAGCCCTCTTCCAAGCAAGGCCCTCTGCATGGGAAGCTCAGCAGCCCAGCACTCCCCCACCCCAACCCAGGGTCTGCTCTTTGTCCTGTTTCCCATCTAAAATGGGATTCCTGGAATCCACCATCAGAGCCTCAGTGTAAATGGTTTTCAGGGAGCAAGTTGTCTGGAACAAGCCAGTCTCCTCTCCCCTCCCACTGGTTCTAGAAGCTGCTGACTGCCCCATGCCTGAGGTTTTCTGGGCAGGGGCAGGTGTGCTGCTCTGGGGTGCCCTCTGAGCCCCCTTCTTTCATCTTCCCGTCTCAGCCCCAAGTACTTCAAGAAGGTGCCAGGTGAGGGGATGCCGTTGCCAGAGGACCCCACCAAGAAGGGGGACCTCTTCATTTTCTTTGACATCCAGTTCCCCACCCGCCTCACACCCCAGAAGAAGCAGATGCTGCGCCAGGCGTTGCTGACATAACTCTGGTGGGCTGGGGACTGGAGCAGGGGGAAGAGAAGGCTAGCTGGGCCTGACCCCACCCCTACCTCCAGCACGGGGTGCGCACAGGAGCCAGCCCACTGCACAGGCATGACGTGAGGACCGGATGGCATGAGATTTTAAACTGATACAATAAAGTTTTATTTCCTATCCTCCAGCTACACCCAAGAGAGTGTGTGTTGGAGGGAGAAGAGCTTCATACAGCCCTTCTTGTGGAGCAGAGGGAAGGGCAGGGCTCAAGAAGCTGAGGACCTGGGACCCTGTCCTGGCTGTGTGAGCCTGGCCAGGTCCCTGAGGGTTCAGAGCCTCTGTGCTCCCACCTTGATAGCGTGGGGCAATGCTGCATCGTCTCTGAGGGTCCCCAGCTCTATTTCTCATGACACACGATCTTTGGAAGGGCAGTCTCTAGTGTCATATAGTCACATTGTACTCAGGAAAGCAAAGCACAAAGAGAACAAATGGGAAATCCACCTCCCCCAAGTCCCAGGCTTAGTGAGGGCAAGTCAGGTTGCTTCCCATCCTCCAGTCATACCCTTAGGAGGCGGTATAACTGCATTGGGTGGGACAGGCTGAGACCTCCTTGTCTCAGGTCACACAGGGCTCAGTGGCAAAGCGGTCATCAGAACCTTGAAGGCCACTTCCCACAGCCTCACTCTGCTTAGATTAGAGGCAGCACGAAGGACACAAGTGCTGGAAATGGCTTTGGTTTCTGCCTTGCCTGGGCTGCCTCTAGGCAGGGTCTTAGAACTGGGCTCTGCTCCCAATCCTGCCGCTGACCCTTTGGATGTTATTATCCATCTTGTTAGTAAGGCAGAACCCATAACCCTCCTCAGGCAGCTCATTGGTGTGAAAGTGCTTAGTGAACTCACTGCTTAGATTATCAGGGTTACAGCATTGCTACCAATGTGGCCTGGGGGAGTGCCAGCCTCCAAGCCCAGCTGGGCCTTTGCAGACCACACTTGCTTCCCCAGCCTGCCTTCCATCGACAGTGCATCATGCACCTACCTCTTCTGTGCCAGGGGAGGTGCCCTTCACTTGAGTCTGGACTTGGGCTAAGAGAGATCCAAGCTTATGACAGAGAGGGTGGCCACTTTTGTGAAGTGACTTAAGAGGTTCCAGAGGGAATTCCCTGGTGGTCCACTGGTTAGGATTCCGCACTTTCACTGCTGAGGGCCCGGGTTCAATCTCTGGTCAGGGAACTAAGATCCTGCAAGCTGTGCGGAGCAGCACCCGCCCCCAAAAGGAAGAAAAAAAAGAGGTGCCAGGAAAGGGCCCCCTAATATCCATATTGCTTGGATTCCACCATTTAAAGAATCATTAGCTTAAGGGTTTTTTCTTAAATGGGGGCTCAGTAGCACCAGCCAGCCATTTTTAAACCATCAGGGAGAAAGCAGCAGACCTTGAGACAGAGTCTGACCCAGGGTTCACTAAAGAATGGGGGCTTTGGAGTTAGAGCACCTCAGGTGTTCTACTTAACCAGCTGTGTACCCGTGGGCAAATCACTTCACCTCTGAGGCTATTTACAATCCCTATCTTGCAGGACTGTGGAAACCAGAGGAGTGAAGCAGACTCTGCCCTGAGGCAGGACCCAGGTGGAGAGGTGATGGTAGATGCCCTGTTCTGAGAGCAAGTGGGTGAGGGCCTGCCTTGTGAAACTCTGGTGCTCCAGCTCTCCTCTAGGGCAGCAGCAAGGCCTGCTCTTAACCTCTTCCTCATGGTGAGACTCTCAGGCCTGTGAGAGCCATTTATGAGATTGTTGTTATTACCTCAGTGTGGTCTTCAGTGCTACCTTGTGAGTCAGGTATTTTATAGGCATTAAGGGTTGAGGAGTTATTGAGGCCTCCTGGTATGCTGTCCAGTGGTTCCTACCACCTTTCCCAGCCCCTCATTGTCTCAGGGTTATGCCTAGAACCATGATGAAGTCTGGTGGCCTCATGTCCATGCCAGTGTCTGAAACACAAGGTTGGTGAATGAGGCAGCTGACAATGCCTAAGGCAACAAATTGCCCCTCAGTCTCCTCTGGTGCAAAACAAATCCTGCCTCAGAGGATTAATGTGAGAATTCAGGTGCATTAAGCACACTGACCGGGTCCTCCACTTACGCCGACTCCCTGCCACCTTCACCCTGGCTTGACTCATGGCACCCAACCCTGTCCCTCTTGGGGACTATAAGACCTCAGCTCAAAAGTAAGGTGAGGTTGTAAATCAACTATACTTCAATAAAAATAAAAAGTAAGGTGAGGAATCCTGGGCCCTCTTTCCTTCTCTACAACCCTAATATCCTGGACCCCTTGCCCAAGAACTGAAGGGCCCAGCCTCCAGCTCTGACCAGTGGGGAAGGCACAGTAGCACCAGCTGACTTAAACAGGAAGGTCATGTTCTCTGGGCTTGGCTCCACAGCTGCCCAACAGGATTCCTGAAGGACCCCAGCCCCTAGGGGAAAAGTGCAGAGGGGGAGGGAGGAATCTGAGTCCTAGTCCCAGTTCAGCTGCTGATTTCCTATGTGTCCTTGCCTGCATGACCTGTCTCAGCCTTCAGCTTCTTCAGACATCTATAAAATGGGCCTGGATGGCTTAATTCTAAGGGCCCAGCCCTTCACGAGATGCCTTGGGATTCTGGAACCTCACAGAGTCCCCTAACCCTTGAAACAGAAGTAGCCCTGCCCACCTGCTTTCCTGACTGGAGACAGATGGTAGGAAGAGGGACAGGGAGGCTGACACACCTGGTTTGTCACCACCTCCCAGGGATCTCTAGCCTGGGGTGAGGGTGAGACTCTAAATGGAAAGACTCGGGCTGAGGCTGGATGTCTGCTCTACAGCCTGTCCCACCCAATGCAGTTATACCGCCTCCTAAGGGTATGACTGTGGAGGATGGGAAGCAACCTGACTTGCCCTCACTAAGCCTGGGACTTGGGGGAGGTGGATTTCCCATTTGTTCTCTTTGTGCTTTGCTTTCCTGAGTACAATGTGACTATATGACACTAGAGACTGCCCTTCCAAAGATCGTGTGTCATGAGAAATAGAGCTGGGAGGATGGGAAGCAACCTGACTTGCCCTCACTAAGCCTGGGACTTGGGGGAGGTGGATTTCCCATTTGTAAAATGGAATAAAATAAGCCTACAGCATCTAAGGTTCCTAAGTTCCTCTAAATCTTCCAAGCAGCACAGGAGAAGCAGGGCAAACAGGAACACTCATTTTGCAGATTAACAGGCCCGGGGCCAGCTGGGGGGTTGGAAAGGCAGGTACTGAAGTACCAGACACTGGTGAGTGAAAGCTCAAGTGGTCTGGCGAGAGAGCAAGGCCACTGCTGACTCCAAGCCGCTCCTTTACTTGCCATCTCAGCCCTGGCCTGGTCTGGAAAGAGAAGTAGACCGGATGACCTCCACCCAGATTGCTAGAGGAAGATGGGTCACACACCCCCTTTCCAAGTCAGGTGGCTCCTCCCCTGCCTACCAGGTGCCACAAGGGCCCAATAGACCAAGACCTCTGGTAACAGAGAGGAGAAGACGCCAAGGTTGAGCTTGTTTTATGGGTGACGTGCTAGTCGGGCTCAGGGGCAGGAGGCAGGACGAAGAGTCAGGCTGAACTTCTCAAGGGACTGAGGGCTTGAGATGCTGGCTGGTGCCAGGCTTCCCAGTGTCAGCTGGGGTCAACTCCATCAGGACTGTGAGAGGCAATGGGGAGCTGAGGGGTGAAAATGTGGGGAGAGGGAAGGGAGGTGGTGGGAAAGGGAGCAGAGGGAAGGGGTGGGGAGAGAGGGAAGGGAATGAGGGGAGGAGGAAAAGGGAAGCAGGGCCAGGCTGCAGCCAAAGCCAGAGGTGATCAGCAGGGGAGGCTCAAAAGGGAGCATCCTAGGAAGCACAGGCAGCCATGAGGCCCCGTTTTAGCTGCTCGTAGGTGACGAACATCACCACGTTCCAGGAACCCAATCGGAGAAAGGAGGGCATGAACCTAGAGGGGAGAAAACACAGGTCATCTCTTTCACCCTGCTGGGCCCTGGCATCCAATCCAACCCAGATGCTCTGTCCCAAAGGAAGCTGGGAGGGCCCAGGGAATGGAGCTGTGGCCTGTGAGCAAGAGTCCCCTGTGAGTCTCCATTTTAACACCCACAAAGTAGGCATGATAACAACTCTGAGAGGAAGGAGTTAAGAGCACGAGAATGCCAGGACCAGGATCAGAAATAGTTTGACACGTGGTTGCCGTAGCAGCCACTCAGTTCTGCGTGGTTCTCTCCCACCTGTGTGATAGGTACAGGTGGCCAGGAGGCCTAGAATTGGGTGGGGTGGATCAGAGGCTCACCCTTTGTAGAAGGCTTGGGGACCCTCCTTCTGGAGCATGGTGAGGGCGCAGTGGCCAGCACTGCGGTACTGGCATAGGGCAGAGTTCATGTATCTCGTCTTGACCACGTCGACAGGGGAGGCGATGATGGTGGTGCAGAAGCCCGCCCCGAAAGCGGAAGTGAAGTGGCAAGGGAGGTCATCTGCCAAGAAGGAGGAGCAGGGAAAGCAGTCAGGACACCTCACACCATAATTCCAGAAGGAAAGAGATGATTTAAGTAGCTAAGGTCTCGTGGTTTTAGAGACACAGAGACTGCAGCTGGGACCTCTCCCAGTGTCTCTGAGAGTCACTTTGCCAATCTAGCCTCAGTGCCTCAACGTGCAAAGTGGAAACTTCACCCCAGTTGGCTTCAATTCAGTGAAAGAGAAACTCACTCCATAAGCAAAGGGGAAATGTGATGAAAAGATGTGGTCTCCAGGCAGACCCACACTGGCTCCTGGTTTGGGGGAAGGTGAGACGCAGCATCATCTACCCTAACTCACCTGTCATTAGGTTGGCCTTCAGGAGAGTGTCCTTGATGAGGTCATAGGTCACCAGCTCAGCACAGTTGACAATAGCATTACGAGCGACATTGGGAGAAGTCCCTGCAGAAAGAAAGGGTGCCTATGTGAGACCAAGGAATAGGGGAAGAGGAGGATGGGGAAGGGAAAACACCTGGTACACACCTTTCCAGAGTCCCCGAAACCCTTCCTCTCGGGCAATGGTCTTGTAGGCCTCAATGGTGCTTTGGTACCTCCGGCCACCTCCAGCCTGGGCCTGCGCTTGGAATCGGACCTTTACCACATCCGTTGGCTGGGCCACGGCCACAGCCAAGGCACCTGTGGTGCTGCCTGCCAGGAGGTGGCTCCCGATGCCGGCATCTGTGGGAGAACCATGGGGGTCAGTTGCCAGCTGGGTTTACACTCATTTCCACTTCTCCTCACCAAAACCACGTCACTGTCATTTCCTGTCTTCACTGTAACCTTTCGGTAATAAGACCCAGACTAGCTCTGCTCTAAGAACTTTTTGCACCATACAGTATATCACTGGGAGTGTCTACTACGTGCTGGGCACTGGGACAGAGTGAGGAGCAGGACAAAATGAGACTTAATGCTTTCTTTCATAAAGCATTTTCATTCATTTCATTTTACCTACTCAACAGACCTGAGAAATCAGAATCTTTCTTTTTTTTTTTTTTTTTTTTTTTTTTTGGCAGCGCTGCGTGGCTTCTGGGATCTTAGTTCCTGACCAGGGATCAAATCTGGGCCCTGGCAGTGAAAGTCCTAACCACTGGACTGCCAGGGAATTCCCAAGTATCATTTCCATTTGACACATATGAAAGGCTCTGAGAGAAGTGGCTTTTCTCAAGGACTGGGATTCATAGGACTTGGGTTCTCATCCCTGATCTACTTCTCCCTGCCATGTTGGGAAGTCAACCTTTTGATCTGGGTTCTCATTTTCCTCACGTGTAAAATGGAGGGTGGGCATGGCATGCTGAGAAGGTGAAATGGAAGAGTGCTGGCCTTGGAGGCACAAGTCCTGAGTGTGTTTTCTTTCTGGCTCCCCATTATGTGCCCTTGGCCAAGTCCCTCCCGCCCGAGCAAGCCTCAGCCTCTTCATCTGTAACACGGGGATGATACCACCTGCTCCCGAGGTGGTTGTGAGGACTGTCATGAGATGATGCCCTACTCGGAGCCTGGCACAGCCCAGGTGTTCAGGACTCATTAGAAGAATCAGGGACCCTTCTAGTTCTCAGTTCCTCTTATCTGAAATTCCTCCTAGAGGTCTTGGGGCCTAAAGGAACTGTGCAGCTAAAAGAACAAGGATCAACCATCACTGAGAAGAGGCCAAGAGGCCTATGCCCAGCTCCACACTCACGCTCAGAGCCCTTGGTGTAGAACTGCTTGACAGAGTCATAGAGGCCGATGCGGATGGAGGCGAAGCTCATCTGGCGCTGCAGGCCGGCGACCAGCCCTTTGTAGAGGCTGCGGGGGCCCTCGGTGCGCACCATGGTCAGGATGGTGCCCAGCACCCCACGGTACTGGGCACTGGCTGCAGCCTGCACTGGCCCCTGCCTTTCTCCTTGGATCTGCAAGGCCAAGGCAGGTGGTTGCCCTGGCCATCTCCTTCCATCCCTATGCTCTAAAATTTACAGCCCCCCAAAACCCCACTGGCCCTTGAGGAGTCTGTGTCTTGGGGAGGGAGCAGACTAGCCACCATCAGAACCCCAGGCTTCATCTCCTCACCTGTAGCCGGACTTTAGCAGTATCCAGGGGAAAGGTGATGAGATCTGCAATGCAGGCAGCTGTGCCAGCCCCCAGGAACTTCACAGTGGCAGTAGGGGGCATATCTGTGGCCTTGAACCCAACCATAATGCCAATTCCTGCTACCTCTCAGGAGATGAAGAAAAAAGAAGGGGGCACCTTCAATCAGCAACAAGACGAGACAGAGGAACTCTGCTGGAAATCTAAGCCAAGGAGAGAGAAGGTCCATCAGAAGCCGAAGCTCCAGACCCCCCCTTCTCACTACCCCACCCCACTTTCCCTGATGGCACCACCTCCCTAAGCAAGGACCCAGAACTGCCCCTGGAGGGCAAACAGGAGTGAGCTCCACAGGCACTCAAACAGGGGCTGGAGAAGCAATTCATTCCTGAGAAGTCCTCCCTTTCACCACAGGGAGTGTCTGGATCACAGCTATCCTAGTGCTACTTCACAAACAGGCACTGGCCCAGCCCTTTGTCTGCTGGGTGCAGAAATTTCACTGATGCCCACATTCCTGATTCTGCAGATCTGTTTAGAGGGCAGACAGAAGTGGGGAAAAGGTTTCAGCTAGACCAAGACCTGACAGGCACAAACCCACAGGCTTATGTCCTGGATGTCTTAAGCAGGAGAGGTTCCTATGGGTCTTGAACTAAGTCTAGAAGAAAAGGAGTGAACAAGACCTATTCAACTCCTTCAGTTCAGTCTAATTCTCTTCCCCACCAGCCCGCACACAGCTTGGGCTCTCTAGAGTCACTCTTTCAAGGAGTCTGCTTTGCTGGGCACTGGCTCACTGAGGCGCAGGAGACAATATCTACCCTAGAGGGGGGCTTATTGTCTGGCACAGGGGATGGACAGGTGATTCAAGCTGCATTTGGGGCTTGCAGAACATAGTCTCAAAGTGCAAAAGAGGGAACATCCAACTCCACTGGGAGAGAAGAAAGGGTGGGTAATCAGAAAAGACTTAGAAAAGGTAGCATTTAGCTGGGCCTTGAAGGATACTGAGCAATTCTCAGGGCTGAGAGTAAGTGCATAGCTGCTGTACCCACCCCCACCCTGGGCCTACTGTGTAATACAGGGAAAACTATTCCCTCTCTGGCCAGTTTCCTCTCCTCTTATAATATAGAGGATTCACATCTTCATGAGAGGTGGGGATGCGGAAGTGCAGGTCAGAGCTATAGTGACAAAGGAAACCAAAACCTCCATTTTGTTCTCAGAATTGGAACAACACCTTCCTCCCCTGCCTTGGGAGGAAGTGAGCCCAGCACCCCAGTGGAGCAGGGTGACCTACTTCTCTCCCCTGAGTTTCTTTCTTTCACTACATAGGAGTGGCTGCTCTGAGCCTCACCTAATTGGCTGCCCCCATTGCTGGGGCCAGGAGGAAAGAGCTGGCCAGCAGAGGAATGATGTGGTGGCAGTCAGTTGTGAACACACAGACCCATGGAAACAAAATGCTCACCAGGCTTCTTCCTCCTGGGCTTCTCATCCCAGGTGGCTGGGCAAACAGGGAAGTCTAAAGGCTACTCACCACTCAGTTCCTGGCCTTATTCATGCTTCCCTGGAGCCTGGCCCACATGAGGCTCAGTGAAGACTGGCACTCAAGCAGCAGAAGGGGTTGATGAAGGTGTTCCAGAACCCCCAGCGTCCCTGCCCTGACATCCTCGTTCCCCAGGAAGTGCTCCACACCTTTCCTCCCCCCTCTGCCTGGCACATTCTATTAGCTCACTTACTTGTCAGTGCAGCCCTGTGAGGTGGCTGCCCTTACTTCCATGTTTCAGAACAGGGAACTTAGTAAGCGTCCTGTTTGCAGGCTCCAAAGCTTATGCTATTTGCTTTGCACTGTGCCCAGCTCATTTCTTTCCTGCTGTTTTCTCAGCCCCAGGCCTTTCACGAGGAGGTCCAACACCGAAGTTCTCTCATGACAATGTGACAGTTCTGAGAAGGTTCAGGCAAACGGCATTCCCTTCTCTGAGCATCAGAGACATGATGACATGAGTCAGTCATGTCCTGACCTTGATCTGGGTTGCAACGTGTTGTGAGGGCCAGAGAAGAATAAGGCCCAGCCCCTGCCCACCTCAGAGACAAGTGCAAAGGCTAAGTTGCCATTTTGAATGTTGCCTTGGGTTTGCCATAAGTCAGGTCCTTCAGAGGCATGGGTATGAAGGCAAAGGTCTCTGTACTAAAGACCATACTAAGAAGATTAAACTCAGGCCTAACGAGAAGGAGTTAACAATATATTACAATCCCCAGCAAATAACCAGTTTCACTTGATTACTAATTGCAATCTTAAGGATAGTCAAAAGCTTGAGTCAACGATATGTAGTTAGAACAATAGGTTCCTGTCCTAACTCTGCTGCTGAATCCTAGGCTGACCTGGGGCTAATCACTGTCCCACCTGGGCCTCAATAGCCTCCTTTGTAAAATGGGGATTACCATCCTTGGATTGTCAGGTCAGCTTAAGGGCCAGAATGAGACCAGGGAATATATGAAAGTGCTTTGTGAACGCTAAGAGTGACTTTACTGGGATGGTGGTGCTAGTTATTTGTGTTAATGTCCTGCTAAACCTGCCCCCAGACCACAGGGCTGAGGCAGTAGAAGACCCCTCCCTTAGAATGGACTCTTACCCAGCTCTGTTAGATCTCACGCTGAGGCCTTCAAGATCAAGCTTCTCTAAAGGCATCCCATTCTTCAAAGCTGCCAGTGGCTATCACGGCCTGATCCCTTTGGTTTTCCATAGAAAATGGCTGGGAGATGAAACACCTAATGGTCATACTATGTGTCCTGCAGGTGAGGGCAAAGGAGGAGAGTTTAGAAAGGGAAATGGACCTTAAAGGACCACACTCCAGCAAGGAAAGGGCCATCTGTCCAAGGCACATAAGCCCACTCAATCCTTATCAGGGGGGTGTGAGGGTAGGGAACAGGGTCCATTTCCCACAGGGCAGCTGGGGACTAATTAAGTGCACACACTGGAGGAGGGGGACACACTGGAGGAGGGGATGAACCCAGGAGTCCTCCCTCCCCCGTCTGCTCTCTTAGTATCACACATTGCTCTGTTGCAGATTTCTCCTTTAGTGGAACTCAGTATTGTAGAGAAGCGTCCCGCAACACAGCAGACTCTGGTGAGTGGGAGTGGGGCAGGGGGGCGAGTCATGATGGGTCAGAGACTCGCTGAATCAACTAGGGACAACAGCGGGGCTGCAAGGAGGTTAGAGGGGCTGGAGCAGGCCCTGCTGAGGCTGCATCAAGCAGCTCAAAGCCTCCTGCCAGCAGAAAGAGCCCCAGGAATGGCCTGGGGCCGCCTGGAGTGGGAGAGGTCATTCTGGTCTTCGCTGAAGGTCCCCCACCCCGGCCGAGGAGAGGAAGTGGAAGGTTGAAGCCTTATATTACAGCCATTTGAACGCGAGAGGTAAAGAACAAAAGCAAGACATGAAAAGAGTGAAAGAAGAGAGATAAACAACAAAAGGTAAAATACAAAATAGGGTGGGAGGCGAGGAGTGAAATTAAAGGTGGCGCGCGGGTCCCTTCCGCCGGGGTAGCGGGAGTAGGGCAGGTATAGCGCGCGCAGGGCTGGGGCGGGCCGGGGCCGGGCTCACCGGGCCGCAGGGAGAACAAGCGAGTACTGGCAGATATGTCTGTCGGCGGGCGGAGCGCGCATCCACGGAGAGCAGACTGTACTCGATCCAAAGGCGCGGCCGGCCGGGCTTGCAGAGAGGTAGGCAGAGGGTGCGGCGCGACTTCGATCTATGGGGCGGGGCCTGCGGCCTCCGAGGGCTGGGAGGCGGCCCTTTAGCTGCCGCATTTCCGCAGAGGCCGCCACGCCCAGGGTTTTCTCCGCGCCTTCCTCCACTTCCATTTTCGGGAGCCGATCCCAGCGTCTGCCCCTTAGTTCCCCCATAGGGTTACCCCTCGCCCCGCCAACTTCATTGTGAAGATGTCAAGACTGACTCCCGGAAAGAAGCAGAGGCTGCCCAGGGTCGTACACGCCTCTGGCCCCTAGCCAGGGCTCTTTTTAACAGCGCCCAGAGGCTCGGGTTGAAGAGCACTCTCTCCTTTCAGGGATGCAGTCCACTGGTCCCAACTCAGCCACCTGTGATTCTGCAAACCGCCAGCTCTCCCCAGGTGCCAGCGCGGGCCCCCGCGGGGCGGGGCCTCCCTACCGGCCTCGCTGGCGATTAGTTAAGGGAGCCGTGGGGCCAGAGGAAGGAGCCAATTTGGGCTGCAGCAGCAGGTGGCCGATCACCGCCAACGGCCGTTGGGCGCGGCTGGGTTTCCGGCTGCCTCCGGGTCTTGTCCTGGGCTCCCCGGGGACTTCAAGACGGGGAGGGGTCACGAAGCGTGACGCTCCCGCCCCCACTTACAGAAGAGCCAATGGTCAGGAGGCCCTCGAGTGAGGAGGCCGAACAGGGCGTGGACTTGCTGCGTGTCTAGGCCCCGGCATGAGAAAGAGATGGTAGGAGGTGAACCGGGACTGGGTCGCCCTCAGGTTGCTGGTGGTCTTTTGGGGGTGACAGACACGTAAACAACCGGTAATTGTGTCCTGTGGCCGGACAAACACGTGCACGTGGAGTGTAGAAGCAGATAGTCTATGTTCGCCCTTGGACTCTATGTCCCTACTTTTGTGTACCTTCAGACCCCCTCTACCTCTTTTCAGCCTGTCGACTGTCTGGGACTGTTGTAAGAATTCGTGGAGGTCGTGGAAGCCATATCGTTGACTACATTGTAAGCTCTTCTAGAGCGGGAAGCTATTTCCTATATTTTAAGTATCACAACCCTCTAAGACCCGCTTTAGATGTGGACAGGGACCGTTGCCTGCCATTCTAGTAAACAAAGAATGTTGCCCACCATTCCAGTTCTATAAGGATCTGGCCATTAGTCACTGCAGCCTTCCACCCACGGTGAGCCCTGAAAGGAATGCAGGGTGGAGAAAAACAAGAAGTATTCTGTGCTTTGGATTCTATTGGCCCTAGATAGTTAAGATGCATACCTAAGGAATAATTTAAATGAACCCAGATTCTTGCATCTTCCCATATACAGAAAAGCACTAAAATCATTAATTTGAGATGTCTGTTCTTTGTGATTGACAGTAATCTTTTGATGTTCAACTACATTTTTTTTTCCAGCAAAAAACTCCTATTTATCCTGGCTTCTCTCTTACCTCTTCCGAGCATTTCCTCAAAGCTGAGAGGCCATCTCCTGGGCTATTGTCTTCAGTAAGATCCCCAAATAAAACTTAACTCTCTACCTTTAGGTCGTGTGTTTTTCTTCAGTTGACATATAGTAGAGGCTCAGTGCATGCTGTTTGGGCTGCTGTTGAAAGTGCCCTTGGGAAGTGTAATGGGAGGATCTGGGAAGATGAACATTTAGTGAGTGCAGTTACTATGTTCAGGTTCAGTGTGGATACTTCACATAACCCTGTGAGGCTGGTGTTAACCTCTGATCTACAGATGCATGCCAAAGAGGTTAAATCATCTGCCTAATGTCACATGGTTAGGAATGGTGCACCATGACTTAAGCCCTGGTTAATCAGCTCAGTGTGTGTATTTTTTGTCCACAAGCAGAAGGAATTGTCAGCCAGGAGACTATAGCTGGAATGGGACTGGATAATTATAGCAGAAAAGAAAAAACACACTGAGCATATGATGCTGGCAGAAACAAAATGGAAACTGAGAAATCAAGCCCAAAATTTATTTCTGGCACTGTGGAGTCTCCCATCTACTGCTGGCCTAGCTTTTGCACATAAGCTTCTGTCTTTGGCTGTGATGAACGGATTACCAGGATATTCAGCAAGTTTGTGGTGAGATTACTGAACTGGTCGGTGATCTTTGAGGAGACATGAAAAATAGAGTAAAACAAAGGCTTGGAAATAAATGTGTTGCCCTGATTGCCAAAACAGGGAAGAATCTAGATTTCAAAGACTTTATACCTGTGAGATGTTTGTTCATCCCTAGCAAAATTCAAGGGACTGTTAAAAGGATGATGTGTGGATACTAAGAAGTAGATATCACCAGGATTCAACATGGATTTCTTAAGAAGTCCTGTTAAATTCTCTTCCTTAGGATGGAGCCAGGCAGATCAGGGTGATGCTACAGACACTGTACCTCTGGATTTTTAGAGGTACAGCTCATTCAAATCATAACATGTCTTATGGAGAAAGTGAAGAATGTTTGGTGTCAACTGAAAAAAAACACACAACCTAAAAGTTGAGAATTATATTTTATTTGGGGCATTACTGAGGCCTTAAGCCCAGGATACAGCCTCTCAGATACCTCTGAAGGACTGTTCTGAAGAGGTAGGGGAGGAGCTAGGGCATACAGGAGTTTCTGCAAAAACACCAGGTAGCTGAACATCAAAAGATTACTGCTGGGCTTCTGTGGTGGCGCAGTGGTTGAGAGTCCGCCTGCCGATGCAGGGGACACGGGTTCGTGCCCCAGTCTGGGAAGATCCCACATGCCGCAGAGCGGCTAGGCCCGTGAGCCATGGCTGCTGAGCCTGCGCGTCCAGAGCCTGTGCTCCGCAACGGGAGAGGTCACAACAGTGAGAGGCCTGTGTACTGCAAAAAAAGAAAAACCATATCTCAAATTAATGAATTTAGCACTCTTCTATGTATGGGAAGATGCAAGAGTCTGGGCTTAATAAAATTATATCCTGATTTTCTCCATCATGAATCCCCTTAGGGTGCACCATTGGGGGTGGCTGCAATGGCTGATGGCCTGATAGTCTCAACATCCTTTGTTTACTGATACGGCAGGCAGACATTCTTTGTCCACAATGGGTACAGATAAGTGCATTTTACAAACCTGTTTCACATCTAGTTCACTGAAAAAAAAAAAAAAAATATATATATATATATATATATATATCTGTACTTATAGTTTTGGAACTTTAAAATTTTAAAAACGTTGTTTGAAACACTGAAAATGAAAAAGACACAAGAAAGACACTGATTTTTTTTTTTTGTAAATTTATTTATTTTATTTTATTTTTGGCTGCGTTGGGTCTTCGTTGCTGTGTGCGGGCTTTCTCTAGTTGCAGCGAGCGGGGGCTACTCTTCGTTGCGGTTCCTGGGCTTCTCATTCGGTGGCTTCTCTTGTTGCGGAGCACAAGCTCTAGGCACGAGGACTTCAGTAGTTGTGGCTCGTGGGCTCCAGAGCCAGGCTCAGTAGTTGTGGCGCACGGGCTTAGTTGCTCCACGGCATGTGGATCTTCCCGGACCAGGGCTCGAACCTGTGTCCCCTGCATTGGCAAGCGGATTCTTAACCACTGTGCCACCAGGGAAGCCCCCCCCCCACCTCCCCACCCCCCCCACCCCCATCCATGTCTTTTTGTTGTTTGTTCTTCTCTTTCTTGATTTAAAAAAAAAAAAAAAAAGGTGGGGGAAATGGCCACCCAAAACGAGATAGAATTACTTTGAACATTTGCAACAACAAAACTGGATTAAATTCTTTAATGAATCTTTGTTGTCAAGTAAGAAACCCTACATTTTAAATATTAAATTGGGAAAACACTGTTAAGAGTTAAAAGATGCTTCTTTGTGTGAATTAATGTGTGATTGAAATAAAGCTCAGTTCATAAAGCAGAGCATGAACATAGCAGTTGTTCACATTTTGCTAATAGCTCTGAAAATGCAAGTTCTCCCCCAGTTTCTTTACAGCATGATAGGCCTTCAGCTGGTGATCAGATGGCTAACATTTCCATTTTTATATAAGAAACAACTTGATCACATGGTTTTTCAGTGCCTTCCCTAAAATCCATGATTGTTAATAGATTCTATTTTTTCCTCCATTATTTCTCAAAGGAAATATAGCAGCAAATTCATTCACTGCCAACCATTACAAATATTCAGTCCTTTATTAAGGTATATAACATTACAGTAGGCTTAGAGTGCTAATACATAGATAATAAAATAACTATAGCTAGTAAAACAAAGCAAATGAAAAGAAAATTAAAGAGCCTTGATCAAATGAAATACTTACAACTTTCAATTGAAACACTGTAGAAATTATATATTGAAAAGCACTAGGAATATACAATAATTCAGTAACAATTATTGAGGGAATAAATGAAAGAGTCACAGTGATTAGAAATTATTTTCATATTAATATGTATATTAGTGGGGTTCTCCAGAGAAACAGAGCCAACAGGATATGTGTGTATATGTAAAGAGAGATTTTTTGGGTGGGGGGGGCATGCTGCGTGGCTTTCGGGATGTTAGTTCCCTGATCAGGGGTTGACCCCGGCCATGGCAGTGAGGGCACCAAGTCAACCATTGGATCGCCAGGGAAGTCCCCATAAAGAGAGATTTTTTAAAAGGAGTTGGCTTGTGCAATTATGGAGGATTGACAAGCCCAAAATATATAGCATAGACCTGCATATGTAGTTAGAGACCCGAGGAAGAGTTGCAGTTCAAGTCCAAATGCAGTCCTCTGGTAGAATTCCTTCTTGTTTGGGGGAGGTCAGTCTGTTCTGTTCAAGCCTTCAACTGATTGGATGAGGCCCACTTAGGTATGGGGGCAGGGGTAACCTGCTTTACTCAAAGTCCACTGATTTAAATGTTAATCTCATCCAAAAAACACCTTCACAGAAACATCCAGAATGTTTGGCCAAGTTTCTGGGCACTGTGACCCAGCCAAATTGACACAAAATTAACTATCACAGTATGTATTAGTTTTCCTTATATAGATAAGCATAGCATATATTTAGTTTCTATTTCATGTAAGACAAATTAGAAAACTAAACATTATTACATTTACTCCAAGTACAGCACTGACTGAGCCACAGGTAACTTGGTCTAAAATGTTTAATCCTATAAATAGGCCATAGTATTGAACACATGGTCTTGTTAACAGTTCAAAGAAAGACATATATTTCTAGAAGTAAGTTAAATGCACATATAGTTTTATAAAGAACAAAAAAACATCAGTAAAAATATTTAGGTTATAATATTCCTAGAGTCTATTTTCCACACTCTTGTTTGGTTAATTTGGTCACAATTTTAAACTGTAGAAAATTACCCTTTAGAGGAACTAAACTATAACATGACATAAACTTCCTAAGGAAGGTAGCTTGAAAAATATAAAAAGTGATTCCAATTTTTCTGAGTAACATTTGAGATAGTACAAGAGCAAATTAATTAAGAAAACCTTTGAAATTATTCAATTATCTTTAAAATTATACTGGCATAATTTAATATCTAGAATGCCTAAAATAATGTTTTCATAGTAGATTTATCACTAGAGTATTTTGATCTTGAAAGCCTCAGTGCTTCTTTTTTTTTTTTTTGGCTGCATTGGGTCTTCGTTGCTGTGCGCGGGCTTTCTCTAGTTGTGGCGAGCGGAGGCAACTCTTCGTTGTGGTGCTCGGGCTTCTCATTGTGGTGGCTTCTCTTATTGTGAAGCACGGGCTCTAGGCGTGCGGGCTTCGGTAGTTGCAGCATGTGGGCTCAGTAGTTGTAGCACGCGGGCTCAGTAGTTGCAGTGCACAGGCTCAGTAATTGTGGCTCGTGGGCTCTAGAGCGCAGGCTCAGTAGTTGTGGTGCACGGGCTTAGTTGCTCCATGACATGTGGGATCTTCCTGGACCAGGGATCAAACCTGTGTCCCCTGCATTGGCAGGAGGATTCTTAACCACTGTGCCACCAGGGAAGTCCAGCCTCAGTGCTTCTAATGTGTAGCTTTAACCTGAAATCATAATCCTCGGTTTGCAAACATCAAATTCAATTTTATGTTAGTTGATATAGAAACTAAACAAAAAATTCTTAAATCAAGGTGATAGCATGCAGCAACCATTGCTACCAAAATGGAAAAGTTCTATTTTTCCTTAGAGATTCTATGAAAAGAAAACCCAAAGTGAGTGACAAAGTCTACACATTAACATTGTTCAAAAATGGGATGTTTTGGGGGCTTCCCTGGTGGCGCAGTGGTTGAGAGTCTGCCTGCCGATGCAGGGGACACGGGTTAGTGCCCTGGTCCGGGAAGATCCCACATGCCGCGGAGTGGCTGGGCCCGTGAGCCATGGCTGCTGAGCCTGTGCTTCCGGAGCCTGTGCTCCAC
>NC_041229.1:58774776-58777809 GCF_002837175.3 Physeter macrocephalus | reverse complement strand
CAACGGGAGAGGCCACAACAGTGAGAGGCCCGCGTACCAAAAAAAAAAAAAAAAAAAAAAATAGGATGTTTGCCCAAAATGGAAAATAATCCAAATGTCCACCAGTTGTTGAATGGATAAATAAAATGTAGTATACCCAAATAATGGGATACTATTCAACAGTATAAAAAGCAATAAAAAGGAATGAAGTACTGATACATGCTACAATATGGATAAGCCTTGAAAACATTATGCTAAGTGAAAGAAACCAGTCACAGAAGACCACATAGTGTATGTTCCCATTTATATAGGCAAATCTATAGAGACAGAAAGTAGAGCTAGGGAGGATGGGGGGATTTGGGCATGACAGATAACAGGTAAGGGGGTGTGGTTGTTTTGGGGATGAGGAAAATGTTCTAAAATTGATTGTGGTGATAGTTGCACAACTCTGATTTACTAAAAAGCATTGAATTTTACTCTTTAAATGGGTGAATTGTGTAATATGTGAATTATATTTCAATAATGCTGCTACCAAAAAAAAAGAGAGAGAGAAACAAAACAAAATGCAAATCAGACCATGTTAACATCCTTTCAAGGACTGCTCTTGCACTCTGAATAAATTCTAAATGGGTTAAAAAAAAAAGAATGTTTTCCAAAATTTCTCGTGAAATGTCAGTGAAACTTTATAGTCTGAATTAGGACCTTATAAAACAAAGTTAAATTATACATAATTTTGCTGATTTGCATACCTTCCACATATAAAACAAGGTTAAATTGTACTGATTTGCATACCTTCAACAAGGTTCAGCTGATATACATAATTTATAGGTATCTACAGGAATTCTTTTTTTTTTTTAACTTTATTTTTTTGGCCATGCTGTGCAGCTGCTCGGCTTGTGTGATCTTAGTTCCCTGATCAGGGAGAAGTGAAAGCACAGAGTCCTAACCCCTGGACTGCCAGGGAATTCCCTCCATAGGAATTCTTAATGCCTCATCATATCTTCTCTCAGTAATTGTTGTTTATTGTTTTATACTCTTTCTATTCTAAATACCAAGAAGTCTTTTCACAGGGAGAGTTAAATCACTTTCCATTATCCCCAAAAGTGTAGGTAACAAAATATAAAATTAAATAAGATTTGTTAAAGTAACATAAAATCTCCATAACAATATTCAGTGACTGCTTATAAATGTTACCAGTTATCATAAAGCCTATAAAGTTTATCCTTAGATTAATAAAAAGAAATGTAGGGACTTCCCTGGCGGTCCAGTGGTTAAGACTCTGCACTTCTAGTAAACTCAAAATGGATTAAGGACCTAAATGTAAGACTGGACACTATAAAACTTAGAGGAAAACATAGGAAGAACACTCTTTGACATAAATCACAGCAAGATCTTTTTTGACCCACCTTCTAGAGTAATGGAAATAAAAACAAAGATAAACAAATGGTACCTAATGAAACTTAAAAGCTTCTGCACAGCAAAGGAAACCATAAACAAGATGAAAAGACAGCCCTTAGAATGGGAGAAAATAATTGCAAATGAAGCAACTGACAAAGGATTAACCTCCGAAATATACAAACAGCTTATGCAGCGCAATATCAAAAAAACAAAAAACCCAATAAAAAAAATGGGCAGAAGAAGACTTCCCTGGTGGCGCAGTGGTTAAGAATCCGCCTGCCAATGCAGAGGACATGGGTTTGAGCCCTGGTCCAGGAAGATCCCACATGCCACGGAGCAACTAAGCTGGTGCGCCACAACTACTGAGCCTGCACTCTAGAGCCCGTGAGCCACAACTACTGAACCCATGTGCCACAACTACTGAAGCCCAAGCGCCTAGAGCCTGTGCTCTGCCACAAGAGAAGCCACTGCAATGAGAAGCCCATGCACCACAATGAAGAGTAGCCCCCGCTCGCCACCACTAGAGAAAGACCATGCCCAGCAACGAAGACCCAATGCAGCTAAAAATAAATAAATAAATAAATGGGAAAAAAAGAAAAAAAGGGCAGAAGACCTAAATAGACATTTCTCCAAAGAAGACGTACAGATGGCCAAGATATGCATGAAAAGATGCTCAACATCACTAATTATTAGAGAAGTGCAAATCAAAAGTACAATGAGGTATCACCTCACACTGTTCAGAATGGGCATCATTAAAAAATCTACAAACAATAAATGCTGGAGAGGGTGTGGAGAAAAGGGAACCCTCTTGCTCTGTTGGTGGGAGTGTAAATTGATACAGCCACTATGGAGAACAGTATGGAGGTTCCTTAAAAAACTAAAAATAGAATTACCATATGACCTAGCAATTCCACTACTGGGCATATACACAGAAAAAAACATAACTCAAAAAGACACGTGCGGACTTCCCTGGTGGTGCAGTGGTTAAGAATCCACCTGCCAGTGCAAGGGACACAGGTTCGAGTCCTGGTCCGGGAAGATCCCACATGCTGCGGAGCAACTAAGGCCGTGTGCCACAACTACTGAGCCTGCACTCTAGAGCCCGTGAGCCACAACTACTGAGCCCAAATGCCACAACTACTGAAGACCATGTGCCTAGAGCCCGTGCTCCACACCAAGAGAAGCCACTGCAATGAGAAGCCCATGCACCGCAAGGAAGAGTAGCCCCCACTTGCCACAACTAGAGAAAGCCTGCGTGCAGCAATGAAGACCCAACACAGCCAAAGATAAATAATAAATAAAATTAATTAATTAATTATTCAAAGAAAAAAAAAAGACACATGCATCTCAATGTTCATTGCAGCACTATTTACAATAGCCAGGTCATGGAGGCAACCTAAATGCCCATCGACAGACGAACAGATAAAGAAGATGTGGTACGTATATATAATGGAATATTACTCAGCCACAGAAAGGAACAAAACTGGGTCATTTGTAGAGACGTGGATGGACCTGGAGACTGTCATACAGAGTGAAGTAAGTCAGAAAGAGAAAAATAAATATCGTATATTAACACATATATGTGGAATCTAGAAAAATGGTACAGATGAACTGGTTTGCAAGGCAGAAATAGAGACACAGATGTAGAGAACAAAT
>NC_041229.1:58767201-58774561 GCF_002837175.3 Physeter macrocephalus | reverse complement strand
TGAATTGGGAGATTGGGATTGACATATATACACTAACTAATATGTATAAAATAGGTAACTAATGAGAACCTGCTGTATAGCACAGGGAACTCCATTTCACTGTACAGTAGAAACTAACACAACATTGTAAAACAATTATACCCCAATTAAAAAAAAAAATACTGTATGCTTCCACTGCTGGGAGCTTGGGTTCAATCCCTGGTCGGGGAACTAAGATACCGCATGCTGCTTGCTGTGGCCAAAAAACCAAAAAGAACAAAAACAAAACAAAAAACCCCCCAGAAGTGTAGATTTGCTTTAAAATAAAAATACAGTGCTGATTGCTAAAAAGTTCTTTGTTAAAAAGAAACAAACAACCTAGGGATCAATTAAAAAAAAAAAGGAGCTCTTTGTTGCATTAGGATGTGCTATAATGAGCAAGACTCCAGACAAAATTAAATGTTTGCCAAACTACAATACAACACACTTTTAACATCCTTAAGTGTAAGTTATATTGCAGCAGCAGAATAGTTTTTTTGACTGGCACTATAAAGCTAACTTTAAGAAAGAAAAAAAGACACCAAGAGTGAATAACAAATGATGTAACTAAATTACTGCAAATGAAGATTAGCAGTGAGAAGTGAGGAAGGTGACACTAAACCATTCTGATACGATGGCATCTCTAATTTACAAGAAGTAGAACTCCCGTATCAGCATAAGATGGTAAAGTGGACTTGAAAAAGTTGGCCTCAGTGTGAATATCCAGTGTTGAAGCACCTTCCCTGAATGAGTGAACAAAGTTAAGGACATGTAGAGAGACTTTTATGCTGGAATGTCAGAGTCTTTGAAGGCTTTCTTCTCTGCAAAAGTTGTATGTAGCAGTTTTCCTACAAACTTCTCATTTAATTCAGAGCTAAATAGTGGAATTTCAAAGCACAGCTTAAGAGAAAGCCAGTCACTTCTGTTGTGGCAACATCAGAGTTGTGTTTTGTTCTTGAATCCGTTGTTGCTTCCTCAATGACCATTTCACAGGATTCTTCATTTGCTCTGAGCCAGAAGTTAAATACAGTAAATCAGATTCTCCTTTCTCATCAGAAGCATAACCAAGTTTTCTGTTTACACGTTGACTAGAAGCTTAGATATGGTGACACATTCACAGAAATCCCTGCAAGCCCACTTTATTCCTTAATATTTGCAATGTTTTACGAACATCCATATTGATACAGCAAACTTTCCTTATAGTTCTGTTTTAATCAAATGGAAAAGGTTTTTCTCATCCCATCATTTAACATCTGAGCTAATCTGAAGTAGGAATTACTTCAGGATTATGACTCCAAAACATTATTAATACTCAGTATTAACTCTGAAATATATCTGATGGTTTTTGAAGTCTTCTACCTTTGGCCAGTAAAAGAAATAGGGATCTGACTTCTGAGCAGTGGCTTCTGGATAACTGGTCTAATATTCTGTGGAGTACTATTGCTGATGGGCTGTATTCATAAATGAGAGGAGCCATGGAAACAAGCCATGTGTAATTTTGTTTAGAACTCTGCTGCAAGTCACAGGGTCCGAATCAAGAAGGCTCTCACACCTTTTAAGAGATCCAGAAGAAAACCATAATTGATTGTTCTGGCTATGTAGTTGTGTGACTATATCATTATTATGATGCAGAGACAGTATGGTGTTTCTCAGAGTGAGTGCCTGATCAAAATATCTGCAGTCTGCACTTTTTCTTCATCAGTGTTTTGAACTTTTTCTAGTTCTGTAAGGAAGCTGTCCAGAGACTTATGTGAAAGTCTGCCAACTTTTGGTACAAGATTTCTCATCATTACAAAGGAAAGTGTTGAGTCAAATAGGAAAGCAATATGCTTTGTGAGTCCTGTAGACAGATCCAAATTGCTTATACTGGCTGTGTCAGCTGGATCTTGACTATTTCTATCAGTACCAGAGCTGACAAAACTTCTTTTCAGGACTCCTACTTTCCTTGCCATCTTTTTTTTTTTAATTTAATTTAATTAATTTACTTATTTTGGTTGCATCGGGTCTTAGTTGCGGCACGTGGGATCTTTGGTGAGGCACGCGGGATCTTCTGTTGCAGCGCACAGGCTTCTCTCTAGTTGTGGCGTGCAGGTTTTCTCTCTCCAGTTGTGGCCTGCGGGCTCCAGGGCACGTGGGCTCTGTAGTTTGCGGCATGTGGGCTCTCTTGTTGAAGTGCGTGAGCTCAGTAGTTGTGGTGCGCGGGTTTAGTTGCCCTGCGGCACGTGGGATCTTAGTTCCCCGCCGACCAGGGGTCGCACCCACGTCCCCTGCATAGGAAGGTGGATTCTTTACCACTGGACCACCAGGGGAGTCCCTTTCATTGCCATCTTATATCGAATAAAAAGAGTGCCTTTTGTGGATGGAAAGTACTTTTAAATCTTTTTGCAGATGGAACATGGCACCTTGATGAATGTACTTGCTGCACATTTATTACTTATGTCTCTTCTTAGGGGCAGAGCCCAAGCAGCAATACATGGAAACATTCTTAGCCAGTGATATGTCTATCTCAAGGACACTTGCAAGCTCTGCAACATTAGTATGCTCATCTATTGAAAGAAATATAAAGTTTCAAAGTAATCACCTAGTCATCTTGAACTCAATTCATTACAAAATCTTCAGGAGAATAAAATTCAGATATTGACACGTTCAAATAAATCCTTTGTTGTATAAACTATGTAGCATATTGTAATATAGAGATTCAGAGAGTTGAGTATATTTCTCAGGCAAAATGCACATCTTTATGTCATTTTTGAGATCTGACCAGCCTATACCACTCACCATGCCTCTTTGGCAGTTTCCACTGGCTTTATTGGTAGAAGATGTGACCATTCCTCAAATTTCAAAAAGAAAAAGTTTGATGATCTACACTGATTCCTAATATCAATGTACTGCTATCTTTTTATTGCCAAGAAAACTTAGACAGTCAGCCCTAATAGAATTGGGCAATGAAGCATAAATTTTTGTTTTGGCCACACCAGGCGACTTGTGGGATTTCAGTTCCCAGACCAGGGACTGAACCTGGGCCACGGCAGTGAAAGCCTGCAATCCTAAGCACTAGGCCACCAGGGAACTCCTAAAGCATAACTTTTCTCATTGTTCATAATGTCCTCTATAATCTCAGTATAATATGATAATGGTGTTATCCTCAGACCCTTTATCATAATACCCAATAAATGGTAAATGTACAGTGTGAAATAATCTCGACTGTAATAGTTCCTCAAAGTATTTGCATTCAATCTTTCTTGATGTGTTTAAGTTATATTTCTGTATCATAACTGACTGTGGGTATGTAGAGGACAATCTGCTTTGCATATTTCCTCTGTGAATTTCCAAGACCCTATCACGTGTTGGTGGGCAGCCTGTTCCGTGAGTGGCTGTGCCTGATGTGGAACTTCCTATCCATGGTGCGAGGGCCCTGGGACAGCTGGTGGGGAGCCTGCTGGGGGCCTGGTGCCTTACACTTTAGAATGCCTGGGCTGCCCCATGGTGAGGGCTCCAGACAGCTCAGCACAGCAGAGAACAGTGTCAGGGGTGCATCAGAGGATCTCAGTTTCTTCATTAAATTATACTTTCAGGAGAAAAGAGCTTTTAAAATCATCATTCTTGTAAATAATTATGCAGGTTCACTTATCTACTCTCATATGTGACTGTTCCTCAAATTTCAGTGAAAGGATTGGAGAATGCCTTCATTTTGCTTCTCTCCACTTCAAAATTCTTGCCTATGTGACTCTGTTTTATTTCTAGGTTTACCATATCCTTTCCAGAGTGATCCCTCCTGCCTGTACCCATTATTCTATGCTCTTCTGTTTTCTCTAGGACCTTTCCTCCTATCTTCAATCTTTCCTTTCTTCTACACTGTGTGTGTGTGTGTGTGTGTGTGTGTGTGTGTGTGTGTGTATAAATAAAAAGATACCCTCAGGACTTCCCTACTCTTTTTACAGTGGCTATTTTTTTCTCCTTTCTTTCTCTGCCAAACTTCCTGAACAGTTGGCTATCCTCTGACGTCTCAGCTTCTGGCACAACTCTTACATATCTGATGAATGAATAAATGAATGATCTCACATTCATCTCTTCATTCACTTTACGCCAGCCACACAGGTCTTTTTTCTGTTCTTTGAACATGCCAAGCTCCTTCCCATGGGACCTGTGGACTGCTTGTTCCCTTTTCCTGGAACACTTTTCCTCAGATCTTTACGTGGCTAGCACCTCTCATCATCCCTACAAACACACAGATACACAGATACAGACACACACACACATAATTCTTGGAGATCACCAGTGGTCCCTTCTTCAAGTTGAGTGCACTTTTTAAAAAAAAATTTATTTATTTTCTTTTATTTATTTGTGGCTGAGTTGTGTCTTTGTTACTGTGCACATGCTTTCTCTAGTTGCAGCGAGTGGGGGCTACTCTTTGTTGCAGAGCACAGGCTCTAAGCGTGCAGGCTTCATTAGTTGTGGCTCGCAGGCTCTAGAGTGCAGGCTCAGTAGTTGTGGTGCACGGGCTTAGTTGCTCCGCGGCATGTGGGATCTTCCCGGACCAGGGCTCGAACCCGGTCCCCTGCATTGGCAAGTGGATTCTTAACCACTGCGCCAACAGGGAAGCCCTGAGTGCACTTTTAAGTAAAATTTTTATAGAAGTATAACATACATATTAAACAGTGCACAAATCATAAGTGTACAGCTTGATAAACTTTCATATAGTGAATGTCTCTATATAATTTGCACTCATCAAGAAACATTAACATTATTTGTCAATTATTCTTCAATAAAGCTAAAAAAATTTTTAAAGAAACATTATTAACACTGCAGAAACAACCTCTCATGTCCCTTCTCAGTCACTATTTTCCCAGAGAATAACTACTATACTGATTTTTAAAAATATATTTATTTATTTATTTGGCTGCATCAGACTTTAGTTGTGGCATGTAGGATCTTTTTTTTTTTTTTTTTTTTTTAGTTGCAGCACGTGAGATCTAGTTCCCTGACCGGGGATTGAACCTGGGTCCCCTGCATTGGGAGCGTGGAGTCTTAGCCACTGGAACACCAGGGAAGTCCCTATACTGATTTTTAACATCAAATATTTGTTTTGCCTGTTCTTAAACATCATATACATGGAATTGTACTATTTTCTGTCTTTCACTCAACATTAAATTTGTGAGATTCAGCCAAGTTACATGAAGTTGTAGATCTTTAATTATCATTGCTGTATAGTCTCTACTGTATGAGTATATCCAGCATATTGACTCTACTGTTGATGGGACATTTCAGTTGTGTCCAGTTTTTGGCTATTACAGTAGTACTGCCATGAGCTGTCATAACCTTTTGCACTTTTAATAGCCTTATTGAGGTACAGCTTAAATACCATACAATTCACTCATTGCTAAGTGTATGATTTAATTAATTCTTAGTAAATTTATACAGTTGTGCAATAATGACCACAATCCAGTTTTAAAACACTTGCATCACCCCCAAAAGTTGTATTGTGTCTGTTTGCAGTCATTACCTTCTCTCACCTCAGCCCTGGATGACCACTGATCTACTTTCTGTCTCTACAGCTTCGCATTTTCTAAAATTTTCATATAAGTGCAATGTAGTCTTTGGTGTCTGGCTTCTTTCACTTAACATAATGTTTTTTGAGGTTCATCCATGATGCATGAATCAGCAGTCTGGTCCTTTTTTATTGCTGAGTAGTATTCCATCACAGTGATATAGAACATTTTGTTTGTGTACTCACCAGTTGATGGGCATTTGGATTACATATTTCCAGTTTGGGGCTATTATGAATAATGCTGTTATTGACATTCATGTACAAATCTTTGTGTGGACATATGATTTCATTTCTCTTGGGTAAATACCTAAAAGTAGGATGGCTGGATCAGATGGTAAATATATATTTAATATTTTAAAAAATTCAAAAATTTCAAAAGTGGCTCTACCATCTTACATTTCCACCAACAATGCATGAGGAATCCAGTTTGTTTCCTACAAAGTTTACCACTTTTAGTTGACAAAGCTGTGGATTTTTGCTCTCTGTCAAATTATTACCCATGTTTTATAGGTAAATAAACTGAGGCTTAAGGAGACCAAGAATTTGACCCATGTCACTTAGCTAATAAGTATCAGAACTGGGATTCTAACTTTGCTTTTTGTTACAAGGTTCATACTCATTCCATTGACATGAATTGAGTTGTATACTTGAATACTCAAGACATCCCCAGCCCCTCTGCAAAAATAGATTATTCATTGTTTTTTGCTCTCAAAGGCAAAGCTCTATTTTAGGAAGGGGTTTTCTTTAGCTCTTAAAAATTTATTTATTTTAGAGAGAACTTGGATCCTTACCTAACATCATACACACAAATTAACTCAAAATGGATCAAAGACCTAAATATAAGATCTAGAGAACTATATGGACTTCCCTGGTGGTCCAGTGGTTAAGACTCTGCACTTCTAATGCAGGGGGCCTGGGTTTGATACCTAGTTGGGGAAATTCCTCATGCCTCGTGACCAAAAAAAACCCCACAAACCCAAAAAAACCTATAAAACTCTTAGAAGAAAACACAGGATAAAAGCTTCATACCATTATATTTGGCAATGATTTCTTAAATGTGATACTGAAGGCACAGGCAACAAAAGAAAACATAGACAGGGACTTCCCTGGTGGCGCGGTGGTTAAGAATCCACCTGCCAGGCGCTTCCCTGGTGGCACAGTGGTTGAGAGTCTGCCTGCCAATGCAGGGGATACGGGTTCATGCCCCGGTCTGGGAAGATACCACATGCCACAGAGCAACTAAGTCCATGCGCCACAACTACTGAGCCTGTGCTCTAGAGCCTGAAAGCCACAACTACTGAGCCCGTGTGCCGCAACTACTGAAGCCCGTGTGCCTAGAACCTGTGCTCTGCAACAAGAGAAGCCACCGCAATGAGAAGCCCGTGCACCGAAACAAAGAGTAGCCCCCGCTCGCCAAACTAGAGAAAGCCCGTGCGCGGCAATGAAGACCCAACGCAGCCAAAAATTAATTAATTAATTAATTAACTAAAAAAAAAAAGACAAACAACCCAATCCAAAAATGGGCAGAAGACCTAAATAGACATTTCTCCAAAGAAGATATATAGATTGCCAACAAACACATGAAAGAATGCTCAACACCATTAATCATTAGAGAAATGCAAATCAAAACTACAATGAGATATCATCTCACACCGGACAGAATGGCCAGCAACAAAAAATCTAGAAACAATAAATGCTGGAGAGGGTGTGGAGAAAAGGGAACCCTCTTGCACTGCTGGTGGGAATGTAAATTGATACAGCCACTATGGAGAACAGTATGGAGGTTCCTTAAAA
>NC_041229.1:58732497-58766928 GCF_002837175.3 Physeter macrocephalus | reverse complement strand
GTGCTTTGTGACCACCTAGAGGTGTGGGATAGGGAGGGTGGGAGGGAGGGAGACGCAAGAGGGAAGAGATATGGGAACATATGTATATGTGTAACTGATTCACTTTGTTATAAAGCAGAAACTAACACACCATTGTAAAGCAATTATCTCCAATAAAGATGTTTAAAAAAATGAGCAGATAATTTAAAAAAAAAAAGAAAACAGACAAATAGGAGCTCATGAAAGTTAAAAACCTTTGTGCATCAAAGGATACAATTGACAGAGTAAAAAGACAACCTATAGAATGGTAGAAAATATTTGCAAATCACATATCTCATAAGAGGTTAATATCCAGACTATATAGAGGACTACTAGAACTCAAAAACAACAACAAAAACCCAATCAAAGTTGGGCAAAGGACTTGAATCGACATTTCTCCAAGGAAGATATACAGATGGCCAATAAGCAAATGAAAAGATGCTCAATATCACTAATCATCAGGGAAATGCAAATCAAAACCACGAGATACTACTTCACACTCATAAGGATGGTTATTATTTTTTTAAATGGAAAATAAGTGTTGGTGAGGATGTGGAGAAATTGGAACACTGTGCACTCTTGGTGGGAATGTAGAGTGGTACAGCTGCCATGGAAAACAGTATGGCAGTCCCTCAAAAATTGAAAAACAGAATGATCCAGCAATTGATCCAGCAATTCCACTTCTGGGTATATACCCAAAATAATGGAAAGCAGGGTCTTGGAGAGATATTTGTACACTGATGTTCATAGAAGCATTATTCACAATAGCCAAAAGGTAGACGCAACCTAAGTATATCCATTGATGGAAGAATGGATAAGCGAAATGTGGCATACAGATATATATATATAATGGAATATTTTTCATCCTTTTAAAAGAAGGAAATTCTGACACATGCTATAGGATGAACCTTGAGGACATTATGCTAAGTGAAATAAGCCAGTCACAAAAAGATAAATTCTATATGATTCCACTTATATGAGGTACCTAGAACAGTAAAATTGAGAGACAGAATGTATAATGGTGGTTGCCAGGGGCTTCCTGGGAGAGGGAAATGGGGAGTTATTGTTTCATGGGTATGGAATTTCGGTTTTGCAAGATGAAACGACTTCTCGGGATGGATGATTGCACGACATTATAAATGAACTTAATGTCACTGAACACATAAAAATAGTTAAGATGGTAAATTTTATGTTATGTGACTTTTATTACAATTTTTAAAAATTAAAACATTCATTCATTCACTCATTAAGTTTGCAATATTCCAGGCACTCTACTAAGGGCGAGGGATACAAATGTAAACAATACCCTGTTCATGCCTGCAAGGAACTTATAGGCTAGTGTGACCAACAGACAGGTGGGCACAGTGTGACCAGGGTTGTGGGAGCCTGTTGGAGGGGCACCTTAGTCCCCTGTGTATGTCAGACCCAGCATATGTTTAACAAATAACAGAAGTCGGCAAAGCAATAAATGGTACAAGATCTGTGCCTTTGATTCATTATCAGAAAACTCTCCCCTAGGCAGAGCTGGAGGTGGTGAGTCTGCTACTACCCAAGTGGTTTGGTTCAGAGGCCAAAAAATGATTTGCTGGGAATATTACTGAGGGTATTTCTAAGTTACTTAGAACATGTGAGCATTGTCCTTTTTTTTTTGTGGTACGCGGGCCTCTCACTGTTGTGGCCTCTCCCGTTGCGGAGCACAGGCTCTGGACGCACAGGCTCAGCGGCCATGGCTCACGGGCCCAGCTGCTCTGCGACATGTGGGATCTTCCTGGACCGGGGCACGAACCTGTGTCCCCTGCATCGGCAGGCAGACTCTCAACCACTGCGCCACCAGGGAAGCCCGAGCATTGTCCTTTTTTCTCACTACTCCTTCCAGATGGAATCTTCTATTGATTTTATTACTATTCTATTCACTCAACTCCCACTTCCAATACTCTTGTCTGGGTTATGACAACAGCTTCATCTTCCTATGACCAGAGTCCACTCCACTAACTCATTCTCTGCACTGCAGTCAGTCATCCCTACTTAAAACACTTCAGTGGATCCACATTACCCTCAGAATACTCCAGACTCCTTAATGTGGTGTCTTAGCTCAGTCTGCCATAACAATATATCACAGACCTGGTGGCTTTAGCAACAGGAGTTTATTTCTCATTAAGGTCTGGAAGCTGGGAAGTAAGATCAAGGTGCCCATCCATTAGGTTGCCTGGTGGGGGCCCTCTTCCTGACTTGCAGACAGCCTTCTCACTGTGTCCTCACATGGTGGAGAGAGAGCACTTTGGTCATTCTTCCTCTTCTTATAAGGACCCTAATCCCATCATGGGGGTGCTACCCTCATGACCTCATCTAAACCTAATTACCTCTCAAAGGCCCAAACTCCAAATACCATCACATTGGGTGTTGGGGCTTCAACATATGAATTTTGGGGGCACAAATATTCAGTCCATAATATGTGGCTTCTCCAGCCTTTCAGGGCCCCCTGTTTTCCTCTTTATCCCCATCTCTCTCACTGCTTCCCTTTAGTCTGCAACCTAGCCATGCTGATAGCTGTCAATACTTGAATACCCCTTATTCTTGCTTCTTTCTAGGCCTTTGTACAAGCCATTCCCTCTACCTAGAATGACTTTCCCCTCTTTTGCTAGGATAACTCCTATTTGTCCTTTAGGTGTCCTCTGCAAAGAAGCTTCCTGGGCCCCAAACCAGGTCAGGTGTCCTTCATCTGGGATTCTGCTCTTGAGTGCCTTGTGTATTTCCCTACGGTGGCTCTCATCACAGTGCATCGTTGTCTCTCCTGCCCCACCATCCACCACCCCAGTGAACTCGCTGAAGGCAGGACGGGCCTCGTTCACCTCAGCCCCTAGCACAATGTGTGGCTAACGATGTATGCACAATGAATACTTTGGTTTGTATAGCCGTCTGTACTTTTCAGAGTGTCCCGACACAAATTAACTCATCTATAGAGGTATAATTATATTTCCTTACTTAACATTCATTCCTCCTGAATAAAATATTCCTTTAAAAATATTACTTTTACTAACAAGATTTCTGTGAAGTCAATAATCCATTATGTCACTAATGTGACTGAGTCAGGGGTCAAACTATCTCATATACTAGAAGAGTTTGTGAAAAAGCAGATTTCTTTCTATAACCCAGCAGGACCCTATGGGGCCTTCCTGGGACAGACCCCTCTCCTATAGTCTCTGCTTTAGCTCCTCTGTGAATTACCTAGATAATCGTATCTGATGCACATTTCCTGAGTAGTTTTACAGATGTTAAAACTCCCACCAAATGGAAGAAATTAACTACTTGATGATGATGAGCCCATAGCCCCCAGACCTACTGGCGCCTAAGGATTGATAATGTTACCCCTGTGACATTGTCCTGTTACCTCACCATCAACCAATCAGAGAATTGTGCACAAGCTGTTCACAGACCCTGGGATGCCCCTCCCTCACTTTGCCTTTAAAAATGCTTTGCTGGGACTTCCCTGGTGTTCTAGTGGGTAAGACTGTGCTTCCACTGCAGGGGGCACTGGTTCAATCCCTGGTGTGTGTGGGGGTGACTTCCCTAGTGGTCCCTGGTGGTTAAGAATCGCCTTCTAAAGAAGGGGATGCGGGTTCAATGCTTGGTCGGGGAACAAAGATCCCACATGCCACAGGGAAACTAAGCCCACGCGCTGCAGCTAGAGAGCCCATGCAATGCAACTACTGAGCCTGTGTGCCACAACTAAAGACAAGCCCGTGCACCACAACTAGAGAGAAGCCTGTGCGCTGTGACGAAAGGTCCAGTGTGTCACAACTAAGACTCGACCCAGCCAAAAACAAACAAACAAGACAAAACAAACCATTAGGGAGTTCACATGTTTTGAGTACTAGCTTTCCTGAACTCCTTGCTTGGTGCCCTGCAATAAGTGCTGTACTTTCCTTCACCACAACCCAGTGTCAGTAGATCAGCTTTACTGTGTGTGGGCGAGAGGATTCAAGTTTGGTTCGGTAACATTTTGAATGACTTGATGGAGGTAGGTGTCTGTGAGGGTGCAGTGGGGGAACGGGTATTGGCCTCAGCTGGTGATCTGACCTCAGCAGTTTGCATCCCTGGCTTCCTGGTGGCAGAAATTGGGAGGCAGGACTAGGAAGGGAATGCCTGTGGCTTGGAGGAAGCTCTTAGTTCTTAGAATCACAGAACTTTAGTCTTAGGTCATTTGGTTCAACCTCTGCCTTTAAGAAGTGGGGAAAGAGATCTAGTATTTTGCCCAGAAAAACCTCAGAAGACCTCCCACCAATCTTGTTTTCCCTCTCCCAAAAGACTGAAGTTGGAGGTCACTAGGCTTCTGATCTCAATCAAAATATCTCTCAGAAGCATTTATCCCCTCTCTTTCAGCAGCATCATCTGAATAGTATGCTCTGGATAGATGATGGGTTAATATTGCTACATAGAAACTCATGGAAGGCATAGTCCTTGGCCTCTAGGAACTTACAAATCAAGACCAAGTGTTTAAAAATGATTTGCACATGCCGTTAAGTCAAAAGAAAGAGAAAGTTTTAAATATAGCTTTTATTTGAAAGATGAACCAGACATTAAATCAAAATAATTTTTATTTTTTTGCTTTTGCTTGGACTTTCCACTCGTATATGTAGATGCTCAAAAATTGTGATTTAGATTTAGGAAAGTGCTGATTTCGGAAAGTGGATGTTGGTTTTTCCCCAGGGTGCAGAGGAGTCAGAGTAGGGAAGGAAGGATGACATCACTGAGCACCTCCTGCAAAGTGAGGATTGTCATTCCCACTTCTCGGTAGGACTCTGAGGTGCAAGGATTCCCCATGGTTAGGTTGCTAATAGCTCTGTGTGTGTGTGTGTGTGTGTGTGTGTGTGTGTGTGTGTGTGTGTGTGTGTGTGTGGTTTGAACCCAGTTCTGTCATCAGAGCCACACAGGCTGCTAAGAAGCAGAAAGTCTGGCATTCTGGGTCCCAATTATCAATGTGAAATACGGCCAGTTAAGCTCAGAAGGAGGTTATCTGGTTCAAGCCTGCCTTTTACAGATGGAGGAGCCGAACCCCTAAACGACAGAGCAGCCAGCCTGCAGGAGGGCAGAAGGCAGTGTATGTGTGTGGGCCAGGTGTGGCCCAGCGCTGACACACAGGAAGCCTGAAGCGAGAAAGGGTGATTCCATCCAAGAAAGAGAAGGAAGAAAAGTGGCTATTCTCATTCCCACACTCAAGATGTGAATTCCTTTATTGAGTCATAGTAATTTTCCAAAAATTCTGAGTCCTGGTACTTAAGGCTCTCAGCCCAGTATGTATCTCTTTGTCCCCAAACTCCACACCCTTCAAGGTGCCTCACAGTCCAGCACGGAGTGGGGGGCTCCCGCAGCTGCACATCATTCTCTGTCACCCCTGGCCCCCAAACCCCTGGTTCCTTTGGTCTCACCTCTAGACAACTGTGTCTTTCAAAAACTTTTTCCCTGGCACTTCCTCACTGACCGACTAAATCTTTCCCAAGGCATTGTCCTTATATTTACATTTGTACAGAGCTTTTGCTTTTATAATGTGCTTTCTTGCCCACCTTCTCACTTGATCCTCATAAACACCCCAAGTGAGGTAGGAGGAAAGGGATTATTACTCCCATTTTACAGGAAAGAGACTGAGGCCATCCTCTTGATTCTCCAGTGTCATCAGCAAACATTTATGGGTCTAAGCCTCACACTGGCTCAGCAGTGCTCCTTTGACATAGGTTCTAGGTTTTCTCCTTTTCTTCTCACGTTTCCTGGAATCCCAGTGGGTTTTACACAGCAGGCACGCTACAAATATAGCTGATGATCCATGGCTAACAGAAGGCTGCAGTCAAAAGCTTTGTGTTGCTTTGGCTGTGCCCCTGTAGACTCCTTAGCTGATTTCCAAGTGAGTGAATCGCATGCCACTCCTGTCCCTTTCCTGTTTATAATTCATCGTCTAATCAGATTTTTCAGGGGACGTAAGTTTGCAAACTTCCATTTTATCCAAATGGATCTGTTTTGTTTTTCCTTGCCTAAATGTTAGGCATCCAACCTGATGGGTTTCACAAATTAATGTAATTTATTATCCATTTTGTCAGTGCAAAACAAAGGTGTTCTTAAGACAAAGCACTGAAGACCACAGTCCTTCCTCCTCTTCTATTTCTTGAGTCAGCAGCAAGTAAACAGTTCTGTAAACATGTGTGGGTCTATGTCCTTGTGTGTGTGGACCCGCTGCTTTATTCCATCCTTAACTGGTTTTGTCCTAGTTAAGTACCAGGTGGCCTTGTCTTAGTCAAAACGGAGATTCCCGTAGCATCTGGACTTTCATCAAGGCCCGTTTCAGTTGCTCGTAGGTGACGAACATCACCACATTCCAGGCTCCCAAGCGCAAAAATGAGGGTGTAAATCTGATGAGAGAAACAACCACATGGTCAGGTGGGTGGACTGGAATCCCACACGGATCTATGTGCTCTCCCCACTCGGTGCTGGTGCCAAAGGACTGTTAGTCACGAGCATTTTCTGAGACTGTTCAGGCATTTTCTTCTCTACTGAAGGAATTTGGGCAGAAGCTGGAGTTAGGAAAGAAAACTAACATTTTGAGCCGTGTTACTGTGTCAGGCAGTTAATTCTCACAGTTCTATCAGGTAGCTATGATTGTTGCCAGTTTTTTCTCTTCAGAAACCGAGGTTAAGTAGCTCAGTTAAAACCACCTGACTCCATTCTGCTGCTGGGTATTTCTGGGCTCATTTACAACCTGAGTGGCTACCCCTGCGGAGGCCCCCCACAGCAAAAACAACGTGACACCAAATTTAGCTACTCTCCGGAGAGCCTGCCAGTCCTGCGGTAGGTAGCGCGTCTGTGCTTCACAGACTCAGGGAGCGGCCCGGCCCCTGCCTCTTCTTCAGCCTCTCTCTCCGCTAATCCCCTCCTGGTCCTCTCAGCTCCTGCCAGACGCTTCCTCCCACACCTTTGCCCATGTTGCTCCTTCAGCTTGGAATATCTCCTTCTCTCCTTGCCAGGCTGTTCGCTCTCGGCTCCGTGGGACTCAGCTTGGGCACCAGAACCTCCCACCAAGACCTCTCCTGAGCCCTCAGCCTGGGCCCCTCACAGGGCGTATAGCACGGGGACAACGAATGTGAACTCTGGCGTTAGACCTGGATTCATATCCTAGCTTGACCAGCTTCTTTTTTTTTTTTTTTTTTCCCGGTACGCGGGCCTCTCACTGTCGTGGCCTCTCCCGTTGCGGAGCACAGGCTCCAGACGCGCTGGCTCAGCGGCCATGGCTCACGGGCCCAGCCGCTCCGCGGCTTGTGGGATCTTCCCGGACCAGGGCATGAACCCGTGTCCCCTGCATCGGCAGGCGGGCTCTCAATCACTGCGCCACCAGGGAAGCCCTTGACCAGCTTCTTGAACTTAATCTTTCTCAGCCTCAGCTTACTTATCTGTAACATGAAGACAGCAACACCTACCGCACAGAGTTGTCGAGAGGATTAAATGAGTTAAGGTACAGCACATAGCACAGGGCTCGGTATTAGTAAATCCTCAATAAATGTCCCTTACTGGTTGGCTGCTCTTCAAAGCACAGTACAGGGCCCAGCACCTGCAAGATGCTCAGTGAATGTTTGCCAAGTGAAAGTACAAACCGAGACAAGTGGCTACAGCTGAAGAGTGAAATGATGGAAGCACTTACAGGAAAATAACTGTCAGCTGGAACTCAGTTTTGTGATGTCATCCCAGGGTCGAGAACATGGCTGCTTGTTGGGCCCAATCTAACGCTGGGCGCCAGAAAACTCTCCTCAGTGGTGGAGGTAAGAGGGCCAAGCAAAGAGCTTAGCGTGGGATGGACGATGTGGGTGGTATCTGATGGTCAGGGTTTGATCCGTGGCTCTGCCGTTCAAACTTTGTGAGCTGGGACAAGTTCCGTGACCTTTCTGAGCCTCAGTCTCTTCCCCGGCAAATGTGGAGAACACGGCCCAGTTCAGGGGGGTGAGACAGTATTTGTGAAGTACTTAGCAAAAGGCCTCATACTTAGGGACTTAGCAGTCACGATGATTGTTCATGACTACACTATAGAGTGCTGCCTTGGTGCTGGGGACTCTGGGATATGGAAGGTGTATACAGTTGACCCTTGAACAACACAGGTTTGAACCGTGAGGGTCCACTTGTACACAGATCTTTTTTCAATGTTAAATACTACAGTACTGTATGATCTGCGGTTGGTTGGATCCGTGGTTGGTTGAATCTGTGGATGTGGAACCAGGGATATGGAGGAACAATGGCAATGGAGGAACCTCATGTATGGAGGGCCGACTATAAATTGTCCACGTATTTTCTTTTTTCTTTTTTTTTTTTGCGGTACGCGGGCCTCTCACCGCTGCGACCTCTCCCGTTGCGGAGCACAGGCTCCGGACGCGCAGGCTCAGCGGCCATGGCTCACGGGCCCAGCCGCTCCGCGGCATGTGGGATCTTCCCGGACCGGGGCACGAACCCGTGTCCCCTGCATCGGCAGGTGGGCTCTCAACCACTGCGCCACCAGGGAAGCCCTGTCCACGTATTTTCAACTGCATGGGGTCCATGCCCCTAACCCTCGCATTGTTCAAGGGTCAACTGTATAAGCCACAGTCCTTGGCTGCAAGGAGCCTGCACTCTAGCATGGGGGATAATTTAAACTTACAAATACTATAATATTGATACAAAGTAGGAAGTGGTAGATCCCATAAAAATGGTGTGGAGGACATATCACTGAAGTTCACAGAGGGGGAAAATTTACACCTGAGAGTGTTAGGGAGGAGGTGGCATTTGAACTAGTCTTGAAGGACAGCTAAGATGTAGTGCATGTGGATGGCGCAGGAAAGGCATTCCACGTAGAGGGAACAGTAAACGCCAAGGCAGAGAAGCAAGAAAACATGAAGCACATTGGGCATTAGGGCTGCCGACTGTGGTGATCCACAGTGATGGCGGTGGGTCAGGGAAAAGTCTCAGGATTACCAACCACCTTTCCCTCCTCCTCCCCTGCCCAGGACGTTTGGGGATGGCACTTTGACCTATGCTGAGACATCTTTTTCTCAGATAAGCCTCCCTGACTCTCCAAATCAGACCTGGTCCACTCTTTCTAAAAATCATTTCCGTAGGTCTTTATACTTGTCCTTTGTGGCATTTACACCTGTGCTGTTCACCAGTGTGTTTCCAGGTGGACCCATGGTAGACACAGTCCACGTGGGGGGAAGGAAGGGAGGTGGGGAGGGAGGCCTGTGCCTCTAGGAGGGCGTACTGGCAGCAGGAGGGGAGGCTCACCCCTTATAGAAGGCTGTGGGGCCCTCCTGGGTCACCATCTTCAGCATACAGTCGAAGGGGCTGCGGTACTGGCCTGGGGGTGAGTTCATATACCGGGTCTTCACCACGTCCACTGGGGAGGCCACCACTGTGGCACAGAAGCCAGCTCCAAAGGCAGAGATGAAGTGGCAGGGGAAGTTGTCTGTCGCAGGTTAGGGAAGAGCAAATATTGGGCTGTGAGATGAGGAGTGCCCTTGCTTTCTGTTTCATATGTGTCCACTGTTTGTCCCTCATGAAATTGTGAACTCCCTGAGTGTAAGGATAGTGTTTTCCAAATCTCTCACAGTGCCCAGGGCGGAGCTCTTGGTAAGGACTCGTAAAACAGAACTGGGCTGTCCCAGAGTTGGAAGGTAATCCAGTCCAACCACCTAGTTGGAGGAAACTATAGTCAGAGAAGGTGACCCTTGCTTAAAGGTGCATGGGGAGAGGTGGCACGGGGCTGGAAGCCAGGTCTCGGGCCTCCTGTCTGGAGTTCTTTCCTACTCATCATAATGATGTACTGGGCACTTTTTGCTGGACACTGCGCCTCCCTCTACTCCTTCTAAAGCCCAGTTGCCTGTGGGTGGTGCCCACTCTCTGGAGTCCCGGGTTCCCTCTCTGCTATGGGAGGGCTGTCTGCCTGGAGCCCAGGGCCTCACCGGTGAGCAGGTGGCAGTCTAGCAGCTTCTCCTTGATGATGTCGTAGGTCACCATCTCAGCACAGTTGATGATGGCATTCCTCGTGATGTTGGGCAGAGTTCCTGTCAGGGAGGGGTTGGGGCTGATGAGTGGGGAAGAGGAGAAATGGAACCCCTGGCTGCAAGGCCACAGGCCCCAGCTGGGGGGACATGGTGCCCTATTCCAGGGGTCTCAGAGGAGCCCACCTCAGGTGGGCAGATTCCATACTTTCCTTTCTGATGTTTAAAAACTCTCAGGTTATCCATGTCCATCTTAGAGACAAAAAACAGAGAGGCCCTCTTGTGTTTGTTTGGGCCACAGTTCAGAGGATAATCTGCAATGTCTATCAAAATTAAAATATGCCTCCCTGAGACCTGGCTAGAGCTAGAAAAGGAAGCCTTTCTTTGGAAGAGGGAGGCTAGGCTCTTGGAACAGTGACAGGATGTAGCCCTGGCAGGGCCCTTGGAGAGCATCAAGACCACCCCCGTGGTTTCACAGATGAGGGCTGGGCTCCAGGAAGGCACACAGCAAGTGAGGCTGTGACCCAGGTGTCCTGCCTTTAACCTTCACTGGGTCACTGTTTCCTCTGCAAGATTCATGTGAGCCCCAGCCACATGTGGGAGAGACAACAGCATTTGTCAAGGTGGTCACCAGTCAGACACGTAGGGAACCCTAAAGCCTTGTTCCCAAGGAAGCCCCCTCCTCATGGCTGCTTCCCCCAGTGGCCTCTGTTTCTTCTCCATGCCCTGCAGTCACCCTCATCAGCCTTTGCTGGGGAGGCCCTTCCCTCCCTCTCTGCACACCGGGAGCCAGCTCAGCCTTTGAGGCCCAGATTGCGTGTCACCTCCCCCCGCCCCAACCCCCAACCCGCGTGGCCTCTCCTGCCTTTGGCCCTGCCCCTGTGCGTGAACCCAGCACATCCTGCCCTGTGGAATAGCTGCTCCTTGATATGTCCCCTCTCCTCTGTGTGACTGTGAGAGCCACGAGGTTGTCTTCTATTCACTTCTCTCTCCCTCACAGTCCTGCACGTGGTGAAGAGTTGGCAAACTGAACTGAATTTGGGGCAGGGTGGTGGGTCAGCTGGGATGTTGCAATGGTTATGATGTTCCTTTAGAGTCGCTGGAATACACGTGCTGGGACCTCCCCCCTTGTCCAGTTCCCTGCTCCAGCCCTAGGGTAGGGAAATCACTGCCCAAGACCCCCTGAACCTGGAGTCTAGACCTACCTTTCCACAGGCCCCGAACCCCTTCCTCCCTGGCAATGGTCCTGTAGGCATCCATTGTCCCACTGTACTTCCTATTGCTCCCGGGCCCAGTGTGCACGCTGGCCTGAAATCGGATCTTCACCACATCCGTGGGCTGGGCACAGGTCACTGCCATGGCCCCGGTGGTGCAGCCCGCCAAAATCCGGGTAGTGATGCTGCAGTCTGGAGAGGAGGAGAGTCAGTAGGCCAGTGTTCACCACCCAGCACCTCTCTGGGCCTGATGCTGATCTCTGGGGGCTTCCCCTGCTCGATGCCTTCCTCTCTTGGGCCAAGGTTCCAGAGCCTCCTTAACGGAGGCTCAGAGTCTTCTCATGAGCATGTTACCAACTTCTCACGCCCCAGCTCTGCCTCTGAGTCTGCACTGCCCTGGTCTTCTGACCCACAGCCTGTTTCCGCCCACCCCCTCAGCACTCACGGTCCGATCCCTTGGGGGCGTAGAACTGCTTGACGGAGTCGTAGAGGCCGATGCGGACGGAGGCGAAGCTCATCTGGCGCTGTAGGCCTGCGACCAGCCCTTTGTAGGGGCTGCGGGGGCCCTCGGTGCGCACCATGGTCAGGATGGTGCCCAGCACCCCGCGGTACTGCGTGCTCCGGGCCGCCTGGTTCTCCCCCTGGATCTGAGGGACACCCCGCAGTGGTGTGAGGAGCTGGGTGCGGGGTGGACGGGGCTGTGTGCAGGGGGGCCTGTTTGGGGCTGGACCTCGGAGCAAGCATGATCACAGCGTCACATCCCAGTAAAAATGACAGTTTTGTGTAGCAGTTTCCAGCCCACAAACTGTTGTACACAGTGTGGTGTTGGATCCTCAGGGAAAACAAGGTGGATTGTTTTTCTTGGTACAAGTTGTCAGTGGCTTGCCCAAGCTCACCCAGTAATTCCTTACTTCTACTTCTCACTTTTTGGCTTACAAAGTAGGGCAAGGCCATGAAGGGCCCTGGCACACCCTGCCAAGGAGTTAAGATCTTTTGGTCTTGGGTGATGGTGATGGGGAGGTGGCGAGGCAGGGTCGTGGGCAGTGGGGTGAGTGGCCTGCTCAGGGTCCGCTGTGAGGAAGAGCGAGTGGGCAGACACTGCAGGCGCCCCGGTGGAGAACTCAGCCCCTCCGCTGATGGGAATAATGACCCTCGGCCAAAGGGCGCCTACCTGCAGGCGGACCTTGGCCGTGTCCAGTGGAAAGGTGAGGAGGTCAGCAAAGCAGGCTGCTGTGCCCGCCCCCAGGAACTTCACAGCCGTTGTGGGAGGCACCTCTGAAGGCTTCAGTCCAACCATGGTCCTAGGGGCTCTGCCTGGTCCCTCCAGGGCCCAGTGGAGGTCCAAGGAGAGAGGCTGCTGCACAGCCCTGGGCTTCAGTGCATGGAGGAGGCTGCAGGAGACAGGCCAGAGGAGGGGATAAACCCATGCCCTCTGGGCCCGTCCCCAGGCGCCCCTCAGCATCAGGAGGGTGTTTATAAGGGAAAAGCCTGTGCATGGCTGTGCTTAGCTGTGTGGATTTGACTTATAAGAACAGGTCACTTTCCTCCCTTATGTCTTGCCATCCTCACCCTGCCCCCTCTCCCCTCCCGGTTGGAGGTGGGTCTTCACTGTATAAAGGCTCAGGCAGGGACAGGCAACCCCCCAACCCCGTTCTCCTTCCCCAGCCTCAGGCTGCTTCCTGGGAAAGGCCTGCTCCCTGAGGTGTGTGGAGAGAGAGCCTGCCAAGTCTCATCGCTTTAGGCCCTGCCGTCCCAAATCAACAAAATAAATGTGCCTCATGGCTCAGTTAAACTGCTAGCCATCTTGGATGAGGGCTTGTAGTTGTTGTTTCCTCCAAGCCTGCCTGAATGTACTCTTCTTTACTTAAAACAAACACAGTCCTTCTCAGCCTGTGATTGCTTCTCTGTCACCAAAGACATTTAGCCTGTGACTAGAGATGTTTCCTCCCAACACTGTAGGACTCCCGGGCTGGTGTTCTGTTGTGGAGGGATGGGGTAGGGGGGGCGGTGACTGACCCTGGGCCCCTCTGCTGCTTGGCTTCCCCAGGGCTCTGAGGGGGACTGTGCCCCCTCCCTGCCCCCAGGGGTGCACTTGTGCCTGCACCCATCTTACTGCTGGTGGACCAGGGGCATGTGTACATGAGGGTCGTGATTTAGCCTTGGTTACCTTGGGAAGCTGGCACAGGCCTTTGGTGCTGATGCCATCTCTTAGCAGTTCATACCCATGGGCACCCCAACTCACACACTCGGCGCCCCCCAGTGTGCTGGGATCCTGGACCCTTCAGCACTGTCACCCCTGGAGCCAGGTCCAGTCCCACAGAGTTAGCTGTTAAGTGGGCAGACTGTGTGCCCGCTTCTCTATGGTAATAGAAAAACTCTGGTCCTGTGGTGAGGAAACCTGAGTTCCTGCCCTGTCTTCATGGCTTAGTAATGGGTGAGGGACATTAGATACATTATTTAACCTCTCTTGGGTAAATGGGAATGATATATTACCTATTCACCAGTGGTGAAATGGATTCCAAAAGATAGGGGTGACCAGTTGAGGCTTCTTTCAGGACTGTGGTCTACAACTCTGGTTCTCGCTGTCCTGTCTCTTCAACCCACATGGCTCCCTGGACCCCTATGCTTGCTGTCGCCTTTCCCTAGAAAAGTCTGTTCTTAAGAAGGAGCTGATGTTTCTAATTCATGCTAAGGTGTAAGTGACTATCTTAATGATCAGCTATTTCTTGACCACTATGGCAGGTACTAGGAGAGGAAAGATATGGAATGAATCATGTTTGGCCCTTGCTCCCAAGGAGCTTACATTCAGGAACACAGATGGGTGTAGAATTATCCAAAGGGATTGAAGGAGGTGAGATGGAGGATGGTTGAGATGGGAGCTCACCAGCCACTGGATCCCAGTCTGGAAGCCTGGTTCATAGTGTGGAGAGACAACTTTTGAATCCTGCCCCGGGGAAGGGGGTGCTTTTATTTTGATCTCTCCCAGCATGAAGTTGCCCTTAACATTTTACTTTTATTTTTAAAACTTAAAAAATTGAGATATAGCTTACATATAAGGATTGTATGCATGTTGATGGTTACTGAGTCATAAAGGGAATTGTGCACCGATTCTGGAATGTTAGGCCTGGACAGCAAATGCAGGAGGAGATTTTCTGGATGGGGACCTAACCTAGTGTCCAAGCATAATTCAGATCACATCACTCCCCTGTTCTAAAGCTCTCCAACCACCCCCGCCCCGCCCCGCCTAGTTATTCAAAACAAAGTCCAAAGTCCTTGTGGTGGCCTACGGACCTCCCTAAGACCCAGCTCATGCTAAGTTCTGTGCTTGGCGCTCCAGGAAGTCTGGAGATGAGTAAAAACAGTCTGTGTGACCTGCCCGTGGGGAACTCTCATGGAGTCTTGTGGGGGCATTAGACACACGCACACGTAACTGCAGTGCAAGATGGGCTGGATCAATGTTGGAAGGAAGGAACCATCAAGAAGGGACCCAAAGGAGGGAGAAACCCTCTCTCTTGTTTGTGAGGTGGAATTAGGACAGTTTCATGGTGGGGGGTGGGAGGAGGGCCTTGAAAGTTGGGCAGAATTTCAGCAGCTGGAGAAGTGGGAGGGGGGTTCCAGGTGCAGGGAAGGGCGTGCGCTTGTGCGGGGGTCCAGGGCACCGCTTAGGGTAGGAGGAGGGAATGGCTATGGGGCGTGAGGCTCTTGCAGTGGAGCTTCACACACAAGCTCACTGAATTCTCACCACTTTCCTGAGAGGTAGCTTCCCCCTTCCTCTCCCTGCGTTTGGATGAGCACATGGAGGCTCAGAGACGTTGGCTTGCTCAGTGTTACCAGCCACCAGTGTCAGAGCCTGGTTCACTCTGCTCTACCAGGCTTGAAACAGCCCTGGAAAGAGGGCAGGACAGCATTTAAATCCATTTTACAGATGAGAAAAGAGAGGCTTAAGATGGAAAGAGACTTCCTCAAATTCACAGAACTCCAACCAGGTTCTTGTGGTGGCAATAAGGCCCCCTTCACCGTTCATTCCACTCAGGGGCCCCAGTGGATGTGGTAGTGTGGATATCCACCATCTTGCTTTTTTGTTGAGGGCATTCAAAGCCCTTTAAATTACATGCAAAACCCCTCTCTGGGGAATTAAGTGCTAAGCACATAGAACAAGAGCTTGGCGAGGAGGGCTGGGTGGGTGGGCATCGGTGTCCAGTTTGGCAGAGGAAGAAAATGTGCCCAGAGAGGCTGAGACCAGCGCACGGCACGCAGTCAGGCCTCAGGCTCCCTCTGCAGTGCTCCTCCCACAGCCCGTCTGCCTGCCTTTCTGTGTTGCCTCCCTGAGAAGGTCCAAGGAGGATCTGGCCCCTTGGGAGGTTGGCGTGGAGCTGAGCCTGGCTGAGGGGACAGCACTGCAGGCGTGTGGGGGGGAACACTGTCCTCCTTCCCCTTTACCCTGCAGAAGCCCAGCAGCTGCCAGGCAGGCTCAGTCCCCGGCAGGGAGGCTCTGGCTCCTCTGTCTGGGGCTGGAATGCAAGTGCCTGGTTGTGTGTGGGAACAGCTGCCAGTGCCTGCATCCTGTCAGTCTCTCTTCCCTCAAAGCCCTGGCCTTTCCCCTCCTCTGACAGGAGCTGTGCTGCTGGGAACCTCGGCTTCAGGAATGTGAGGGCCCGACTCTCAGGGCGGGGAGGCCCTTGGGAGGTGTGTTCTCTAGCGTCTCTTGCTGGTTGTACAAGTGTCCCTTTTTCAAAACCTTGGTGGCCACCCAGGCTCTAATAGAAGAATCCTGCAAGTTAGGTATTTTAATTCCACTTTCAGAGTTAGGCACTGAGGAGCAGAGGTGGGACCCCCCCAGGGCTGTGTGACTCAGTGCATTCCCTGCCATTGGCCCCTGGCGTGGAGGAGTGTTTGCGATGGGCCAGGCCCTGCAGGGAGCACTTCGTGGGCTTTGCCTCATGGGCTGGGTCCGTCTCCCAGTGGGAGCCTGTGTCCTCTGGCCAGAGGGGCTGAACCATCAGGCACGGCTTCCCTTCTGAACCTCCTTTGTCCTCAACTGCCTCTGTCCCACACCTTCTTTAGAATTAGCTCTGGTTTTTTTTTTTTTTTTTTTTTGGCCACGCTGCACGGCATGCGGGATCTTAGTTGCCCAACCAGGGATCAAACCTGTGCCGCCTGCAGTGGAAGCGTGGAGTCTTAACCACTGGACCGCCAGGGAAGTCCCTAGAATTAACTCATTGACTGCAATGGTTTCCTGCCTAGATGCGGGGGGGGTCCCAAAGCAGGGACTGGGGCTACTTATCTTGGTTCTCTGTGCAGCCTGGTACAGGGACGGCCCAGGGCCAGAGGGGTCCAGGGAGGACCAGTTGACCAAGGGACCCCACTTGCTGAGGTGGGGAAATGGGCAAAAAGATCTGAGATGCCCACAGTGTTCTTTGGTGGAGGGCCTCAAATGCCACAGCTGTACTTAATCTAGCGAGAATGGGGACTGGTTGGTGTTTTCAAGTTGAGAAATGACACCATCAGACCTGTGTTTGGATCAGGCTGGTGCAGGTGTCAAGGATGGACTGTAAAGGAGCAACTGGAGGCTCAGAGACAAGTGAGGTTGAAGGGATGGTGCAGCAAGAGGTGTTGGAGCCTGAACTTGGTCAAGAGCAGTGGCCAAGGGTGAAGCTGGAGGCTATTCCAGAGGCTGTCCTGAGACCCCCACGGGAGGGTGGAGTGGACGGGCGTGGACTCAGGTGGGGAGGGCTCTAGACTTTCACTGGTCAAGCGGGGGCAGGGCAGGGGGGAGGCTACAATGGTGGGCACAGGTAGGGGCCCTGAAGCCAGTGCTCCTGAACCTCCTTCCCCCTTTACTCCAGCCTCCTGAATTGGTACCCAGGGAGCCCTAGCAGCCAGCAGAACTTTCCCACCGGCAAAGGTGAAGCATAGAGCAGACCCTCCTTCCTGTGCTCTGCTGGGGCACGTGAGGGATGGGGCATTTCAGCCTGCACGCCCAGAGTCGTGGGGCCGGCCCCATTAACATCTATTGAATGCTTCCTGCACCAGGCACCGTGCTGAGGGCTTTACAGGCATTGACTAATTCAACCCCTTTATAAGGCATACAAGGTAGTTGTTATGATTGTCCTCATAAACAAGGGCCCTGGGGCTTTGAGGGCTTCCGCTAATCGCTAATCGTAAGGCTAATGGGATGGAGATGGAATTAGAGCCCAGGTCTGTCTAGCACCTGTTCCTGTTCCACCAGCCAGAGTCTCAGACTTCAGGGAGAGCTCAGGATCCCTGAGCTGCTTGTTTACAGAGTGGATTCTTGGCCCTCAGCCCCGGAGATTCAGGTCTGAGCTGGGGCCTGGGAATCTGCATTAGCAACAAGTTCTCTGTGGTGGCTCTGAAGCAGGGATCAGAAGCCCCATTTCTGAGATACACTGCCTGACTCCACCCTCCTGGCAAAGCCTCTACTGCATCCCCACTGAGGAAGCTGTCTGAGCAGAGCTGGGGTGCCCCCCCTACTCAGGAGAGGGGGCCTCATGGGGAAAGGGCTTTATGCTCTGGGGGAATCCTGGGGACTCTGGGTCAGACTAAGGAGAAATCCACCTCTTTATCTATGGGGATCTGCAAAATCACAGCAGAGGCAGCCAGCAGGGCAAGGGGGAAGTGAGTCCTGGGTGAGTGACACAGGAGCTGGGGTGGAGTTCCAGCCCCGCCATAGTGCCCTCATCAGGGCTACCGTTCTCTCATCTTGACTCAACCTCTACCGGCTCTGTCCTGCTATGGTTAGCGACCCCTGACAGCTCCTGGCTGCTCTCCGTAGGCTGCCGCGAGGGGAGAACTTGGAGGAGGAAGGTGGGGTGGAGAGTGGGGTCTTACCTGTGATTCCAGCCAAAGTGGGGGAAGCATAGGGTCTCTTTAAGGCTCCTCAGGGCTCCATCCCAGGAGGTGGCAGCAGGGACCTGATCACCTCTGTCATTTGCTGTCGTCCCTGCAGCCTCTGGCTTGGCACCTGTCTTTATACGCTCTGGCTGACCTGAAACCTTATCCTGGAGAAGCTAGTTGACAGCCTGGTCACTTGACCAGAGGCGGCTGGTGAGGGGCAGGGAGGTGAGGGGTAAGGTTGGAGTTCCAGATCTGCTTCAGCTCCCTTGACTTGGGGTTCTTTAAACTAGCCCCTTCCAGCTGATGAAAGAAGAGCTCCCTCGGGTGATGAGGGTATATATGGGGTGGGGGGTTTGGACTTGTCACTTTTGAGAGTCCAAAGGTCAAGGCTTCCATGATAGGCTGGGCAGGGCTCTCCTGGGCCTCCTCTTAATAGTAACAATGATGATAACTCACTTCTTGGTGCCTACCACGTGCTAGAAACTTTACATACATTATTTCTATCTCTTCACAACCCTATGAGGTAGGTACAATTAGGAGTCTAAGTTTTTTTTTTTAAAGCTTTATTGAGATATAATTCCCATACCATACAATTTACCTATTTAACTGGTACAATTCAACGGTTTTTAGTGTATTCACAGTTATGCAACCATCAATCATCACAATCAATTTTAGAACACTTTCATTACCCTCCCCAATATCCCCGTACACATCAACAGTGTCACTTCCTTTCTCCCCTCCCCACAACCCCAGGCAATCACTAATCTACTTTGTCTCTATAGATTTGCTGATTCTGAACATTTTGTATAAATAGAACCACACAAGATGTGACCTTTTGTGACTGGCCTCTTTGACTTAGCACAGTGTTTTCCAAGTTCATCCATGTTGGAGCATGTGTCAGCACTTCATTCCTTTCTATGGCTGAGGATCCATGCATTTTAATACTTAGGTTACAGAGGGGAAAACAGAGTCTTAGGGAGGGACAGTGACTCACCCAGGTCACAATACGTGCCATGGGGAGCGCTCTGGAAGTAGGTTCTTGGCTCCACCTGAAAATGGCAGTCTGGAGGTGGTGGGTGAATTGCAGCCGGGAGCTGGGGAGGGGTAAATAGTCGGAACCCAAACAAGGGGGCATTGGGTCCTGGAGAGACCCAGAGGGAGGGCAGCTTAGCTCACGTGGGCCTGGGAGCTCTTCGAGGGCAGGGTCAGGTCTGTCTGCTTTGGCTCCGTGTCCCCAGAATCCAGTCTGTGCTAGAAGTTCCAAAGCTGGCTGCCATGGGCTGAGCTGAGCCAACCTCTGGGTGATCAGAAGCACCCATTTTCAGGGCTCTGTGGAGGGAGTGCTGAAAGGGAAGTAGGGAGACACTGGCTAGTTCTGTTGGTGGTGGTGGAACAAACATGTACCTCATGCCCTCACCCGGTGCTGCATGCTTGGCAGGGCGTTTCTCGTCTGAGCTGTTACTGCAAGATAGATCCAACTTCTGGGGAGAAGACACTGGTAAATAACACACTCTGTAAGTGTAGGGGGAGGTTTTCAGACCCTCAGGGTGCCTCTGTGTTATCAGAGGCCGCCCTCAGCCTGGGTAGGAGTCATGCATGTCCTTATCCTAACTTGACCCCATCAAGTTATTTACAGGAGCTGGAGGAGGATTGGGAAGGAATATTCTTCACCTGAGGCTTAACCCCTCAGGCCTGGGCCCCTAGGTTCTCTGTGGCCTCAAGTGAGGCAGAGACCTGGGCCTTGAAAGCTCCTGGCAGACAGGCGGCTGGTGAGCTGAGAGGGAGACACTGCGGAGGAGGTGAGCTGGCAGGCCGAAGGTTAGGGGGCCGAGACAAACCGATGAAGGGGGACATGCTGGTCTGAGTGCACTTGACCGATGAGGAGGGCACCCTGCATCACCCTGTACCCTCTGGGGCATGTCCTGCCTCACAGTTAGTGGTGAGCCTTCCTATCTACTGACTTGCTCTGGGTCAGTGGGGGAGGAGTGGGTGGGGCTGACATTTCCTACGCTTCCATTAAGTGCCAATTGCTGGCAAAGCACTTTCACAAACGTCATCTCATTTAATCTTCTCAACAACCCAGTGAAGCTGGTCTTGTTATCTTGCTTTACAAAGATGAGGCAACAGAGGCTCAGATAGAGGCTTGTGCAGTCAAGCCGGAGGGGGCCTATTGGGAAGTGGCAGAGCCGGACCCGTCTCTGCTCTCTACCCAGCTGGACGGTGGCCCGCATGCCCTGCTGGTTCCTCCCTGGTCTCACCCCCAGCCTTAGCTCTTCAAGGAAGCCTTCTCTGACTGCTCCAGCCCACATGATTTCCTCCATGAACTCCCCGAATTCAAAGCACTTAACTGGCTGTATCCTGGGCACAGAAGCCTTGTGACATGTCTGGAGGTGTCTTGTGTGATCTGCTCCCTAACTACATGAACAGAGGCAAGTCACTTAACTTCGTTGAGCTTCAGGTTAACTAAAAGACGGGAATCATAAGATGTGGGTTATAGAGCTCTTCTGAGGACTGAGATGACCTGTGCTTGGGGGTGGAAAGCAGGGCCCTCCACTTAGTTCCCTCCCAACCTTCCCTCCCAGCTACTCTGCACATTTCTGCCCCCTTCTAATGCTCCCCACAGGCCCTTTCTATGGTAGCTGCTCGAATGTTTGGAGTCTGACAGTCTAAGCCAGAGCTATGTACTCATCCCAGAGAGATGGGGCATTCTGAGCGGGGCTGTGCTATAAGCCCCATTACTGTGCTAATAGATCTGACGTACCAGCAAAGGAAATACTAGGGGTTACCCTAATCTGGATCAACCTAATCTTTGGAGGAGTCAGAAGTCTCATGGTGACCCAGGACCCCCGTTCCAGATGAGCTGTTCCAAGGGATTGTATGGTCGCAAAGCTTTCTCTCTGGCTGTCAGAGCACAAGCAAATTTCTGACACTGCAGTCCAGTGGCCAACCCGGGAAACACTTGTGCACAGAATACAAATACCAATATGATTTTATTCAAACACAGACAGGAAAAATGACCTTCAGAGCTGGGTAAAAACAATAAGTTAAAAGCATGGTTAGAGTTTCAGACAATCAGATAAAAAGTCTGAAGGAGGTAATTTCCCCCTCCTCTCCTACTGATTATTTCAACACAGCATAAAAATAATTTTATCTACAAAATACCCTTATTCCCAAGCAAATGAACTGGAGGTTGGCCCTAGGATTTCCCTGGCTATGCAGGATGCACAAAATCTCCACCCACCCTCCCCAACCCCCTTAAGGCAAAAGGGCCTATCATATTCAGGCAGAGGGTAGGCTCCTGTCAGCAGGAGGCTCTGGTCAAGGACACTGGGAGGAATTTCCCAGCTGAAAGATGCCTGCTTGGGTCCCTTGGTCAAAAGACGGGTGGGCCCCTTGGGCACTGGAATCCACCATTTCTAGCATTTGCCTCACCATCGGAGGAGGAAGCTGAAGTCCTGGCAGGTGGACACTGGGCTGGTCGGTGACGCTCCTCTAGTCTGGGCTGACTGGTGTCCAGGGACAAGGCTGGTGGTGGTTTCAGGGCTTTCACAGCCCTGAGGGAAGCCAGACAAAGCTGAGGGTGAGTGGGTGGGTGGTCTTTCCCTCAGTCTCTTGGGCTGAATTAGTCTTTCTGGGAGTATCGGGAAGAAAATATCCGTGCAATCCTGCGAGTTTCTTCCTCAGACAGGCTGGGAGGCAGCGAGTTAGGTCTGGGACGACAAGGCCTTTGCGACAGGGCTCCCCTGGTGGTCTCGCTCTTGCCCTGGAGAGGAGGAGGTCAGCTAGGTTAGCACTGCGCACATGGCACTGCCTAAAGATGACTTTGACTCTTCTCGTCTTTTGGTCCTTTGGCTAATACTGGTATAGAGCTGACTGATTTACAAAGCACTTTACATACCTGAGTGTGTTTAACCCTCATCTCAACGCCACAGGTTGGTACACGGTTCCCATGTCATGGATGAGGCAACTACAGTTCAGGTGAAATAAACTCAAGGTCCCACAGCTCGGGGTAGCAGACCTAAGATGTAAACCCCTGTTCAGACTCCTTCTATGCCTCTGGAGAAGGAGGGGCAGTCTCCTCCAGGACATCCCTTCTCTTGCTGCATGTGTCTACACAAGTCATGTGGCCTTGAAGTATGACTGTCCCATGTGTGACCCTGCCAGGGAGAAGATGCTGGTGAATAATACACTCTCCCTATGGCCCTGGGGAGTTCCTGGAGCTGCCAGGTGACATGAAGCACATACCCACAGCCCTGCTACCAAACATCTCCCTGTCTTGGGCTGACTGGGTATCACGAATTTCCCCTTTAAGGTGCGTGCATTTGGGTTATGATATCGTGGTCCTCTGGACTCCTCTATGACTCATCCATTTGCTCCTCCAACCCTTTTGTTTGCTTGTTTCTGTGCTTACTCTGTACCAGGTTCCTGCCCTGAAGGAGCTCAAAGGATACAGGAAAGCCACCCCAGGCAGGTGGCTGACAGCAAGGCCCCAGGGAAGAGGTGGAGGCCTGGTAGAGGAAGAGGCAGTGCTGAAAGGACATGTGAATTGCCCCGACAGGCAAACTTGGCTGACTCCACAGCGCGCAGCCTGTCACCAAATACTGAAAGCACATGCACCACTCCCTAGGCACCAAGAATCAGCTTGGTGGAGACCCTAGAGATTAAGGCTACTTCCCTGCCCCTTAGTAATTCTGCTAATGGGAAACTGAGGCCCATTGCTTGTGGGAGTAGAGTTGCTGTGGGATCAGTAATATTCAGTAATTCCTTCTTTCCTTCACTTCTTTAACCTTCTTACTGCCTACTGTGAGAGGGAGATAGATAGAGATGAACAGTTCTTGATCTCCATAGCTCAGAGTTCAGCTGGGGAGACAGAGAGAGCTATTCAAAGAATTAGAATAGCAGCCAGGAAGTGTAGGGGGAATGGAAGTCAGGCAACCTTGAGGGTCCCTGCCAATCTGGAATTCTAAATGCCAAGGGAGTGCATACAACCTGACAAGCTCTCAGCACTGATAGCCCACAGGCAGGTTCTCTTTGCTGGAGAACCAAGAGCAAAGCGGAGCTAGGGGCTGGACATGCCCAGCAGAGGTGAGAACATACAGCTCCCCATCTTCCAGGCAGGCCTAGGCTAAATGGGGAGAAAGGAAACCCACTCTGTGCTGGTGTTTGTAGTTCTTCCTTTCAAAACATGGGAGGCACCTGCACCCCATCATGCCTCAGGCTGGGGAGGCCAGCCATTGCCTGAGGCCCTCTCCTTCCAGACTGGATGCTCCTGCAGGGCATGGCCTGACTCTGATGCTTGTGACTCCCACTGAGACAGGTCCAAAATGGGAGCTTCGTAGCTGATAGACCAGTGAATGGGTCAAGCCACGGTGACCAGAGGCTTCAATTAATTGGGAAGGAGACTGCCTCTTGCAGCAAATATCTCATTCCGTCATTCTTTCATTCATTCCAGAACCACTGATTGCTCAAGCTAGAGGGGAGACGAATGCTGACCTACCCAGCAATCACAAAGAGGAAGCTTAGAGCCCGGGAGAACAGAGAAAGAGCAATTCATGACAGCTGGGAAGGACAGGGCGGCTTCACGCAGAGGTGGGATCTGAGACGCGCAGGGTTTCAGCAGAGCTGTGTGTGGGGTGAGGTCACTGCCCTGGAGGGGCAGCATGAGCACAGGCCTGCACCTGCTAGCCGGGCTGACATCTGTGAACCAGCCACAGCCAACCTCCCAGTACCCACACCTGGGCCCAGCAACCTAGGGGGCCTTATCTGCATGGCCCAGGCCCAGGGACACGACGGGGTTTGGCTCTGTGTACTGGGCAGGGCAGAGCTGTGGAAGGTCAGCAGCATGTGGCTTTTGTTGACCTCAAAAGGGTCTAAAAAACATCTTGACTAGTAGTAAAGTCTCTTTCTTCGTCAGGGTTGCTATCCCGAGACATACAGCCTTGGTGGGGCTGGGCAGAGGTGTAGCTGCCCACGCAGGGACACCCCTCCATGTACCCACCACTCCTCTGAAAATACTCCCATGCTCCTGCTGGAGCTCTGGGGGCACCAGCAAACTGTCACCACAGCTTATGGCTTGAGGAGCCTCAGCCTTCCTGGGGAGGCAGGGGGAGCCCACATGGAAGCAGGACAATCAGACTGAGGGGCTGCAGGGGCCTTGGAGTCTGAACAGTGGGTGTCATATGTGGGGCGAAGTCCCTGGAAGGGTACTTTCAAGAAGACGGACTTGAAACAACATGAACGTGGAATCTGAACAAAGAATATGAGAGAGGATGTTCCAGGTAGAGACTTAGCTTGAGCAAAGGTGCGGAGAAGGAATTTATTTGCTGGGAAAGCCAGGGAGATGGGACTGGCTGACTGCAGGTACGGAGAGCAGAAGACAAACCCAGCAAGGGCGGGGCTCGAGTTCCTGAATGTCTGGGGAGGAACTGACCATATTCCTCTTGGACTTTCCAATGATCTGGGGGCGTGGGGCTGACCACTGTCCTGGGGTGAAGGATAGAACAGGCTTTACTGTGGTCTGGGTGTTAAGCCTGGCAGTACATGAGGGGCACTGACTGTCCTGTTAAATCCACCCAGCTCTCCCATTAACTTCTCCCACTTCCAAATATGGGGACCTGCTCTTTTCTGGGCACCTGGACACCCAGGCTTCTTGGCCTAGTGTTTGAGACAGATGTCTCAAAGGAGCCTTCAATGTCAAAGGCAGAACTCCACCAGGGAGAAAATAAAGCATCAGGGGAGGAGTAAGGAGCAGTGGTGGCAGGAAAATATGGGGCTTCCAGGGGTTCCTCAAACCAAGAGGCTAACCTGGTGGGGGAGTGATTCTATTCCTGGGTCCACCACTTCTTAGCCAAGAGGCTTTGGGCAAGTCACTTCCTCTCTGGGCCTTGGTTTCCTCATCTGAAAACAGATCAGGATGAGCAGATAATACAAGAGGAGGTGGCCTGTAACCCAGGGACTTATCTTGGCCCGTGGCTCCCTCTTTGGCCAGCTCCCTGTGATAGCATCTTCTCCAAACGCTCTCTCAGGAGGCTCCAGCCCTCTTCTTTGGCCTCGAAATGTGAGCTGATTCAAGCCACTGTGTTCTGGGTTCCCTCTATCCAGTCCCCAGATGGATATCCCTACATAGGCCACATGTTTCCAGGAGGGTGGTAGGTGCAGGTACCCCCATTTACCCCTGCTTCTGGGTGTCCCTGGGACTTTCTCAGAGGGGAGGCAATGGGGTGGAGTGGAAGGAACACTGGTCTGTGGCCCAGCCCAACTGCCCCACTTGCTTGAGGGCAAGGCACTTTGTCTCTCTGGGTCTCAGTATCTTCACTACCAAGTGGAGCTGAGAACTTGTTTGCCTCCTTGCCCCAGGTCTACCGTGAAGCTGAAATACAACTCAGATGTGACCAAGGCTCTGGCCAGATACAAAAGCACAGGGGCTAAATAAGCTGGAGACACCAGCTACGGAGAGCAAAATGAAGCCCTGCTGTTCTGAGACCTCACTTCAGCTGGAGTAGAAGTGGGGTACAGCACCCCCAAAGGCATGCCCAGGGCTAGGCCAGGACTGGCCATACTCTCCCACTACCATTGCCCCCCACCCAATGAGCCCCTGGGCCTGGCATCAGGACTGAAGTTTTGTGTTTTCCCAGAGCAGATCCCTTACGATGGCATAAACACTGCCTCAGGGGCTGGAAGCAAAACTTTCCAAAGAGCTGAAAACAGAAAGTAAATAGCTGGATGGTTCTGGCTGACTAGGATAGGGCTGCCAACAGATTGCTGCTTCAGAGATGAGTGAGGCTCAGTAGAGCCGCCTGCCTTGTTCAACTTTCACCTCCTTGGCTGGCTGCCTTCCCCTGTGGTGGCTCCCAGAGTCCTCTCCAAAGGCTGGGACTAGGACTTCCTTGTGCTAAGGAGAGTAGCAAACTCAGCAGCTGCACCTAGGAGCAGGGGTGAAGCGAGGATAAGACACGCACAACAGGGGCCCAGCCTTGAGAGGCAAATCCTAAATCTGACCACCTAGCCCAGCCGCAGTGTGTCTGGGCTCCACGCTCTGAGCTCACCCTCCATTCCTGCCTTAGAGTTCTGGTCATGTGGTTCTCACTACCTACATGCTGCCTCTGTTCCTCCCCACCCCCCGATGCCTCCCTTTCCTTCCTCCGAGAAGGCTTCCCTGACAACCGGCCTATTCCGCAGGGCCTGGGTCACCCCCTCAGCCCAGGCCTCAGTCTCCCAGTCTACACCGTGAAGACGCCAGACTAGATCAAGACTCTTCAACCTTCTGAACCCACTCCCTGCCAGTGAGAGGGAAGGGTTAAAGTGACACTCTTGGAACTCCTGGCTCCTCCCAGACTCTGGCCTCAGCGCTCAGGCAACTTGAGCCTAGCACCTGCCCAGCAGACCCGTAGGCCCTTTCCCTCACGGTGCCGGCCAAACTGCATCTGGGCCAAGGTGGGCACCAGCCAATTCTGGCTGCTTCCCCTGACTTTTGTACACCCTTGGCCAGAGAGCTCACCTCCTCCTCAAAGCTTTGTGGGGCCTTAATCAGAAGCTCTTTGACCTCTGGGACTCCTCCTGGGGCTCTGCAGAGGGCTAGGGACTTGGTAGCTAAAAGAGGTGAGGTAATAGGTCAGGGCTTCTTGCCCCAAGATGGGCAGCTCAGCCATGAGGCCTGGACCACAGGCTGAGAAGAGGATACCAGGCTCAGGAACTTCTCTTGGACTCCAACCATCTGATCTGGTGACTTTGTGGAGGACTGGGTTCTTCTACCAAGACTGTGTTTCTCTTAGATGGCTCTGGGCTTGGGGAAGGGAAACCAAGGGACAGAAGAATTCTTTGGGCTCCCGGGAGAAAAGAAGCAGCCTCAGGACTCAAAGGCAGGCAGGCCTCGGACTTCTGAGGCTAGGGCTCTACCACCCTTAGGTGGGGGCAGTGGGTCATACTGGGTCTCTAACTCAGGGTCTGAACTGAGCACACAATCAACTGCTAGGGCCCTGAGCAATGCTCTCCATCCTTCTGGGGCTGCCCTGTGGGGTCTAACTTCCCGGGTCCCTGCGGCTCCCTGCACCTGGTACTAAGCTTTTGATGATGTCCCTATCCCTTAGCATTTTTTTCCTACTAGTCCCCCCAGAATGTAACAGCACAAGAGGGGAAGTTGTCTCAATAACAATGATGATTAAAATAACAATAGTTAACATTCATATAGTTCCTACTATGTCATGTGCTAAAAACTGCTCTAAGCACTTAACATCTTAGTTAACCCTACACAAGCTCTAGGAGGCAGGTACTGTTTCACCCATTTTTCAGATAAAGAAACTGAAGCACAGAAAAGGTAGGTAACTTGCACCAGGTTACACAGCTAGAAAGTGGCAAAACTGAGCTCTGAACTTAGGCTGTCTGGATTCAGAGGCCATGTGCCTAACCGCTATACAAAACTGCCTGATAGGAGAGAAGAGGGACGTATAGCCACAAATTAAGTCCGTGTTGCCTCCTCAGACCTTGTTCAGCACCTCAGAAGGCCAGCAGCAGAGCCAGGGCAAGAAACCAGGTTTGGGCTTCCCTGGTGGCGCAGTGGTTAAGAATCCGCCTGCCAATGCAGGGGACACAGGTTCGAGCCCTGGTCCGGGAAGATCCCACATGCCACGGAGCAACTAAGCCCGTGCACCACAACTACTGAGCCTGTGTGCCACAACTACTGAAGCCCGTGCGCCTAGAGCCCGTGCTCTGCAATGAGAGAAGCCACTGCAATGAGAAGCCTGTGCACCACAACGAGAGGGGCCCCCGCTCGCCACAACTAGAGAAAGCCCGTGCGCAGCAATGAAGACCCAACGCAGCCCTAAAAAAAAAAAAAAAAAAAAAAAAAAAGAAAGAAACCAGGTTTGCTGACTCAGCTCCCCAACTGCCTGGAGCACCTCAATCCCGATGATGTCTGAAACACTGTGGTCTGGCCAAGTGGAGGTGAGAACTCTAAGGTGGGCGGGGGCAGTTGGACAACTCAAGGCTTTCAAGGGGACACTCGTGCCTGGCCTTGTTGCCGACCTCCTGCCTCCTACACACACTCCTCATGAACAGTAGCATCTGGCCCCAGGCTTGTGGTTAGTCCAGGAGCTCAGATGACAGGTTGATTCTTGCTCTTTACTTCTGATTCCTATCCTGACTGCTTTGGTCCAGGCTGATCTCTCCCCAGCTCTGACCTCCTCTCTAGCACATACTGTTTGTACTTCCCAGTTACCACATTCTGTTGATTCTCTGAGAGATTTTTCTCCAAATCCACAGCCTTCAAAGCCTTTCCTTCATCTTTGCTGAATTCTACTCATGCCACCCTACATGGCTCTGTCTTCCTTTCCCTGTACGCATTCTCTTTGTTTTGTTTTACTTAAGTACTAATATAGGCTAATGTCATTTGAGAAAGTTAGTGAGTGGTTTGGTGGCCAGTGCCTCTCAAGGAACTGTGACCTCCCTGAAGAGGGTCCATGGCACCACGTCTAGCACTTTAAGCACGACGGGCGCTTGGTGGAGTTGGTGGAACTTCCATATAAAGCTCAATCCCCTGGGGAAATGTGAGCTTTGGCGGGGGAAGGGACCACAGTTCCTTCTCTGTCTACTTCTGCACCTAGCTCAGGACTATGGCTTTGTAAATTTGCTGAAAGATGTACATTTCAAGTTTGAGGCCCAAACAACTTTCCTACTCTCTGGCCTGCCTGTCCTCACACCCACCTCGGGCTCTCCTAGTCATCGATGGTGAGTTACTGGAGGGTTCTGAGTGGAGAAGTCACATGATTTATTCGATGATTTACTTAACGTCTTAAAAACTTAACAGGATACTGTATGGGGAATGGGGGCAAGGGGAGAAGCAGAAAGGCAAGTTAGGAGGCTCCTGCAACAATCTAGGCGAGAGGTGATGACAGTTTAGACCAGGTAATGGTGGGAGTGGTGAGCAGTGGATGGATCTGAATTTAGAGGGAGAGCTGCCAGAATTTCCTGGTGGATTGGAAATCAAGGCATCAGAGAGGATTCTAAGGGTTTTGGCAGGAACAACTAAACTAGAAGGATAGAATATCTATTAACTGAGATGGGGAAGACCAAGAAACAGAGCTGAGGAATAAAATCTGGAGTTGAGTTTGGATATATTGAGTAGGCAGCTGGACATACGAGCCTAGAGTTAGAGGAGAGGTCTGGGCTAAGATAATCATTATGAGTCTTCGGCATATTGAGGGGATTTAAAGCCTTGAGATCAGACAGGATCATCTAGAAAGTAAGTGTAAATAGAGAAGTCTAAAGACCACACCCTGGTCACCCCTATTAACAAGTAGGGGAAATGAAGGAGAACCAGCAAAGGCGGCTGAGCAGGAGCCGCCAACAAGGGAAGAAGAGAACCAAGAAGCACTGATGCCTTAGAAACAAGTGAAGAAAATGTTTAAAGGAGAGAGATCAACTGTGTCACATGCCGCTGAGAGATCAAAGCAACTGGGCACTCAGATTTAATAACTGGTTTAGGAATATGGCGGGTTTGTTTTGGATTTTGACAACCTTGAAGAGTCCCTCCCTCCTCCGGTGGTAGAGTGGGGTAAGAGTCAGATTACAGTGGCCAATCACACTGGCTGCAGTATGGAGACGCATGGTGGTGGGAAAGTGTGGCTGTGAGTAAGAGTAGTTAGAAACAGCCATGGGGGAGCTGACTGGGGCTAGATAATGAAATGGTGAGAAGTGAGTGGATTCAAAGATATTTAGGGGACAGAATTCACAGGCCTTGGTGATGGTGGGTTGTGGGGGATAAGGGTGTAGGAGGGGGCTTCCCTGGTGGCGCAGCGGTTGCGCGTCCGCCTGCCGATGCAGGGGAACCGGGTTCGCGCCCCGGTCTGGGAGGATCCCACATGCCGCGGAGCGGCTGAGCCCGTGAGCCGTGGCCGCTGAGCCTGCGCGTCCGGAGCCTGTCCTCCGCAACGGGAGAGGCCACAGCAGAGGGAGGCCCGCATACCACAAAAAAAAAAAAAAAAAAAAAGGGTGTAGGAGGAGGGGAAGACAACACACATGCTCTGGCAGGAGTAACTACATGACTGTGGTCGTTTTACTGAGATAAGGAATGCCGGTGGTAGAGGGAGTGTGCAAAGGAAGATGACAAGCTCAAGGTTTGGATGTGCTGAATTGTTTGTAACATCAAGTAAAGACTTCTAGGATGTAGGTGGATCCACGTGTGTCTGCAGCATGGCAGAGAAGTCTGGACTGAAGATAAGGATTTGAGGTCATCAAACTGTAATAATAACCGAAATAACTGAAGTGGTTGAAATTTTCCCAAAGAAACATCTACAAGAGCAGAAGACATAAGTCTGGGGAAAACAACATGTACATTAGTGCTGTCTCATCCTCTACCTCCCCTTTTAGAAAAATTGATAAAACTAGTTTGCCCCTGGCAGCTAAGCAAACAGAATCAGAAGTAACTATAAATAAAACCAGGGAGCTGTCCCAATGAAGAGTTACTTTATCACAAAGAGGAAAGAGAAAGCAGAGGCAGCAGAACCTGATTCATAAGGAATTTCAAATGTGCCACTGGATGGCTGTTCGATGGTCCTGCTAGACCCGCCATCCTCCTCCCTCCTTTGCTTCTTGAAGAGGTGACAACCAGAAGATGAAACAGTCATGAGGAAGGGGGGCTGAGAGCTGGCCTCTATACCCTATCTGTGTGACACCTGGTGCTCTTCAGTGCAACCATGCTTTGAGACCTGATAACCCCATCTGACAGGTGACACAGACTCAGAAAAATCAGAAGACTTGACAAAGGTCACACAGAGAACTGTATCCACTATACTGTGGGGAAAAGAGGGGAAAACACCTGTTTCACAAATGCTAGAAATGGAGACTGTCTAGGAGGTTCCTGGGTTCAGGTGCATTTTTTCAGTGTGGTTGAAGGATTAGGCCTTCCCTTAGATCTTGTGGTGAAGCCAGGTGAGCTAAGTATAGCTGTCCCAGGACACTGGTTGAGAAGAGTCAGCCTCTCAAAATGCTCCTCTTCAGCCTTCAGAGCCTTAGGAAGAGGCAAAATAGATGGAATCCTCAAGTTGGGGGTACAGGACAAGGCTCCTGCCCTCCCCTGCCCACCTCTCACTTTGAGCTGTTGACTGTGCCTGAAACATAACCACAAATAGAAGACAGAAGAGAAAACAGGGACTTCCCTGGCAGTCCAGTGGTTAGGACTCTGTGCTTCCAATGCCAGGAGTGTGGGTTCGATCCCTGGTCGGGCAACTAGGATATCGAATGCCAAATGGCATGGCCAAAAATAAATAAATAAATAAATGGACTTAAGAGAAAACAGAAGCTTCCATCAAATGGGAAACTCTATCACCAAATCTAATCCTATCTGCTTTAGCACCCATCTTCTCTGTCTGCCTGTATGCTTGTATGCTACAGGGTGAGTTTTCTTTTTCTTCTCAACAGGCTAATATCTCCACATGTGCTCTGGATCCAGGGACTAGTCTTTCTATTCTCTCCCTCTCCTGCATCTTCCCCTTCTTTTCTCTACTGGTCACTGCACTGCCGTACAGAAAAAGCTGAAGCCTTTCCCATATAAAAAAAAACAAAACAAAAAACCAAAAAAACTTACCTTATCTCAGATGCTACCCCACCCGCTATCCTATAATTCTGATCCATATTCACAGCCAAATCTATGGAAGGACTTGGTGTCTCCATTTTGTCACCATTCAATCATTCTTAAAATTTAAATTACATATGATTTTGTGATTTCATGGTGTAATATACCAAAGAATACTAACATATTTAAATTATGAAGCATGATAAAAATGAACATCAATAAACCCACAACCCAACCTAAGAACTAAAACATTGTTAATACTGTTGAATAGACCTATGTGATCTTCCTCCCCCATCCTATTCCCTGCCTCTGCAACTATGAACATTGTAGTCAAACTGTTGAAAACCAAAGAAAAAAATCTTAACAGTAGCCAAAGAACAAAGGTCACATAACATTCCGGGCAACAACAATAAGAATGATAGCTGCTTCTCATCAGAAACAATGGAGGTCAGTAGAATGTGAAGTGATAGTTCTAAAATGCTAAAACAGGTAATACCCTGGGCATCCAGTAGTTAGGATGTGGAGCTTTCATTGCTGAGGGCCAAGGTTCAATCCCTGGTTGGGGAACTAAGATCCCACAAGCTGCATGGTGTGCCCAAAATTAAAAACAAATGAATGAATGAATGAATGAATAAATAAAATGCTAAAACAAACACAATTCAAGTTAGAATTCTATATCCAGTGAAAAAATATCTTTGAAAAATGAAGGCAAAATACAATTCAGCCAATTGAAGCTGAGAGCATCAGTTCCCAGTAGGTCTGCACTACATGAAATTCTAAAGGAAGTTCTTCATGCTGAAGGGAAATGGTAATAAACTGAGACCAGGGTGTGAAGAAGGAATGAAGCCAAGAGCATAAGTTGCAGAAAACATGCTGCTACAAACACATCAAGTAGTGAGAAAGGCTCATCACCAGTGAGGACGATGAACACCCTGATGTTTCCTGGATCGTGGGACTTCCAATGCTGAAAATGAGACAGCTCTGGGTGAACTGTGATAACTGGCTACCCTAACTAGGACCCAGAATAAGGTCCTGAGGAGGGAGGTGTTCCTGAGAGCAGCAGACAATGGAGTTTTGCTGTGGGCAAGAAAGAAAAAAGGCTACAAAGTGTATGAGACTTTATCTTCTTAAAACTAGACTTGCCCTTAAACTGAAGTAAACATTATTACATCCCTCTCACACCCTATGTATCTTATGTTTAATAGATCAAAGATAATAAGTCCCCCCAGGAGCTGGCACATCATGAAGGCAGAAACACAAAAGTAGGAACAGCACAAAAGCAGGAAAAGCAGTTCTGTTTGGCAGTTGGGAGCTGACAGCTCAGACACAGTGACTCACAGACCTCCCTTCCTACAAGGCACATCTCACTCACATTTCACCCACTTGGCTGGGAGGGGAAGAGGGAAAGGAAACTAACAGTGTCTGCTTTTTTCCTCTAGGGTAATTCTGGTCATCCTCTTATTAGGTAAGAATTCTATTAGCCTGATGTTACTTTAAAAAAAAACCCAAGACTCAGAAAGGTCAAGTCACTTGCCCAAGATCACTTAGCCACGTAGCAGACTCAGTATTTCATGTCATAGATGTCTTGTTCAAAAGCTTGTGCTTGGTGCTGGACACAGCCCTGCTACCCTAGCATAAGTGCTGACGTGAATACATGGGGCATGCAAGGGAAGATGCAGAGTAGAAGGAGATGAACTGGTGACCTGAACCAGAGTTTCGAAATAAGGCCATGGAAATGTAGAGCTTGTGATGGGGACTGGCACCTCTCCTCTAGGACAGGAATACAAATTTGATAAAAACAGATGTGTGGGAATTTAGACTTATCAGTGTGCCAAAGAAATGAGGTGTCCTCAAAATGGTGCTGGGGAAGCTGAGGGAGAAGTGGGGAAGGAAACCAGTAAAAGAACTAGGCATCTTATGGCTTCTCTTTAGGACTATACCCCTAGGCTCCCACGATACTTCTGGACTGACCCCATTTGTCATCAAAGTAGGCTCTGGAAGAGCCTAAAAAAATGTTTAAACGTTAACTGCAAAATGAAACCTATATAAAGAAGGCAAATTAGCTAGAAAAATATACCGTAGGCCAAGTGTCATGATTTTAAAATGGTGCAATGGAAAGCACAGAGTTTGGAGTCATACTGGTTGGGAGACCCTGGGTAGGTGACAACCTACTTAACCTTTATATCTCAGTTTCTACAGAATAGAAACTATAATCCCTTGTAAGTCTGTATGGGAAGTTCTGTATGGGAACCTCAGTTTTCTCATCTATTAAATGGGGATAACAATAGTACCCCTCTTATTGGGTTCTTGGGAGAATTAAATCAGTTTACACATGTAAAATGCTTAGAATAATGTCTAGTGCACGGTAAGCGTTACATAGGGGTTGGCTATTATAATTAACAAATAAGCTAATACATTTTGCTCATAGCATGCATTATTCTCTGAAATTGTTTTTTTCAAAGCTCCACTATCCACCTCCTAGAGTAATGAAAATAAAAACAAAAATAAACAAATGGGACCTAATTAAACTTAAAAGCTTTTGCACAGCAAAGGAAACCATAAACAAAACGAAAAGATAACCCACAGAATGGGAGAAAATATTTGCAAATGAAGTGACCGACAAGGGATTAATCTACAAAATATACAAACAGCTCATGCAGCTCAACATCAAAAAAACCAAACAACCCAATCAAAAAATGGGCAGGAGATCTAAATAGACATTTCTCCAAAGAACACATACAGATGGCCAAAAAGCACATGAAAAGATGCTCAACAT
>NC_041229.1:58707060-58731228 GCF_002837175.3 Physeter macrocephalus | reverse complement strand
GCAGTGGTTGAGAATCTGCCTGCCAATGCAGGGGACACGGGTTCGAGCCCTGGTCTGGGAAGATCCCACATGCTGCGGAGCAACTAGGCCCGTGAGCCACAACTACTGAGCCTGTGCGTCTGGAGCCTGTGCCCCGCAACAAGAGAGGCTGCGACAGCGAGAGGCCCACGCACTGCGATGAAGAGTAGCCCCCGCTCGCCGCAACTAGAGAAAGCCCTCGCATAGAAACGAAGACCCAACACACCCAAAAATAAATAAATTTAAAAAAATTTAAAAAATAAATAAATAAAAATAAATTTATATAAAAAAAATAGGGATAAAAGTATGTACTTCACCAGGTTGCTGAATTAAAGGAGTTAACCTAAAGTGCTTCAAACAGTGCTGGGTACCTGGCAAGCACCACCATGATCATCGTTTTCAGCTTAAACACTGCCTCCTCAGGGAAAGCCTGTTCTTTCTCAGAGCATCTAGGACTCATCACAATTTGTAAATATTTTTTGTTTACTGTTTGTACTCCGTTAAGACAGGGAATTTGTCATATTTACTACTGCACGCTCAGCACCTAGCACAATGCCTGATACAGCACAGGTACTCAGTAAATATATGCTGAATGATTAGAGAAGCAGATATTATTTCCGTGCCACCTGCAAGAAAGGTCCGGTGCTGTGTCAAGGCAGAAGAGAGCACAGCTAGGATTTGCGCCAAGGTTCCAACCACCTAACTCAGCTGCATGATGAATAGTTATGAGGTATTCTGTAAACAACAAATAGGTCTAACACTGTTACTCTCTTCATCCAGACCTTACTCATCTGCCACGCTCTCCCGAGGTGGCATCTCCTGTTTGAAGCTTCCTCCATTCAAACCCATCTTTGCTTAGTTGGAGCCCACAGCACTTAGTATGCATTTCTTAGCTGAGTCCTGTTTTTACACTTCTGTGCTATTTCTTCTACCTGTCATCTCAGCTGATGATGCCCTTGCTCTTAACACATTTGCTCTTCCTCACTTTTCCCGAGCTCCTCCCACTGCTGGGCCCATAGGATACGCTCAGCACAAGCTTGGAGAGTGACCACCTCTGCTGCCTTTCCAGGAGCATGGCTGGGGCCACTCTGCATTCTGTATGCTTTCATGAAAGAGATGACGACTCTATAGGAAACAGGAGGTCAGCCAGGTGTCCTCTTACCTGATCTGCTGTGGCTGGTGGTGGCAAAGCTGTAGAGAGAGAGAGCATCCGCAGGGAGGCCTCCAACTGCTGGGAAGGTAAAAAGAAGTTGGGCACCACAATGGGCTCTGGGCTATAAAAGTAGTTAAGGGACACAAATACCTAGAAATCTTCCCCAGACCAGCATCTCCTCTGACCTCTACCACCCCTTTGTTTCCCTCCAACTTATTCCTGCCCATGAATCCTTTACTCAAGTGGTTCCCTCTGCCTGGAAGGCCCTGCAACTCCTAACAAACTGGTCTATACTTTATGGGTCACTTCAGATCCCGCCTCCTCCCGGAAGCCTCCTCTAAATCTCAGCCACAGTGATCCCTCCTTTCCTAGTCTAGAGCCCAGTCTGAAACACAGGCTAATGCTTATTCTTTTTTTTTTTTTAATTATTTTTGGCTGCGTTGGGTTTTTGTTGCTGCGCATGGGCTTTCTCTAGTTGCGGCGAGCGGGAGCTACTCTTCATTGCGGTGAGCGGGCTTCTCATTGCAGTGGCTCCTCTTATTGCAGAGCATGGGCTCTAGGCATGCGGGCTTCAGTAGTTGTGGCAGGCAGGCTTAGTTGTGGCTCACGGGCTGTAGAGTGCAGGCTGAGTAGTTGTGGCGCACGGGCTTAGTTGCTCCACAGCATGTGGGATCTTCCTGGACGAGGGCTCGAACCCGTGCCCCCGGAATTGGCAGGCGGATTCTTAACCACTGCACCAACGAAGTGACCGACAAGGGATTAATCTACAAAATATACAAACAGCTCATGCAGCTCAACATCAAAAAAACCAAACAACCCAATCAAAAAATGGGCAGGAGATCTAAATAGACATTTCTCCAAAGAACACATACAGATGGCCAAAAAGCACATGAAAAGATGCTCAACATGGCTAATTATTAGAGAAATGCAAATCAAAACCACAATGAGATATCAACCTTACAGCGGTCAGGATGGCCATCATCAAAAAGTCTACAAACAACAAATGCTGGCAAGGGTGTAGAGAAAAGGGAACGCTCCTACACTGTTGGTGGGAATATATGTTGGTGGGAATGTAAATTGGTATAACCACTATGGAGAACAGTATGGAGGCTCCTTAAAAAACTAAAAATAGAACTACCATATGATCCAGTAATCCCACTCCTGTGTGTGTGTGTGTGTGTGTGTGTGTGTGTGTGTGTAAGTGTGTGTAAGTGGAACACTGGGTTGCATGTATCCTTTCGGATTATGGTTTTCTCTGGAGATATATATCAATATATAGTGCAACTGTAACTAGTACTGCAAAATATATATATTGCAGCACTACTTACAGTAGCCAAGACATGGAAGCAACCTAAATGTCTATCAACAGAGGAATGGATAAAGAAGATGTGGTACATATATACAATGGAATATTACTCAGCCATAAAAAAGAGTGAAGTTATTTATAAAACAGATTCACAGACTTCAAAAACAAATTTATGGTTCCCAAAGGGGAAAGGTGGCAGGGGGAGGGGTAAATTAGGAGTTTGGGATTAACATACACACACTACTATATATAAAATGGATAATTGGGACTTCCCTGGTGATCCAGTGGCTAAGACTCTGTGCTCCCAATGTAGGGGGCCCAGATTCAATCCCTGGTCAGGGAACTAGATCCCACATGCCACAACTAAGAGTTCACATGCCACAACTAAAGATCCTGCATGCCTCAACTAAAAGATCCTGCATGCAGCAACGAAGATCCTGTGTGCTGCAACTAAGAACTGGCACAGCCAAATAAGTAAATAAATATTTAAAAAAAAACCCAAAATGGATAATCAATAAGGATCTACTGTATAGCACAGGGAACTCTACTCAATATTCTATAATAACCTATATGGGAAAAGAATCTGAAAAAATATGGATATGTGTATATGTATTACTGAATCAGTTTGCTGTACACCTGAAACTAACATTTTAAATCAACTATACTTCAATATAAGATAAAAATTAAATAAAAAGAAAAAAGTCTTCATTGGACTGTTGGTGAGATGAGATGAGCCTAACCATTGCAACTGTACAACCAATAGAAATTTACTCCAAGATTTCATTTACTCTTATAAACTGTGTGCCCAAATAATAAAAAGGGGTATTAAAAATAAAATAAAATAAAAGCTCCATGAGGCAGGGGCTTTGTTTCTCCTCCTCAGTACAGCACAGTAGTTAGAAACACAGATTTTGAAACCGGACTGCTTGGGTTCCAATTCTGGTTCTACCACTTAACTACCTGTGTGAGGCAAGTTACTTAATCGCTTTGTGCCTCAGTTTTCTCATCTTAAAATAGGGACAGGGCTTCCCGGGTGGTGCAGTGGTTGAGAATCTGCCTGCCAATGCAGGGGACACGGGTTCGAGCCCTGGTCTGGGAAGATCCCACATGCTGCGGAGCAACTAGGCCCGTGAGCCACAACTACTGAGCCTGTGCGTCTGGAGCCTGTGCCCCGCAACAAGAGAGGCTGCGACAGCGAGAGGCCCACGCACTGCGATGAAGAGTAGCCCCCGCTCGCCGCAACTAGAGAAAGCCCTCGCATAGAAACGAAGACCCAACACACCCAAAAATAAATAAATTTAAAAAAATTTAAAAAATAAATAAATAAAAATAAATTTATATAAAAAAAATAGGGATAAAAGTATGTACTTCACCAGGTTGCTGAATTAAAGGAGTTAACCTAAAGTGCTTCAAACAGTGCTGGGTACCTGGCAAGCACCACCATGATCATCGTTTTCAGCTTAAACACTGCCTCCTCAGGGAAAGCCTGTTCTTTCTCAGAGCATCTAGGACTCATCACAATTTGTAAATATTTTTTGTTTACTGTTTGTACTCCGTTAAGACAGGGAATTTGTCATATTTACTACTGCACGCTCAGCACCTAGCACAATGCCTGATACAGCACAGGTACTCAGTAAATATATGCTGAATGATTAGAGAAGCAGATATTATTTCCGTGCCACCTGCAAGAAAGGTCCGGTGCTGTGTCAAGGCAGAAGAGAGCACAGCTAGGATTTGCGCCAAGGTTCCAACCACCTAACTCAGCTGCATGATGAATAGTTATGAGGTATTCTGTAAACAACAAATAGGTCTAACACTGTTACTCTCTTCATCCAGACCTTACTCATCTGCCACGCTCTCCCGAGGTGGCATCTCCTGTTTGAAGCTTCCTCCATTCAAACCCATCTTTGCTTAGTTGGAGCCCACAGCACTTAGTATGCATTTCTTAGCTGAGTCCTGTTTTTACACTTCTGTGCTATTTCTTCTACCTGTCATCTCAGCTGATGATGCCCTTGCTCTTAACACATTTGCTCTTCCTCACTTTTCCCGAGCTCCTCCCACTGCTGGGCCCATAGGATACGCTCAGCACAAGCTTGGAGAGTGACCACCTCTGCTGCCTTTCCAGGAGCATGGCTGGGGCCACTCTGCATTCTGTATGCTTTCATGAAAGAGATGACGACTCTATAGGAAACAGGAGGTCAGCCAGGTGTCCTCTTACCTGATCTGCTGTGGCTGGTGGTGGCAAAGCTGTAGAGAGAGAGAGCATCCGCAGGGAGGCCTCCAACTGCTGGGAAGGTAAAAAGAAGTTGGGCACCACAATGGGCTCTGGGCTATAAAAGTAGTTAAGGGACACAAATACCTAGAAATCTTCCCCAGACCAGCATCTCCTCTGACCTCTACCACCCCTTTGTTTCCCTCCAACTTATTCCTGCCCATGAATCCTTTACTCAAGTGGTTCCCTCTGCCTGGAAGGCCCTGCAACTCCTAACAAACTGGTCTATACTTTATGGGTCACTTCAGACCCCGCCTCCTCCCGGAAGCCTCCTCTAAATCTCAGCCACAGTGATCCCTCCTTTCCTAGTCTAGAGCCCAGTCTGAAACACAGGCTAATGCTTATTCTTTTTTTTTTTTTAATTATTTTTGGCTGCGTTGGGTTTTTGTTGCTGCGCATGGGCTTTCTCTAGTTGCGGCGAGCGGGAGCTACTCTTCATTGCGGTGAGCGGGCTTCTCATTGCAGTGGCTCCTCTTATTGCAGAGCATGGGCTCTAGGCATGCGGGCTTCAGTAGTTGTGGCAGGCAGGCTTAGTTGTGGCTCACGGGCTGTAGAGTGCAGGCTGAGTAGTTGTGGCGCACGGGCTTAGTTGCTCCACAGCATGTGGGATCTTCCTGGACGAGGGCTCGAACCCGTGCCCCCGGAATTGGCAGGCGGATTCTTAACCACTGCACCAACAGGGAAGCCCGCCTAATGCTTATTTAGTCTGATATGATTTTCAATTTGTTTCCCTCAATACTCCCTAAGCTTCTCAAAGGCAGAGGCGGTGTATTTCCTTCAGTCACCTCACTACTTCCCTAGAGCCCCATGAGGCTGGTAGGTAGCAAGCACTGGATGATACTTGCCGAGGGCCTGCTGGCCAAAACCTGGCAGACAGGGTAGGGGTGGGAAGGTGGCTCCAGGGCAGCATCTTAGGCTGGAAGGTGCTGCCTGGCATTGAAGGAGGGCCTGTCCTCCTGGGTGTTCTGTGCTCACATCCAGAAACGAGGGCTCTGTATAAGTAGGCACAGCTGATCCACCACCTGGACGTGAGCCCTAGAAGTCAGGTGCTGTATCTTGCACTTCTCCATATCCTCTGGAGGTACCCAGTACTGTGTTGAGAACACAGTGTTCCACAAATTTGTTCAGTCAAAGCAATGATTCAGTTTGGGAGGGGAAGGAGGTATTTTGATGGTCTATTTGTTTCTGTTCAATAAGCTAAGTATGGTTCTGATGCGAATTGGTCTATTACTGTTCTTCCATGCTAGACTTCGAACTCGAGGAGGGCAAAGATGAGCTCTTTTTCATACTATATTCCTGTCACCTAGCATAGTACCTGAGACACAATAAATGTTCAATAAATATGTACTGAATGAATGAAATGCATCATTTCCTGCTTTGGCTCAAGTCCCTGATTTTTCTACAGAGAGGTGGGGATGGAGTTGGAGATCCTGAAGGGAAAGAGCCCTTTGACCTCAGCCTTCTTCAGAGGCACCGGTGAGGCAGGGCCTATTTGCTGCTGCCGCTCTGACTGCTGAGGACTCTCAGCCTGACAGTCAGCTTGGCTGTGAGGTGCCCAGGGTGTGCTGAAACACCAAACTCCCCTGCTCAGCCCAGCACCACCTGTCTTTCTAAGGGTCCTGCTCCAACAGTAACCTCTGTCACTTATTAGATGGTACCTTCACAAAAGTTCACATTTTGTGCCTGTTCCTTCACCTGTAAGATGGATATAATAATTGTACCTTTTGTTTTGAGAATTAAATGACATTATACATACAAAGTGCTTAGAATGGTGCCTGACACATAGCATGTACTCAGTAAATGTCAGCCCTTCCTGTCTCCCCAGTTGAGGGGGAAAAGTCACCACCAGTTCCGTCACACCTACTGAAATCTGCTTTCCATCCCCACCTCTGCACTGTCCTCCTAATGCTAAAGCCAGCGAATACATGTCAGTCCACATTGTGCTGGACTTGTCTTAAGCATCAGGGTGCCGACCACCACTCCCCAAAACCCTGCTGCTCCCATCTCTCTCACCGGCTCTCCTTCACCTCCGCTGTGGGCGCGTCGGCTCCCCCTGCCCTCGCGTACTGGTGATCCTCAGGGCTCTGTCTTGTGTCGCTCTCCCTTTCCCTGTCTCCTTGCTGTTCTTGTCTGTTTCCAGAGATATCTACCTTTATAGCTGATCTCATCCTGAACCCCAGGCCTGCATTTCCTCCTGGACGTCTCACAGGCACATGTGCAAAACAGAAATCTGCCTCTTCCCTCCCGTCTGTCTGTCTTTATGTGCTATTTCCTACCTAGTAAATGACCTAACCTGTGACAGAAATCTCTAGGTCATACTTTCTATTTTCCTCTTTCTCATCCCCGGCCCCTATCTAATCCTCTCAGATCCCTCCTCCTTTTACTCATCATAAAGCAGTCTATGCTTTAGGTCAGACTTTCTTCATCTTTCATTATTACTGCAAGTTTCCTACCTGGTCTCCTTGCTTCTGGTCTCCCCTGACCTAATCCACCCTCTACAAGGCACTGGGAGAATTTTCTAATATGTAAATTTGACCAATCATACGCTTGCTTAACATTTACTGAACGCTATTTACGTACCAGGCACTATGCTAGGTAGTTTACATTAATTTAATTTTCACAACAACCCCACAAGAAAACTACTGTTATTACTTATTTAAAGATAAGGAAACTGAAGTTTAATCTGCTAACAAGACAGAGTCCAAGTACCTTAGCCAGATATAAAAGGCCCGTTAAGATCCAGCCCAGCTTCACCCCTCACCATCCCTCTTATCTGGGGGCTCTAACCACAGTGACTTCTGCCCACTGGCCAGCCTCCTTCAAGTGGCTATGCCTCTGCACACACAGTTCGCTGTGACTAGAATGTTCTTGTCCCTGTCTACAGAATGGCTATTCATCTTTGAGGTCCAGCTCTACTGTCTCTCTTTCTGGGGTACCTCCAAACAAGAGTTATGGCAGCTTCCTCCTCTTGTTCCCTAGCATTTTGTCCATGCCTTAGAACAATAAAGGCTATTTATCACTGCCTATTTACTGTTACTGTCATTACCTGTCTCCTACCTCATAATGGGAACTTCTCGAGGTAAGGTCTGATTCTAATCTCTGTCCTCATTACACAGCACTGGGCCTGGCAATACTCACTTTTTGAAAGAATGAGCAGTCGGGAAGGCCCAAATTAAAGCAGTGCCCTTAGGACCTGGCACATGTGACTGCTCCTCTACTGACCATAAATTCTAAGCACAACTAAATCGACTGTAGAGGCAGAAACATCAGAAGCCAGGAAGAATGAGGCCAGGAAAGAACACCGAGGCACTCTGCTTTCAGTGCTCAGCCTCTAGCCATTTCACGCTGTAAGCCTCTCCTGAGCCCATACCCCCTACCCTCAGGTTTCTCTCTGCCTTGCATCAAGAATCACATCTGTGTGGTTTGTACAAATGTTCCCACTCATTTGATTTTCTCAAGAATCCTATGAAACTGATAGCTCATTTCAATCTATATTTACGGATCCTTTCTGTGTATCATGTCTGGGGACATGGAGAAAGACAAGGTCCTTGACCTACCTGGGAGTGTACAGTCTGGTGGGTAAGGGATTATTACCTCCATCTTATAGGTGAAGAAATCGAGGCTCAGAAAGGTTAAACTATATGCTTGATGTTACACAAGTAGTAAGAGCTGGGTCCGAATGGTCGAAGTCAGGCCCCCTGATTTCTAGTGGAGAAAGAAATGCAAAGCACTACAAAGGCAGCCTGCTTCACCCACCAGCCCTGCAATAACCCCTGCTTATTGCTGGGGTATCAGGTGAGCTGATGTGATCAGCTGCTTAGGCTACAGATGTAAGGGCTACTGATGGTCCCAAGTGGTTTCCTTTCCCCATAACATGTCCATCTGCATTTCAAAGGAGGAAGAGGGGGAATGTCAGATGCCCCTCTCCCCATCAACACTGCCATCCTGGGGGGGCTTGGGTAAGACCATTTCAACAGTGCCCACTTTCCCCTCCCCTTGGACCCATCACTTGCCTTAAAAAAAATTAATTAGGCAAGTCACTAAAACTCTGAGTCTCCATTTCGTTACATGCAAAATAGAAATGATACCAACTTTAAAGACTTGTGTGACCGAATGCAAAATGTAGGTAAAGTGCCTGGCACATGGTAAATGCTCAATCGTGGTAGGACTCTTCTTTCCCTATACCCTCCCCTGAAATTTCAACTGAGATTAATGGTCTCATTCCTTAGATGCAGAACTTTGCCTTCAGGTGTAAAATACCCAGAGATTAATCAGATAAATCAGGCTAGGATAGGCTAATGAATGTACTACCAACATCTAAGCCCAGTTCAAAGCATTATGCTTCAGAGGCCTGATGATAATGGTAGAATCGTCGCACCTGATCAGTACAGGTGAGTCTTCAGCAGGAAGGGGCTCCCCACGCCCCTGAGTGCATTTTATGAGGGGGGACACTGCTCACGCTCATGTGGCTGGCCTAAGCACCAGCACCCAAAATGCCTAGAGATGGCTTAAGGGGCTACCTGGGGGAAACACCAAAGGATACAGGAGGATGCTCTGCTTCGTGGACACCTCTGACCCAGATGTCTCCTGCTTCTGCCTGATGTCAGGGCAGTTGACAGGTGGCTGCTTATGGTTTTCCCTTCTGCTCTGGGAGGCTGGGTGTAGAGGGAGCTTCTCAGAGCTATCAGCAGAGTCACTTAGCTCATCGGAGACCACTTCCTTCTCAGCCTGGGCCTCTGGCTTGGGCTCCTGGTCCTGGTCCGCCTTTGGTGAGTGCCACCCAACACAGGTTTTGCTCTGTTGGGCTCCTGGGAGTGTCACATGGGAGGTGAGCTGAGGGCCTGCTGAGAGAGGCTCTCCAACCCTGGCCTTACAGGCCACACCCTCACAAGGAACAGTACTTTGGCTAAGAGAGCCCTGCCTATGCAAGTGGGGGTTATCAGTCCTTTCCGGGCTGGAGAGAAAGCTACTTCGGACCTTGAGCTCCTCTCTGGGGAAAAAAGGCTCTGAAGGACCCAAGGGGCCTTCCCTCTGCCCCTCACCAGCCTGAGGGCTGATGATCTCACTTGCATCTGACATGAAACTGGACCAAGGGCTAGTTTTGTCTGTCACGGTGGTGATCTCATTGAGGGTCCTGGGCTCAATGATGTCTTCTTCATAGTCCTCAGCACTGTAGGCCGGGCCTGCCTTGGTGTCCTCACCGCTCTGCATTCTTGTGATGGGTACCGTGTGCCCCAGGGCCTCATGAAGCATTCCTCTTCCACTTGAAGTCTCTTCAAGAGTAGAGGGAGGTGGGGAGTTTCTGCCCTCATCTGGAGCTCTTGCCAATGGCAGGTCTGGAGTTGTGCTTCCTTCTTGCGTGGCTACTGTGTCCTGAGCATCTGGGAGGGTGGTGACTTCTCTGCTTCTACTCCTTGCTTGGTGAGAACACAGAGATCCTGGAGAGTTCCGGGTGATAGCCTGCAGATCTAAACAGTAACAGATATCACTCTTACTACAAGGTAGGGCCACAGACCACTCAACTTTCCCACATTAGCTTATAGTTTCAGATGTAGTCTTGCAATCAGACCTTTGAACAAACCTTAAAGATAATAGTTAATTTGCCCCCAAGAGTCAGTGAAACTATATTCAAGGCGGTACAATTTCTAGCATTTTATTCTAATATCAGAGGACCAAAATCTAATCCATTTATAGCTGTGGTTACGTCTGTGGAAATACTTTCAGAGACTATCTGCTCATGCTCAGGAATTCTTGGGAGCTGGGAGTCCTGGTGGGAATGTTCATGCTTCCATTTACTTCAGTAATTACCTATATTAAAAACCAAAATGAGAATCCACTTATTTACCTATTTGATGACAGTTATTAGAACTATTTTATTTGGAAAATAAAAGCAAAGAAATACCCATCACCCAAATGATAAGGCTGTGGAGATTTGTGAAGAAAATGGAGGCGGCATGATGTGCTGGAAAGAGCACAGGCTTTGGAGCCAGTCTTGGGTTCAAATCTCTACTGTCACTTGTCAATTTTGTGGTTACAAGCAAACTATCCTGAGTCTGTTTATCTTTAAAATGTGGTAAGACACCACCTTTTTCACAGCGTTATGGTGAAAAATATATGAGATAAATGGGCATACATTGTGTAGCACATGTATAGGCATTCAGTAACTCCTTTCAAAATTCATCCTCTCCTTGTGAAAATCAGTTCTCCTTCTGTCATCCCCTTGCTTAGAACTCCCCTTTTTCTTCCAGGATAAAGATTAAACTCCTAAGCTTGCCTTCAAGGCCCTTTGGCTTCAAGCCTTTGATTCTCCTCACTCTCCTCTTTTAATATGACCTTTAAAGGGATTCTCCTTATCCACTCTCACCTCCACCCCAACCAAGCCTCCCTCTGTTTTGCTCTTATGCTTTCTTTCTGGGGGGCAGCTTCTTTGGTTGACTATAGAATGCATGCTTGATGAAAGCACAGACAATGCCTGTCTTGTCCACCACTGTATCCTGCCAGAACTAGTGACACAATAATGCCTGGCACAGTTGGTGCTCAATAAACAGTAAGTGGAAGCCAAACACAGAGTACACTTCTGTGGTCCTGGCTACCAACAGGTTAGGTATCTGGGAGAAGAGGGTAGGAAGGTTTGTGCCTAATATCAACCATAGTGGCTTTATTTCCCTTTAAAGAGAAAAAACTGAACTTATTCATCCCTGTGTAGAATCTACACATTCTGCTTGAGAAAAAGGATCCCGGGAATTCCCTGGCAGTCCAGTGGTTAGGACTCCGCGCTTTCACTGCTGAGGGCCCGGGTTCAATCCCTGGTCGGGGAGCTAAGATCGCGGTGTGGTCAAGAAAAAAAACAAACTCCCTCAATGCTATCAATACAGTCAAAGTGAGAACTACCACTTAAGGGGGCTTTTCAAAGGGTAGACTATGGACCACCAACACCTAGAATCATCTGGGGTGCTTGCTAAAAATGCAGTCTTCTGGCCTCTGAGAATTAAAATCTGAAATATGTTTGTAGCTGAGTTTTTCTGAAAATAGAGCGGCATGAGTTCACGAACTGCCACTGAAGAACTCATCTAATCCATTCCCCTCTTTTTCTGGTTGGGGAAACTGAAGCTCAAGAAGGGAAAGGGTATGCTCAGAGTCAAACAGTTAAGTCCGTGCCACAAACCCACCAAGGACTCGACTCAGGTCCCCTGCCTCTCAGTCCCATGTTCTTTCCATTGCACATGTCCCAGTGCCACGCTACTACGTCTCTCCTTTCAAAAGGAAGACAGTAAATAAGTAAGAAAGATGGTGAAAGCTGTTGGTCTCTATTTGCCATAAAGACTTGTCTGAAGGCACACATTCAAATGCTTTTTGAATAAGCACCCATGACCATAACTCCTCAACAAGAGCGGCCCTGAGCCATACCCGTGATTAAGGAGCTGACTTGCAACACCAGGTTATTGGATTTCTCCAGGATGCAATGGCTTTCGGGGTCTAGGCTGCTGGCTCCTGGCCGAAGACGGTCCCTCTGACTCTCTTGGCACTGCGAGATGGCAGTATGGGTCTGAGGACTGAGGGGAAGTAAAGGCTTGGTGAGCTTCTGGCTGAAGTACCTCTGGATCTGATCTAGCTCATTCAGATTCCTCCTGCAAAAGAAGAAGGGGAGAAGAAAAAAGGGTCATTCATTGGGATTATGAGCATCTTTTATGTTCTTCTGACCTTCCATTGCTTGTGCTAGGTAGGACCTTAGCATCTCTCACTTGTTCTATTAACAGCAGGGCCCCTCTCTCTCCAATCCACCAATTCATCCTTCACCTCTCTGACTACAATCCCACTGTCAGGGACAACATTTTCCCCCTCTGTCTGGCTGATGGGATTCTTCTTCTGATGTCCAGCAAGTATTCTACCTCCTTATAGGGAACCATTCTTTTTTTTTTTTTTTGATGTTGGGGGTAGGAGTTTATTAGTTAATTTATTTATTTATGGCTGTGTTGGGTCTTCGTTTCTATGCAAGGGCTTTCTCTAGTTGTGGCAAGTGGGGGCCACTCTTCATCGCGGTGCGCGGGCCTCTCACTATGGCGGCCTCTCTTGTTGCAGAGCACAGGCTCCAGACGCGCAGGCTCAGTAGTTGTGGCTCACGGGCCTAGTTGCTCTGCGGCATGTGGGATCTTCCCAGACCAGGGCTTGAACCCGTGTCCCCTGCATTGGCAGGCAGATTCTCAACCACTGCGCCACCAGGGAAGCCCGGGAACCATTCTTACCATCACTCCAATCCTCACTTCCCCTTACTCTGGGCTAGCACTAACCTCTGCTACCTTTTAACCATTCCTGATCCTTTAAGCAAGTGACCTCTTCCAGCAAGCCTTCCCTGACTCTCTAAGTTGGTTTAAGGGCCGCTCCTCTCTGTGCTCTAGTCTTTCTGTACTCTTCAACCATATCATTTGTTTGTTTCACATCAATTTCCCCTGATGTGATGTGATCTGCTGATTCCTTTATTATCTATTGCACCCAGCTCAGTGCTTGGCACAAAATAAATGAATGCTGAATGGATAAATAGACATGAATAAATGAGCTTTAAAAAAATCTTCTGTTCAAAAACCTTTAATGGGGGCACATTCATTCTTACTACTCCGAAGAGAAATCACACCAACTATTACCACCTTCACTTGCATAGGATTTTACGTTTTATGCTTTCAAACACATTACGTTAATTCTCATCCAACCAGATGAGATCAGTAATTACTGTTTTACAAATAAGGAATGTGAGGGTCAGAGAATTTAAGTGATTTGTCTAGGGTAAGTAGTAGCACGCAGCTACTCAGAAATTGGAACTCCAAGACTTATGCTTTTTCCATTATAGTAGATGGGCTCTGTCTCAACTGGGTTCATTTCTGCCTCACACCCCTGCAGGCTAGAAACCGAGTTCAAGCTGCTCCCTGATCTGTCCCTGTCCTATTCACTTTTTAAGGTGCAGCTCATATTTCTCCTTTTCAAAGTCCATTGCCCCAAGTCATTAGGCCACCTCTCCCTTAAACTCCTTCACTCTTGGCATCTCACCTTCTGCCTTAGATTTTCCCTTAGTTTTCTCATTATGTGTTAGTTTCCCTAACTAGGCCATGCGCATCTGGTAATAGAAGATAACATCTCAAACTTCTCTATTTCTCTAGTATACTCAGTGTGCCTGGCACAACTTGCACAACACAGACACTAAATAACTGTGAAGTAAACAGAAAGTCTTTCTATCCTTTTGTTAAGAACTGTCTGCATATCTTAGAGTCAAACGTAAATTAAATGAGAGGACAAAGCTGATCCTTATTCTATCACTAGAAGCCACAACTCTATCAAATCATAGTGGATTTACTTAGGTGTCTATATCTGGGTGTATGCCACATAGATAAATACCTGTAGCAGGAACATGCAGACAAATGTCAACTTGGTGAAGCTTTAGAAAATATGCAAACCCAACTGGCCTTGTCAGAGGTTCTGGGTATAGAACCTATTACACCTAGCTGCAAATTCCTCATTTGTGGGAAAAGTTTGGTAATACTTGCCCTGCAGGCCTCACGGATTGCTGTGACTCAAATGAAACACTGCTTTAGGGCTCCATGAACCCAAGGAAGTAATGCAAAATTGACATTATCTTGTTTCATCTCTGTTTCGCAGAGAATTTGTCTACAGCAGTAGTTCTCAAAACCTGGCTCTAGGACTGGCAGTATCAGCATCACCTGAGAAATTGTTAGAAATGCAAATTCTCAGGCCCTATCCTAGACCCACTAAATCAAGAACTGTATGGGTGGGTCCCAGCAATAACTTTTAATAAGCTCTTCGTGTGATTCTGACACACACTAAATTTTGAGAACCACTCCTCCAGGGCAGTGGTTTTTAGCCTGATGGTTTTAGCTCCAAGGGGATATTTGGCAATGTATGGAGACATTTTTGGTTGTCACAGCTGGGAGAGGGGTGCTACTAATATTTAGTGGATAGAGACCAGGAATGCTGCTAAATATCCTACGATGCACAGGACAGGCCCCCACAGGCAAAATATCTGGCCCAAATGTCAACAGTGCTGAGGTTGAGAGAAACTGCTCTAGGGTGAAGGAGAGTTTCTTTCTCTCCTTCCTCAGTGGGTGCTAAAGTATGTCATGTGAATGGTCCAATAAAATGCAGCCACACTGTTGATGGTTTTACTTAGCCTCCAATCTCCAGCATCTTCCTAGAATGAGAATCTGAACATATTACTTCCTTATAAGTTTGAGCAATTTCCCATCCATAGCATGACTGCTCAGTCCTTTCTAACCCATGTCCCACCAAAAAAGATTTTGCCAATCTTTCATTCTGAGCTTGTTTTATGAAATCAAATAATAGATTAGTTTTTTCAAAAAATAAAATCCTTTGTAATATTTGTTTCCTCAAACTTTAGACATTCTCTTCCTCCCAAGCCCATCACTTTCCATTTGAGAATCACTGTTGTAAAAGTGCAAACTCTTGGCCTGACATTCAAGGCCCTTCAAGAACTGACTCCCACACAACTTGCCCTGCTCCTTACATCTTATGCTCAGCCTCACCCTAACTGCACTGCTGGTATCTCCCCGAACTGGGCTTATTGTTTCATGCTCCCGGGCCTTAGCATTTTTTTTCTGCACAGAATGCCCTTCATATTTGTTGACTTGTCCCTTTAAAGACCAGTTCAAATGTGACTTCTTTATATCTTTCCATGACCAACCTAGAATGTTACTCATTCCTCCATGTACCCTTGGCCAGGAAACCTGGAACTCTTATCATACATGGTTATAATTATAATGGCAACATGGCTGTCTCCTCTGCTGGGAATGGCAGAGCCAGGATTGGAAATCAAGTCTATGTGACTCTGGAGCCAAGTCCTTTCCACTGCACCACACTTCTTACTAGGTAATCCAGGGGCTGATCCAAATGATCTCTAATGGTCCTTTCAATTCTCACAGTGCTTTTCTGGCTCAGATGCTGACTAAACTAAGAAAGAGATAGGGAAGCATTAACAGGACAGATGGTGGTCTGGAAGAATCCAGTGGTTGTGAGGATAAAGACAGTGAGACAGTAGGCAGGATCAGGCTTTGTAAATTGTAGAGTAGATGTGAGGGTGGTTATTATTAAGTTTGATGACCAATCTAAAGTTTCTATATTTATAGGTGGACCAGAAATATAGCCCCCTGAAGGACTGGAAGGCCCCAAGCTGAGACAGATTCATCTGTGAGGAATCCTGTGAGGCTCCAGGTCCACTTCGAAGCTAACATACATGAAAGCCCTTGCTAAACATCCCGGAGAGGTGGTAGCTGATAGAAAGCAGTACTGCAGGTTGCCTTTGCCCATTCACCTTGTGCTCCACTATGGTTCCCTGTTTCTTTACTCAGCAGAGAGCCTCACCTGAGAGAAGTCAGAATGGAAGTATGGGAGGACAGGGGTGATGTGGTCAGTTTGTCATCACTTGGCAAGATTGCCTCTCCCTGCTGCAGGGACTCATGGAATCGGCGGATGTTCTGCACATGCTCTTCATGGCGTGATGCCTTGCTTCTTGTGGTAATGCTTCTATCAGGAATAAATGGGGGCAAAATAAATTCCCAACCAATGAGAAAACAAACAATAAATTTGTGACAACAAACAAATCACCCTCCTGACATGGTACTGCAAATCCACCCCCACCACCACAGTTCTGGCTTCATCGACTCAATTGCTTGGATTATAATTATCTCCTGAATAATTCTGCCTTCAGTCTTATTCATTTCCCTTTTATAAATTCTCTACATTATAGCCTCAGTGATTTTTTAAAAACACAGAACTGAAATAACAATAACAACATTTATGGAGTCCTTATTACGTGCCAAGCACTGTTCTAAGCATTCAACATATACTAACCTATTCAATTACTATCATTCCTTTCTAGCTTTGGCTTCTCTTTTTTTAATCTTTAGAACAAATTTCAAGTTCCTTAGCATGGTATTCAAGAACTTGATCCCAGCAATAATCATCTTCTTTTTGTTTTTTAATTAATTATTTTTTATTATTTATTTATTTAAAAATTAATTTATTTTTGGCTTAGTTGGGTCTTAGTTGTGGCACGCGGGATCTTTCGTTGTGGCACATGGGCTCTTCATTGCAGCACACAGGCTTCTCTCTAGTTGTGGCGCGTGTGGGCTCCAGAGTGCATGGGCTCTGTAGTTGTGGCACATGGGCTCTCTAGTCGTGGTGCGCGGGCTCAACTGTCCCGCGGCATGTGGGATCTTAGTTCTCCAACCAGGGATCAAACCTGCGTCCCTTGCATTGGAAGGCGGATTCTTAACCACTGGACCACCAGGAAAGTCCCTTCTTCTTTTTAAATAACAGCTTCATTGAGATATAATTCAATGAAGATATAATTCAATGAAGATATAATTCAATTCAATTATATCTAATTGTACATTAGATATAATGTATAATTGTACACCCATTTAAAGTGTACAATTCAATGGATTTTAATATATTCAGAGCTGTGCAACCATCAGCACAATCAATTTTAGAATATTTTCATCACTCTAAAAAGAAATCCTATACCTAACAGCCATTACTCCATACTTCCTCCTCTCCCCTGACCCTCCACCCAAACCTCCCAGCCCTACGCAACTGCTAATCTACTTCCTGTCTCTATAGATTTGCCTAATCCAGATATTTTGTATTAATGGAATCATAAACATGTGATGTTTTGTGACTAGCTTCTTCCATTTAGCATAAGGTTTTCAAGCTTAATCTACGTGGTAGCATATATCAGTACTTCATTCCTTTTCATGGCTGAATAATTTTCCATTGTATAGATATATCACATTTTGTTTATCTACTTATCAGCTGATAGACATTTGGGTTGTTTCTATTTTTTGGTTATTAGGAATAATGCTGTTACAAACAATCATGTACAAGTTTTTGTGTGGACATGTTTTCATTTCTCTTGGGTATATACATAGGAGTGAAAGTACTGGATCATATGGTTACTCTATGTTTAACCTTTTAAGGAACTGCCAGACTGTTTTCCAAAACAGCTGCACCATTCTACATTCCCACAAGCCATGTATGAGGATTCCAATTTCTCCATATCCTCCCCAACACCTGTGATATTTGTCTTTTTGATTACAGCCGTCCTAGTGGATGTGAAGTGGTATGTCATTATAGTTTTCATTTATATTTCCCTGATGGCTAATGTCATCAAACACCTTTCATGTGCTTATTGGCCATTTGTATATCTTCTTTAGAGATATATCTCTTCAGATCATTTGCTTATTTTTAATTGAGTTATTTGCTTTATATTATTAAGTTGTAAGAACTCTTTATATATTCTGGATACAAGTCTCTTATCAGATCTATGATTTGCAGATATTTTCTCACATTCTGTGGGTTGTCTTTTCACTTTCTTGGTATCGTTTGTAGAAGGAAAGTTTTAAATTTTGATGAATCCAATTTATTTTTTCCTTTGTTGCTTCTACTTCTGGTGTCATATCTAAGGAATCGTTGCCTAATCGAAGGTTATAAAAATTTACTATGTTTTCTTCTAAGAGTTTTTATAGTTTTAGCTCTTATATTTAGATATATGACCCATTTGGAGTTAGTTTTATATATGGTCTGAGGAAGGGGGTCCCACTTCATTCTTCTGCTTGTGGATATCCAGTTGTTCCAACACATTTCTTGAAAAAAGACTATTCTTATTATTAAACCATCTTGGCACCTTTGACATCTTGGCATCCTTGGCACATGGATTTATTTCTGGACTCTCAATTCTATTCTATTGATCTTTATTTCTATTCTTATACCAGTACTGTATTGTTTACTGTAGCTTTGTAGTAAGTTTTGAAATTGGGAATGCTTTTCTTCCTTTTCAAGATTGTTTTGCCTATTCTGTGTCCCTTAAATTTCCATATGAATTTTAGGACTAGCTTGCCCATTTCCATAAGGAATCCAGCAGGGACTGTGATATAGGGAATATGTTGAATCTACAGATCAATTTGGGGAACTGATCTTAACAATATTAAGTCTTCCAATCCATGAACATGGGCTATTTTTCCATTTATTTACAACTTCTTTAATTTATTTCAACAATGGTTGATAGTTTTCAGAGAACAAGTTCTGTACTTTTTTGGTTAAATTTATTCTTAAGTATTTTATTCTTTTTGATGCTATTGTAAATGGAATCATATTTTCAATTTCATTTTGGATTATTCATTGCTGATGTACAGAAACACAACTGATTTTGTATATTATGTTTTAAAAGTTTCTCAGTTTGTGGGGGGTTGCAGGGAGGGATAAGTTAGAAGGTTGGGATTAACATGTACACACTACTATATATAAAACAGATAACCAGGAATTCCCTGGTGGTCCAGCAGTTAGGGCTCTGTGCTTCCAATGCAGGGGGCACAGGTTTGATCCCTGGTTGGGAGACTAAGATCTTGCATGCTGAACAGCACAGCCAAAAAATTTAAAAATTAAAAAAAAAAAAAGATAACCAACAAGGACCTACTGTATAGCACAGGGAACTATACTCAATATTTTGTAATAACCTATAAGGGAAAAGAATCTGAAAAGGAATATATATATATATATAAAATCACTGAATTACTGTGCTGTACACCTGAAACTAACATGATATTGTAAATCAACTATACTTCAATAAAAATAAAAATTAAAAAAATTGTAAGAAATTAAAAAGTGTCCCCATTTAAGTTTCTAATATGGTAAAAACTGATAGCTATAACCTACAGAAACAAACCTCTTTTAGGTCATCAATAATTTTTAAGAGTATAAGGGGGTTCTGAAGTGGAAATGTTTGAGAACCACTGCTTTATTAAAGTATAACCGGTATATAATAAACTTCACCTATTTAAAGTGTACAATATGTATTTTGACATATACGTACCTCTAAGGAAACCATTACCACACACATTAAGATAATGAACATATCCATCACCCCTAAAAGTTTCCTCCTGTCCTTTGTAATTCCTCCCTCTTTCCCGCTCCATTCATCCTGCCTTATCCCTAGGCAACCACTGATTTTCTTTCTGTCACTATAGATTAGTACACATTTTCTAGAATTTTATATAAATGGAATCATATACAATGTACTCTTTGTCTAGCTTCTCTCTCTCAGCATAATTATTCTGAGATTCCTTTGATTGTCTCACTGATTGGCTATGGTCAACGTAACACCTATAAAATAGATATCGGGATCTAGGATTTCACATACACATTGGCTCCCTTTATGCAGAGGGCAGAGGCTCTCTTCATGTGGTAGGAAAGCTACATAGCACTGAAATGGGTCTTTGAGTGGCTAAGCAGTATTAGAGTATCTTTCTTGGAATAAAGGGTCTACTCAGTAACTGCTGCTGTAGGAGTGGCTCATATAAGGTCCCTTGCCTTCTCCCTGAGGTGGAGAGAGAGACAAGGAAAAGACTGATGGAGGCAGGGGGATGCCAAATGACACTAGGGCCTGAGGGGAATGGGGTGGAAAGAAGCAATCTTAGTCTTAGATTCTACCCTTTGACAGGATGGAATATGTTCTAGCCCTGATATCCATATGCATATCCACAGTTGGCTAGGTGAAAAGGGTGGGCCAACTGCTTTTCACAAAATAACCTAGCATGTAGGGTTGGGAGGGGAAAGGTCATGATATGTTTCTCACACAGCTGATGACTGATTTTAGGGATGAGGAAAAGAGAAAAGAGTCCCTTGCACTGAAGCTACCCTTTTGACAGCAGTAAAACTTCCCTTTAAAAAAAAAAAAAAGTATTTATTTATTTATTTTTGGCTGTGATGGGTCTTATTTGCAGCATGCGGGATCTTTCATTGCGGCACGCAGTCTCTCTAGTTGTGGCGTGCGGGCTCCAGAGCACGTGGGCTCTGTAGTTGCAGTGCACAGGCTCAGTTCCTCTGCAGCATGTGGGATCTGAGTTCCCCGACCACGGATCGAGCCTGTATCCCCTGCATTGGAAGGCAGATTCTTAACCACTGGACCACCAGGGAAGTCCCTAGTTTCTATATTATAAAAACTGTTTTCATAGGATCTTGGGTTTCCCAGGGGTTATGAAAGAAGGTCAATTGTTTTTCCCTGTCTCTCATTTCTTCCTCTAATAAAGGAAAGAGAGAAATGACAAGCTAATTTGCACACTTCCACTCTTGACCCCATTTCCTTCTATCATCAAGAAATCACTCACCTCCCAGGAGAGAAGAAATCAACCTCCTTTGATGAGGTGTGAACAAGTTGTTCTGGAGTCTGTCCTGCAATGCAGCCAGGGAATGCACCATACATATCAGAGGCAGGGAAGGAAAAGGTACTGTATATTGGGATCTGTAGAAGCAAAGAGAAAAATGGCACACTTGTTGCCACAAATCCTTTTGGAAAAAAGCAGTATAAATAAATTTGTAAAATTTATTGTATGTGTATAATTTTTTATTTTCTATGTATTGAACACTGTACTAAGCAAGGTACATGCATTTTCTCATTTAAACATCACAATCTTATGAGGTAGATACTATTATTATCCCCATTTTACAGACTACATTATCAGACTGCTTTTTTTAATTTTTAAAAAACATTTAATTAATTAATTAATTAATTATTTTTTGCCTGCATTGGGTTTTCGTTGCTGCGCATGGGCTATCTCTAGTTGCGGCGAGCGGGGGCTACTCTTTCTTTCAGTGCGCGGGCTTCTCATTGTTGTGGCTTCTCTTGTTGTGGAGCGTGGGCTCTAGGCACACAGGCCTCAGTAGCTGTGGCTCGTGGGCTCAGTAGTTGTGGCTCGTGGGCTCAGTAGTTGTGGCTCGTGGGCTCTACAGCTCATGCTCAGTAGTTGTGGTGCACAGGCTTAGCTGCTCCACGGCATGTGGGATCTTCCTGGACCAGGGATCGAACCCGTGTCCCCTGCATTGGCAGGCAGATTCCCAACTGCTGCGCCATGAGGGACGCCCTCAGACTGCTTTTTAAAAGCTGCTTTATTTGTATTTATGCTTTTGTTTCCTCCACTAGTTTGTGAACTCCTGGCTGGACATCTTACATTTTCCTTACATGTGAGGGTAATCTGGCTGTGATATTTCTTGTCTCATTTTTACCAGGGTTGATGTAAAGAAAAGACCATCCTATATGGGGACTATTTAAACTCTTTTGTCATTTTCTCACACATGCATTTATTCACTCATTCATTCATTTGCTATTTACTGATGCCCACTTTACCAAACCCTGGGCCAGGCATGTGAGACAGACAGATGTGTAAAACAGTCTTTGCCTTGATAGAGCTCTCCCATCTGGGACACCCTGGAAAAGTCTCCTTTCCTTTACAGTTAAACTCCCTGAAAGAGTTGTCTGTACTTACTATCATCAATTCCCCTCTTCCCATTCTCTTCTAATTTTTTTTTAATAGACCAATGATTTTAATGTAAGAGTTTTTTTTAAAAAAGTTCATCCAATGTGGTTTCAGATTCCACACTGCAACTAATCTTACTTTATTTAAAAATTGAGATTTAATTCATGTATTATAAAATTCACCCTTTGAAAGTGTTCAATTCAGTGGTTTTCAGTATATTCAGAATTGTGCATCCATCACCACCACGTAATTCCAGAACATTTTCACCCCAAAAAGGTCATGAGGTCATTATGAGACACAAATGTATTCTGTATGCTGGAAAGTACCAAACACATGTAAATTATCTTATAGATTTTGCTCAGTAGAACCCTTATTGGTTAAGGATGTGAATCAGGATACATACCAGTGATCCTGAGGTCTCCATCCCACGTCTTGCTTGCCTTTCTTCTCTGAAGTGCATCAAACTCTCCAAAGGGGAAATGGCAACTTTTATCTGCCCTTGGCACTCTCCACTGAAGTCTGTGATGTTGTACCAGCCACAGACAAACTGGAAGCCAGAGAGAAGCGGGGAGAGGTCCACTGAGGCAAAGCCAATCACCCTCTCCTCATCTGTGGGGGAAAGAGAAGAGCTGGGCAATGTGGCTGGGCATGTCCTGCCACTGAGATTCGAGGTGGCACACAGATAAACTGATTTAGAGGATGGGAACTTTCAGTGATTCCACAATCAACAGAAAAGACAGATAATGAGGATGAGAGACTGGCAACCACAACCTGCTTTCTAACTACTGTAAGTTCCCTTTTTGTATGGTAGGGAAAAGCTGGCAGGGTTGATTGAGTTCTGTCCTCTTGATATAGGCAACTAGAAAACACCCCTTAAACATAAGAAACACTTGTTCTTTTCCCTATGTTATCACGTCTCACTGATTTTCCTTAGGGCAGTGGCTCTTGAAAGAAATCATTTGAAAGACCATCAACCTTGGAATTATGAGGGATTTGCATTTTCTTATTTTTACTTGTCTGTATTTTCCAAATTTTCTATAATATACGTATGTATTATATTTAATTAAGAACAAAAGAGACATAATTCACACAAAAAAGGACAAATAACCCCTTAGAAAACCAGTACAGGGTGCAAAATGAGCTTGGGCTATGGCCACTCATTTTTTGGTTTTTTTTTTTGGCCACATTGCACGGCTTATGGGATCTTAGTTCCCTGACCAGGAATTGAACCTAGGCCACAGCAATGAAAGCTACGAGTCCTAACCACTGGACCGCGAGGGAATTCCCTCAAGCTGCTCTTAATGACAGAGAGTGGGTAATCTGTGGGATTACCTCTAACATACATATGTGTTCCCAGAACCATCAGTGCCATGGTTTTACTTGGTTAAAAAAAGAAAAGGATTGGTAAATTGTCAACATGATGCGAACTTATTTTTACAACCAAGTAAGATAGAGTTCATACCTCCTTTATGCCAAACTTTGAAGACCAGAGTTTGCTGTGGGTCCAAAAGAAGCTCTTTTGATAGCCTATTAAGAAAAACAACCACCATAAATTAACTGCGTAGGAAGCTCCTCTAGTATGAAACTTAGACTTGAAGAACATCTTATAGTTGCAAAACACTTTTCTAACATTTTCATTTCATGCTTATGATCATCTTCTAGGATATATTTTTATCTTCACAGTTAAAAGGAGGGAATGGAAGCTCAGAGAGGTGAAGCAACTAGGAACTTGTCAAGACCTAAAAACAAGCAACCGTGATGTAGTATTCTTCCCTACCTACCTACCCCGTTTTATTGGAGCAGGTAAGGATTCTTCTTATGCCTTGTGGTGGTGTGTGGAGATGGTGAGAAGAGAGGAAAAAGAGTGTTTATTGAGTACCTACCTTGGGCCAGCCATGGTGCCAAGTGTTTCTTTTTTTTTTTTTTTTTTGCAGTACGCGGGCCTCTCACTGTCGTGGCCTCTCCTGTTGTGGGGCACAGGCTCTGGATGCGCAGGCCCAGAGGCCATGGCTCACGGGCCCAGCCGCTCCGCGGCATGTGGGATCTTCCCGGACCGGGGCACGAACTCACGTCCCCTGCATCGGCAGGT
>NC_041229.1:58697176-58707004 GCF_002837175.3 Physeter macrocephalus | reverse complement strand
ACAAACCCGTGTCCCCTGCATCGGCAGGCGGACTCTCAACCACTGCACCACCAGGGAAGCCCCCAAGTGTTTCTTATACATGTAATCTGCACAAAAACCTATGACATGGACATTATTATCCTTGTTTTATAGATGATGAAGCTGGGCTCAGAGATGTGAAGTCAGTTTTTCAAGGTCACATAAGAGTCAGTAAGTGGCAGAGCTGTGATTTGAACCCTAGTTTGCCTGACTCCAGAGCCACACTGTGCAGAGGCAAGGCACCAAAATAAGAAAGTACCCAACTTTCTTACCAGGTTAAAGAAGTCAATGTGGAATTCACTGAGCACCTCTAATATATTTTATATGAAGTGAATTATATAGTTTTAAACTACAAAGCAGCCCTTGCTCCAGGTGAGCAAGATGCAGAACCAGAGAAAACTAAGAGACTTAATTTCTGGAACTGAAGAGAGCCAACTTCAAGACCAGTGAGAGGCACTGTGCTAACTTGGAACAAATACTGTGTCAGAGATTTGAATTCTAGCCGGGGGTCAAAATATCCACCTCTGAATTCTAGCTCTCCTAGTATCACCTGAGTGACCCTGAGCACTCAGTCTCTTTGAGCCCTGATTTTCCTACCTGTTAAACGGGATATTATTATCTACCTACAAGGTTTCTAGGAGGATCAAATGAAACAATTTTGTGATAAAGAAATTGCAAACAGCACCATCATTCATTTTTCTTCTAATCTTGCCTCTGTTACCAACAGACTATGTAACCTCCTTGGGCCACAGTCTCCTCAACTGTATAGTAAGGGGATGAAATGAGGTGATTGTTAATGTTGCTTTAACAAGTTAGTAAAGTTAGGTTCTGAATGAACAAATCACCCTCATTTAGAAGCTCAGCCCTCTGGTCGCCTATCTTTTGAGGCAGATTTGATATTTCAGTACTGGCCACTATGGCCAGAATATCTATAATTTCCAGTAGCTCACCATAGACAGTACTGAGTTGTCACTGCAGTTATAGCTCCTGACTCAAGTCAACCGCTCAGATTTCACAACACTGAACATGTGAGCAACTGCTGAGACTCGATTAGGTACATAAACACTGTGAGAAAACAGCAGATCAGATACCATGTGGCGTGGCTGTTGTTGGTGGACAAGAATTAAACTTTGCAAAAGGTAATGCAGTGTAAAGATAATAGTAACAATAATTAGTAATAGAATCCCACGTTTAATGATAATGCAACAGGTAACAGAAGAAAAGGGAGGAGACCCTGGTACCACAGCAGTGGGCCTCTGTACCAGCCCCTGACCTCCGAGCTGCACTGCCACATGGTTGACAGGACTCCATCTCCCCCTTTTTTTGAGCTTCCAAAGGAGATCTGTCATTTGTTATGTACCTACCACATACCAGGAGGTAATTTCCCTAAATGTCATGTAATTTGGACCTCCTAATAACCCTGTAAAAATTACCTCCACTTTACAGATGAGGAATCTGTGGCTCAGAGATGTTATGTAACTTGTTCACACAGCTAGTAAATGACAGAGATGGGGTATGAGGCCAAGACTCTCTAGTTCCAAGCCCTGGCTCTTTCCACTGCACCAGAAATCTTTTCCAAGGATGTATAATCCACAGCCTTTCCTGAGATCAGTCCTCTCTGCCTTCTTCACCTAGACAGCTTGCATACATTCTTCCACACTTAGCTGAGGGGTCTTCAGGGACTGTCTTAATCGATTATCTTTAATTCTCACTGCCCAGAACAGAGAAGAGCATATAAGAGGTCTTCACTGAATAATTTCTGAGTTGTACTGAGCAGAGTTAGAAAACACCATAACAAAACCTTTAAACCACCACTAGCTGTGAATTCATTAGCACTAGGATTAAATAACTGTTTGATAAGGAAAGCATTCTCCAACTCTGCTCAATATTGTTGTGTCTGGTACATTCCTCACTCTGAGTTTGTCTCTTGGAACAAAAAGCAGATTTTGGAAGGCTGATGGAACATCATAAAATACAAACCTTGATTGCTGTTGAAAATTCCAGATGGGGGAATCTGTGTTTTCAACCACTGGGGTGTAGATAGGAGATGGCTCATCAGCTGTTGTGAAGGATACACAACAACTGGGTATTGATACTTTCCTCTGTGTCAAGGGGCTCCCTGAAATAGAAAAGATTGGAGTGACTATACTTTAGGGTACCAAAAAGAATGTGTTGGAAGCCTCTCATTATACAGATACAAGAAGAACCATTCTTAGCTCTCTACCTTTGGGCCCTTCTTTGAGCTATTCCCTGTGTCTGAAACGTTTCTGCTACTGAAACTGTCCTTTCAAGGTTCAGTTCATAAATACTACCCAGCAAGAAACAACTTCTTCCATCTCCTTGTACTCTGTGGGATGATGGAAAATATTGGATTAAGAGGCAAAAGACAGAACTGCAAAGAGCCTGGACTTACAAGTCAGATGATCAATGATTAGCTCTGCCATACACATTCTGTGTAACCCTGGGCAAGGTCTATCTAGGCCACCACTTCTTCAAATGGGGCGTATGATACTTACACCTCCTCAGATGTTGTAAAGATTAAAAATAAATAATAATAGTAGGTAACACTTATATAACCACTTACTATGTGCCAGGCACTATTCTAAGAACTACACATGTATTAACTCATTTAATCATTACAACAAATATCTTATGAGGAAGACATTATTATTATTCCCATTATATAGATGAAAAAACTGGGGTACAGAGAGATCAAACACTTATTAAGTGGTCACACATTTACTAAACGGTAAACTGAGAGTCAAATTCAAGCATTCTGGCTCTAGAGTCCAAGCTCTCAGCCATTGTCTGTATTGCCTCCACTAGAGTTAAATGAATGTAAAACACTGAGTACTGTGCTGATGCTAATTTTACAAGATCAGGTTTCCAATGTGGGAGACTCAGTCATTTATTTTCTCTTAAAACAGTGTAAAATGAAGACGGATGACAATACTAGATAGTCTAACTCAGCTGTCCAACAAGATAACCACTAACCACAGGTGGCTATTTTACTTTAAATTAGTGAAAATTAAATAAGATTAAAAATTCTGTTTCTTAGTTACACTAGCTATATTTCAAGCACTCAATAGCTACATGTGGCTAGTGGCTACCACACTGGACAGTAAAAATACAGAACATTTCCATCACAGTACAAAGTTCTTTTCGACAGTGATGAATAACACAGACTCTATATAATGTAGTAGACTCTATACATTCCATAAGATCCCTTTCAGCTCTAAAATGCTATGACTCAGGATTACAGATGAAGGAAAGAGAAGAAAATAAGTATGTCTTAAATATTATTTACGTGATCCAGAGGAACAAATTCTGTATGTGGATTCTAAATGGTTTGTCTTCTTTCTACCTGACTAGCTCAAGGCTTCCCCAAATGCATAGTCCCACTTTACTTTGTGGGTGAAGTTAATCTTTGAGGCTCCACCCTGCTCCTTCTCTGATTGCTCCTTTCAGTAACTACTCTTCCAAAGACCCCAGGCTGTCCCTGTGGACAGAAAATCCGATGAACACATTTATACTCAGGAATGCTGATTTTACTCCCCTCCACAAGCAGTGTAACATTTAATAAGTAGCCTTTAAAAGATAGACTCTAGTACCTTCTACTCTGAGAAGCCTCTCTTGACTCTCTAGGCAGAATCTCTGAACGTTATACCCCCATCATTAGATCTCTCCAACTTCAACATTCTTTAGGGAAACAGAAGTGCCTGCAATTTTGCTTTGCTATGTTTTCCTCAACCAAAAGAATTTCCATTAGAGTAGACCAATTTTTTTTGTAGTTTTATTAAGTGCTCTTTTAAAAAAATTTATTTTATTTTTTATTAAAGTATAGTTGATTTACAGTGTTGTGGCAATCTCTGCTGTATAGCAAAGTGACTCAGTTATACACAGACATTTTTAAAAATATTTTTTCCATGATGGTTTATCACAGGATATTGAATATAGTCCCCTGTGCTCTACAGTAGGACCTTGTTTATCCATCCTACATATGATAGTTTACATCTGCCAATCCCACACTCCTAGTCCTTCCCTCCCCCACCCGCTTCCCCTTGGCAACCACAAGTCTGTTCTCTCTAATTTCCATTAGAGTAGACCAATTCTTTTCAAATTTTCCCACCAAAGTAACAACTTTTAGAGACAAGTAAATACTAAAATCTGGAGCATTGGGGTTCTTGTTGCCTTGAAAGAGCAACAACACACATGACATCTATTAACAGGCCTGTATTTTATCTAAAATTTCATGAGGATTTTACATTATCTTCCATAATATAGCCCTATTTGTTTAAACTAAAAATGATATTTCCCCCCCAAATCTTGGTAAAAAATTTACGTCATGTTATTTAATCTCGTGACTTCTAACAACCAGACCAGATGGCATTACTTTTTAGTCCCTCTTACTGGGGATAATTAATAAAGAAAGAAAATGGGTGATGAACAGAGACAAAGGAGTGGAGATTTTGCAAGGAGGCCTTGGGAAAGAGAACTGAAGAGGAGGAAGAGGAATGCTAGCCTTAGAAGTGAGAGCTGGTAGTGGCTGCGAGGCAGGAGGGAGCTGAGACGTGTGCAAGAGTTGCCAACAAAGCAGGACCCGGAGAAAGGCTTAACCAGGAGGCAGAGAAACACTAAGATACACAGAAGAACTACAGGAGGAACAAAATAAAACAAAAAACCACTGGCTACAACCTGGCAAAACCAGTTTACAAGCATATTCTTGAAAGAGCAGGAAAAAATGATTCTAATAAAATGGTAGTAAGCAAAGAATAGTTACTGGAAATCAATAATATAGCACCCGTCGTTACTAATGTAAAATGTACAGAATAGCACTAATGGTACCTTTATCTAGTGAGGTATCTTCTTAAAAAAGTTTTATTTTTGTGAAACTCAACAGTATTACATGGACTGACTTGCTCAACATCCACTCCCACTAGCTTTTACTGTATTGTATTCCTTTATTGTAGAGATTGAAAGGGTCACAGACTCTTTTGTGCTAGAGTATGGATACAAATTGGTCTCTATCTGTTATATGCCATTACAACAGATCTGGAAGGCAGACGTGAGGCAGAGGACATGTTCCTTTCCCTTTTGCTTTTGCTACTAGCAAGGATGACACTGAGTTTTCTGCTCCAGGGTTTGGTCCCTGAGGCCCCAGAGGCCTGATGTCAAGAGTGATGATGAGAGTTTCCGATCACTGGGCTGCAGTGTTGGCACTGTATTTCAAACTTAAAAGATCTACTGGTCCTCTCCTGAAAGCTTAGCCTAGAGCCCACTCCCTGAGCCCTTCCAATAACTTGAAGTACCTTAATAATCTATATTAAACTCCTCTCTGTTTAAAACGGCTGGAGTTGGACTTCCCTGGTGGCGCAGTAGTTAAGAATCTGACTGCCAATGCAGGGGACACGGGTTCAAGCCCTGGTCTGGGAGGATCCCACATGCCGCGGAGCAACTAAGCCCGTGCGCCACAACTACTGAGCCTGTGCTCTAGAGCCCGCGAGCCCCAACTACTGAGCCCACGTGCCCCAACAACTGAAGCCCGCGTGCCTAGAGCCCGTGCTCCACAACAAGAGAAAACACCGCAATGGGAAGCCCGTGCACTGCAACGAAGAGTAGCCACCCCTCGCCGCAATGAGAGAAAGCCTGCGCGCAGCAATGAAGACCGAAAACAGCCAAAAATAAATAAATAAATAAATAAATTTATAAAAATAAATAAACAAAATGGCTGGAGGGAGTTGTTTCCTGTAACTGGACTCTCCCTGACACAGCTTCCATCTCTCTATCTCACCTCTCTCTCTCTCTGTCTCCCATTTTCCTTAGTATTAATAGGTCTCAAGCTTCTCAACTGATTTCTTCCAACAGAATGTCATAAATCCTCACAGCTAGGGAGAGGTGATCTGCCTCTATACTGACAGCTTCCATAGTATTCTACAATAATCTGTGCGTGTCTGTGTTTCCCTCACTAAACTAATGCACAGAGTAGGCCCACGGCCCTTATTAAAGGTTTGCAGACTCCCTGCTGCCCTTTGTCTACAGATGACTGCCAGGGTTGGAGAAGAGAGAGAAGCTGCCTTGTGTGCGTGCCATGTGCGCCAGCAGAGGACAGCAGCATCTGCTCAGGAAAGCTCTGAGAGAGATCAGCAGAGAGGACCAACTGTAGTTCTGAGAGATAGGACCCCTCGGTTCTGGTGTACTCTGCCACTGATTTAGTGTGACATATTGGGTACTTCATTCTGGCTCTCTGGGCATCAAGTTTCTTCATCAGAAACATGTGCTCTCAAATTACTTCCTATGATAAAATTCTATGATTCTAGATATATACCAATACTGATCAGATCTCTCTCTCATACCTCAACTCCCCCTTTTAAGGTTCGTTATTTTTGAGGCTGCTATTTGCTAAAGTCCCTGAAAGAGAAGTACTATTTTTACTTTGGAAAAAAAGTGTTCCTTATTCAGTCTTGAACAGAAATACTCCTTTCAGCCAAAGAGGCAGGTGATAAAGAAATCTGCTTGGGTCTATCAGGTTTCCCTGGCTCTCCCCTTGTGGTTGGAAATTTAGCTGGGCCTGTTTACCTTCCTGGAAAAGGTCAAGTTCTGATATACTTTTGGAGGCAGCCGAGATGAAAACTGCTATACTTCCTACTGGGTTGGGACACACATTGAGAGCAGTTAAGAGGACTTGAGATGAGCCAGCTTTTCCATTTTAAGAGTTTTCACTGGATTTCCTGTGTTTTACATAAGTATGAAAAGTAGTATTTTTATGCATCAAAAAATGGTATGATTGCTTCATTGAGATTAAAATAACAACCCCTTATTTTTAACACTTTACAGCTTACAGTTTTCTTATCAGCACTAAACTTGTGTTGATGACATCCCTGATAATCACACAAGATGGGTGTCTCTATCTCTATTTTACAAATAAGGCAACCAAGGAACAGAGAGGTGAAGTGGCTTGCTCGTCACACAGCTGGTAAACTAGCATTTGGAAGATCCAGCCAGGTTTCCTAACTCCTATTCCAGGGATATTCCATTGCAATACTTCTAATTAATTCTACCTGGTTAAGAGAAAAGCTCTCCCTCTGGCCTGGAGTGAACAGATGGAAACTTTCCCTCAAGCAATGCCCAAATTTTTATGTTAATAAAAACCTAGTTCAGTTTTGTTAAGCTAACATTAACTGACAGCTGCTCTGTGGCACACCTGCACAGATGAGTCAGATCTGATTCTTGATCTGGAGGCAGACACACAGATAATTATAATACAATAAGATAAAGACTATGCCCAAAGCACAGGGGACTGTGGGAACAGAGAAGGACCCGTAACCCTGCCTGGGTAGTTGAAAGACAGCCTCTAAAGGATGATGACACTGAAGATGGTTTTGATTTTCACTGAGTATAATTCAGATTACCTCAAATCACTTTACCCTTTCTGTTCCTTGATTGCCTCATTTGTAAGACAGGGCTAGAGATACCGGTCATGTTGAGTATATGTACACAAGTCTTATGAGTACTGAAGCTGATTCTTGAAGGTTCCTTAGAGCTTTTTCTAACAAAAGTATCCAAGAAACTCTTGTATTTCAGAACCAGGACCACAGTGGGGACTATGCTGCCTCAGGTTTAAGGCATAATTCAGGGCTGTTAGTGAATCATCTGCATGCAGCTTTGCACTAAGGAATCATTTGTTTCTTTCCTCAAGGAAGAAGCTTCTAAGGCATGAGAGGGACAGACACACAGAGAACACTGTTGAAGGCAGGAGGACAGCCAACGTGGATATTAAGGAAGCATCTACATGGTTTTCACAAAAGCTTGGCCATTTATAGCTGACTCACAGAGTGTGGGATATGCTGCCCTCAGCTCCATATTCTTAGAAGATGAGAGGTGAAGAGAATCTTAGAGATGATCTTATATGACCCTCACATTTCACAGCTGAGGAAAAGAGAACTGGATTTGCCCAAAGTCACTAAGCAAGTTAATGGCTGAGCTAGGGCCAGAAGCCAGTCTTCTGACTCCCATTCTAGAAGTCTTTCTATTATATCATCATTTGGAAGGCAATTTCAGAGAGATGATGGGCAGGTCTGTGCACTCAGGGCCCAGCACAGGGTCTGACTGAAGCATAAATATTTGCAGGGCGAAGGACTTTATGGACCTATCACTGCGAGGGGAGGACTTGGGAGACAAAGAGACCTCTGAAAGTGTCCACTCTGAAGCTTGATCTGCCTTGGCTAAATGGAAAGAGGCCAAGTAACAAGTGATTTACAGATTTTTAACTCATACCAGAAATATGAGAGGTGTTGAGCATCATATTCACAAACAAGAGGACATTATGCTTGCTTAGTTGCATCAGGAAGACCCAGGTGTTGAGATACAGAAATAAAGTCCCTGTCCCCAAGGAACAGGCAGCCTAGTGGAGAGACACATTAAGAAACATTTTCAGTACAAAGTAATGAGTATAACCTCAGTAGTATAATGAAAAAGATATTGAAAGAGAATATTGTTCGCAGCAATCATTGAAAGGGCTACCCCATTAGTCCAAGTTTCTGAAGGCTGAACAAGCAAGGAGGCAGTGAGAGTACAGAAAAGGTGACAGAAACCTTCTGTGTAAGAGGACATGATCCTATACCCTGTATTAGACACAGTGGAAGCTTAATAACTATTTGTTGAATGAATCTATCAATCCCTGCAACTTCTCCTCTGCTAAATTCCACATAAGCAACTTTCTTGCAGGAGAGGCAAAGCATAAAATCAGAGAACGTATTAAAAGGAGAAAAAGGGCATTTGAGCAAGGTCTCATATTCATCTGCTTCCTCATTTAACAAATATTTACTGCTTATTATGTGTCAGACACAGTTCTAGGTGTTGGGGATTTAGCAATAAATAAAACAAAAAATTTCTGTCTCTGTAGGACTTATCTTTTTCTACAAAGACAGAAAATAAACAAAATACACTATTTAAAGGCCATAGGAAAAAATAAAGCAGGAAAGAGGGATAGGTATTGTTGGAGAAAGGCTGTAATTTTAGATGGGTGACCAAGGAAGGTCTTGCTGAGCCGGTGATTTCAGTAAAGACAGGCCAGGAGTGAAGAATATTCCAGGCACAGAGAGAAAAACAGATTCAAAGGCCCCAAGCAGGAGTCTGTCTATACATTTGAGAAAAAGCAAAGAGGCCAGCGTGGCTGGAACAGGGTGACTAAGAGGAAGAGTAGGATGTTGGGGAGAATTTGGTAACTGGGGAAGGGAGAAAGGAATCCTGGCTAAGAAAGGTGCATGAGCAAAGGCCCAGGGAATGGCTTGCCATATGTTACAACTGGAAGGGAAAGGAAGCCAAGCACTGCTGGAAAAAGTCAGCATTGTGCCACCAGTATGTCCACTGCCACTCTAAAATCATGTCAATTAGTCTTAGTTGAGCCCTTGCTGCAGTTCAGCAATTTTCTTATTTATATCTTCATGACTCTCTATAGATCCCTTGTAATGACCATGAACTTTAGTCAAAGAGGATCAACTGCCACCACAATTCCCCATGTTTGCTCCAAATAGGCCTAGAACATACACTTTCCCATTTCAATATCTTCGTTCAAGTTGAGATAACCACCTGGAATTTCATTCCCACCTTTCTGAAATCATATTCATTCTAAAAAGTTCTGATTTCTTAGACATGTCTGATTTCTCTGTTTCTAAACTCTCTAGACACTAGACATATATTTTTTGTGCTTTTTTTTGAATTTTATTTTTTATACAGCAGGTTCTTATTAGTTATCTATTTTATACATATTAGTGTATATATGTCAATCCCAATCGCCCAATTCATCACACC
>NC_041229.1:58659188-58696659 GCF_002837175.3 Physeter macrocephalus | reverse complement strand
CTAGCTGGTGTGAGGTGATACCGCATTGTAGTTTTGATTTGCATTTCTCTAATAATTAGTGATGTTGAGCAGCTTTTCATGTGCTTCTTGGCCATCTGCATGTCTAGACACTAGATATTGTACTACCTATCCTTCTGGTCCTCAGAGCATTCTGTTTTATACATCAATAATCATGTAGTTGCTAATCCCCTTATCTGGGTTATCAGCTCTTGGATTTACTACTTGATGAACTGAACCACAATTCTTGCAATATAAGCACAGGACTGGGTGTATAGTACATAAGCACCCTTTTAAATACAGAGAATAAACAGGACTAACTGGTAAACACGGTTTATCTCATACCTAAGGGTCAGGATGGTATAGAGGAAAGAGCACGGGTTTTAGGTCCAGACATAGCTGGATTCAAATTCCAGCTCTGTAGAGCTTATTAACTGTGTAACTCAAGTCATTTTACCTTTTTGAGCTTCAGTTTCCTCATTCATAAAATGGGTATGTACTGTAATCTGTTCAGAAAATAACCCCACTGTGGTAAGGATTAAATGAGATAATTAATGTACAAAAAAGAGAATAAAATTTGGCACAAGGAGATGCTCAATGAACTATTGTCAATTGTCAAGCCATATTTAAAAAATGTAACTCTGTCTAATTGAGAAGTTACAAGTATATTTGCTTTTTGCAATATGCGGGCAACTCCTAAAATGGAACATAACCATATTTTTGCACATTAAATTTTATTTTCAATGTAAAAACAAAAAACCAAAACAGTTCTTGCAAAAAAATCAAAGCTTTTTTTGTGCTTTCCTTAAATTCATTCATGTATTGATTTTTCTCTTTTTAAAAAATTCAGTTTTTACAAATCAGACTTGTCACAAATGGGCTGCTTTGGTAGGGCAGTAAAAAAGCAAAAACTGTTTCCCAGCTTTGTGACTCATACAGTATGGACCTCAGTATCTCTAATACAGCATAGCAAGACTATGTGGAGAAGACTCTGTCCTGAGATAGAATGTTTCAGGGTCACTGACACACAAAGGTTATGAGAAGGACGAGAACCTCAGAGTCTTTGTAGAAGCTTATAATCCTGGAAGTAATGTCTGTTGGTAGTGTGTATATGGAGAAATAGAAATGAAAGACAGACAACAGTTACTAGGAGCATGAATTCTGTTTTTGTTCCAAAGTAATAAGGATACACAGAAAAACTGAGGCAACACAGAATTGATAGGAACCGAGTAGGGAGGCCAAACCAGAAGATGTATATTGAAACCTTCTGGACTCATAAGGTTATGGTTTTCTGGCTCTCAGAACCATCACACATCTTAGAACTGTTAATCACAGCCGTTTGCAGATGAGAAATTCAAGACACAGAGAGACAGTAACTTGCTCAAAGTCACAAACACACACAATTTATTGGAAATACTGGGCTGAATACATTCCTACTAGAATGTAAGTTCCACAAGGACATTATTTTGTCTGTTTTGTTCATTGCTTTATCCCCAGCACCATGGACAGTGCTCACATATAGCAAATATGACATAAGTTTTGTTGCTGAATGAATGAATAATGAATGAATAAATGAATGAGATAAGATCTTTGCTCTTAAACAGCTCCTACCTAGTGGAGAAGAAAATCATGCAATGTTAGTACATGTGATATATGCTATGATAAAAAGGGCAAAAGTGCTAGGAGAGCAAAGAGGAGGCAGCCTTTATGTCAGAGAAACTCTGGTAAATGGTGATGTTTCAGCTGAGTCTTGAGAGGAGTGGGAATTAAGCAGGCGAAAGAGAAGGGTGATGGCAAAAGGGGAAAATTTTAGGAGAGATTACAAGGCTGAATAAAAAGTAGGGCAGGGGTTCCTTGTGCCATGGATTACTTTGGCTGTCTGGTGAAGTCTATGCGCCTCTTCTAATATATATATATATATATTTTTAATGCTAATTGTAAAATACATAAGATTACAAAGAAATGAAATTATATTGGCATAAGTTATCAAAACATTAAAAAACAGTGACATAGTAATCACTATAGTTTTATTAATGCATAACAAGATCTAACTGTAGGTTTAATAACTACTATAATTTTGAAGTAATGACAGGTATAAATGATATTCCAAGATATCTGCAGTAACTAAAATGTGATATGAAAATACCTGTGATTTCTATTGTTGACAACATCACAGGTATTGTTAATATTACTAGGGTCTATTGCCTACACTCACAACTGGAGGAAATGTTCAATTTTAGTTAGAGATTAATAAAAATAAAGATGTAATTATTTTCCTATCCAAGTTCACCTACCCTGACTTTAATCCTTGGATCCCTGTGGGCTTATGGATCCAATGCTAAGAACCCTTGGCCCTAGGTACATAATGAAGAGGGCCTGAGTTGGAAGGAATGGAGAAGAAGGTAGAGATCTAAGAGAAATTTAAGAGATACAACAATGTTAATGGATCTGATGATTTGATGGTGGAGAAGAAAAAGAGAAGTATCTAAGTTCATACTCAGGTTTCTGGACTGGGGAATTTATGATATGCAAAATTAGGATAACTGACAAGGCCCACTCAGGGCCTCAGAAGGGCTTTCACTTGGCTTAAACCTTTAGGCTTGAGAAATATAATTATGATTAAGATGATTAACAATTCTTCCAGACCCTGTCATGATTAGAAAGACTTGTGAAGACAGAACCATAGCCTGTGGAGTCAGATACCTGTTTATGGATAAGTGAGCAGAACATACCTTTCAAGCTCAAGTGCATTGCTCTTTCTACCAGGATACTGACTGCAAAAGTTCCATCCAATGCAGTAGGGCCCTCCTGGGCCAGGCAGACTTCAGCTGTGGTGCTGATGCAGGGGACCTGGGTGGAGGCCGGAGACATCTGGTGGTCATGTGGTAGAGAGAGCTGGAGCTCATCATTTCCTCTGGGGAGCTGCTCAGACTCACTGGGGCTGCTGCAGTCCATGGAGTCCAGCTCATTAGTGGGCCCAGGGTGTGAAGAAAGAGAGGAGAGAACCACATGAACTCTCAAGGCAGCTCCTGAGAGGTTGGAAGCATTTCGTCCAAATAGAGGATACACACCTGCAAGAGGATGAAGGAGAATAAGCCTAGGCAAGCAGGGACACTCTCTAAACCTGGAGATGCTCTCTGAGGGTGCTTGCGGACCTCTCTCCTTTGGCAGGGCTACAGGCCCTAATATACCAATTTGCAAAGAAACTGTGAAGTTAACACACACTGTGAGAGTTTTTACTGCCCCCGCCCCCATCACTACCTGCAACAATGGAAAGTAGTGAGAGGTCTGATTTCAAGGCAAGAGGATAAAAAGCTGGTGGGAGTGGAAAAGTATGAGGGAATGGACAATCTGAAAAGTTGAATACTGCCTTTGGTATCCCTCAATAAAAAGAGGTATTTGTGTTTGAGTTCTGATCCCTAAATCTATATTCAGTTTCCCAAGCCTACTTGCTCCAGAAGAGTGAAGTTAAAAGCCTGTCTTTAAGAACTTTAGTTCAAGTGAGCCTTGTACACATCGAGGACTTTTTCTGTAGTCTCTTTGAAGTGACTCTAGGCCAGCCCAGATAAAACAGGGCACACGGCATTTGATGAGGTGCTCAACAGAGCCAGAATTATACCTGCTGGGTCCAGAGATAAGCAGAGAATCTGGGATGATCACCCAGATGCTCAGTTCTCCTTCTTTAGCTTGGGCCACCCGCTCAACAACAGCGTCAGAGCACAAGGCTAACAGAGCTAAAATAGGGTTGTGACTCAGTTTCTTCAACCGTATAGTGGGGGAAATAACTAACCTTACAGGAATGTTAAGATGAATAAATATGACGTTTGTAAAGAGTCTAGTCTGGCTGTCTCCAATTCAATCTGTACTATAGTTGCCAGCCTTATTTATCTAGAAAGCAAAGCTATGTCACTCTTCTCTTCAGAAGCCGATAAAATAGCTTTCCATAGCTCTCACAAAAAAGTCCAAACTCTCCTGCTTAGAAGAGGCCTTCAATATAGTACTCCTGCCCAGCTGTCTAGCTTCATCTCCCATCATTTCCCAACCTATACATCCTGTGATCCAGCAGTACCAAATTACTTATGGCGCCTAAAACGTATCAAACTGCTTCCTGCCTCTGTGCCTTCACCCACGCTGTTTCCATTTAGAAAACCCTTCTTTCCCCCTTTTTGTGACTTACTCCTAAATCTTCTGTAACTCAGGTCAAGCATCATCACTTCCACTGGGATGCTGTCCTTGAACCAGAGATGTTGTGTCCCTGTGCTCCCATAGTGCCACTGAGAATACCTTTTTCATAGTTCTTATACTTCGCTGTAATTGTTTATTTACTACTCCACTCTCCCATTAGACTATAAGCTCATTAACTATTTCTGACTCATCTTTGAATTCCCAGGGCCAAGTACATGTAGCAAATACTGAACAAATGTTTGAAAGAAAAGCACCCATAGTGGCACTTGCAAAATGTTACCTCTCTCCTTTCAAACCAGTTTATTACCATGTAGATTTTATGATTCCAAGATGTACTGACCAGAGAGAGAGAGGATATCCTAATCTCATTAGCAGGTATGCTTTTCAGTGTATTTTAAAACCAACATTCTAGATTATAATATAGGCTCTTATACAGGTGGTTAAAGGTAGTCTCCTAAATTCACTCATTTTTATTTTACATGTATTAACTGAGGGCTTACAATGTTCTAGACACTATGTTAGGTGCAACAACCTTATGAATTTGGATGTAGTCTAAGGATACAAACTTCAGCACCAGTTCTTAGATCTCAGACAGTATACCTTAGACTCCACTAAGGTATACTGTCACTAGATGATGCCCTTCTTAAAGCATCCAGAGAACCTCTTTCTGAAATCTCTGTAGTTTTAAGAAGCATTACTAAATTACTATTAATCTTTCAACATGCAACAATGGAAAGAACACTTACTAACATGTGACCCTGGGCAGTTACCCAACCTACCTGAGGCTCCATTTTCATGACTGAAAAACAGGTTTCATACCTACCTCACAGGATTGCTGGGAGGATCAAATAAAATAATGTCTGAGAGGGTGTCTCACATAGTGCTTGTCGTGGAGCAGCAGCTGCTCAAACCACAAGTGCTAAGGCTAGTTCCTCACTTACCACTGACAGTTAGTGTCCTTGCTGACCTCTCCCCAAGTCTGGCCAGGTCCACATAGGCTGAGCCAATCCAGCTGTCTGTCTGATGGGGCCTCTCCACATTGTCATTGCCATAAGCCCGCCAAACTTGGATCTCTAACCTCTCCTCTCTGAAGTACCAAAGCAGTGATGGGCTCCTAGAGACTTCTGCTCTTTTGGATGCCTTGAAAGTAACCATGACCTGCTTTTTGTTTGTAGATTCCTTAGGCTTCTTGAGAGGGGTCCAAAAGCCTTCATGATCGTACAGCTTGTAGCGGAGGTAGCAATACGTATTCTTATGAATGTGCTTCTGGCCAGCAAGCAGCACGCAATGGATGGGCAGCCAGAGCCTCGGGGTGGAGATGGTAACAGTGGCTGGCTCCTCTTCATCCATCTTGACAAAATCCTTCAGATTATTCTCAAAGCTCCAGCCCAATAGCTCAGCAGCTTCCAACACCCGCTCTCTGTCTCCAGGATGGGTGAAGGAAATGGAAAGCTCCAGACCACCCACAATCTTCTGCATGAGCTCCAAGCCATGAGGCAGGGCCCCCTCTTCTGGTAAAATGATAGGATACCATCCTGTGATCCCTTATGAAAGAAAAGGAAGATTTTTCAATTATTGTTTTAAAAGTAAAAAGACTTAGCCACTTTCCACCCCATAGCCACTATCATCCTGGCCCAAGACAGAAGAGAAAACATATACCCACAGTGCATTGAAGTTTGTTTCATCTGACCACTGAAAGACAATGAGATCAGGTGGAAGAACAAAGGCTAGGAGCTGGAAGACCTGCATTTTCTTCTTGGCTCAGCCCAAAACTAGTGGTTCAGTCTGGGTAAGCCATTAATTTCTCTCAGCCCTATTTCCTTACCTGACAAATGGGAAAAGTAGTGCTGATCTTGCCTATCAGACAACCTTATTATAATTGTCAAATGAGATAATGATTTTGGAAAAGCTTTGAAAGACAATAAAAAATGTGAAATATTATTATGGTACTATGAGTACAATGGAGAAGGCATGGGACAAGATCAGGAGACCTGGGGTCTAGCCCCGGGTCTTTCACCAAGGGAATTGCCACTTAGTGAACACATACCAAGGACCAGGCACTAGATTTCAAAATAACAATTTAAAATATTAGCTACTTGTTACTGAGCATCTATTATGTGTCAGAAATTCTCTTATGCTTTATATATATTACTTTATTTATTTCTCTTAATAACCCTGTGAAGTTCTGAGGATTAAATGGGATAATAATCCCTATTTTGCAGATGAGGAAATGGAAGAGACCTGCCCAAGTCATTATAGCTACCAGGTAGTAGAGCCAGGATTTGAACACAGGCCTAGCTGGCTTTAAAGTCTACACACCACCTATTATAGGTTCACAATATCTTTTTTTTTTCCTTTAAATTTTATTTATTTATTTATTTATTTTTGGCTGCATTGGGTCTTCCTTGCTGCATGCAGGCTTTCTCTAGTTGCGGTGACCGGGGGCTACTCTTCGTTGGTGTCCGTGGGCTTCTCATTGCAGTGGCTTCTCTTGTTGCGGAGTATGGGCTCTAGGCACACGGACTTCAGTAGTTGTGGCACACAGGCTCAGTAGTTGTGGCTCGCAGGCTTAGTTGCTCCGCAGCACGTGGGATCTTCCCAGACCAGGGCTCGAACCTGTGTCCCCTGCATTGGCAGGCGGATTCTTAACCATTGTGCCATCAGGGAAGTCCCGATTCACAATATCTTATCTAAAACCCTTAGGGTCAGATTTGTTTCTGAATTTAAAAATTTTCAGATTTTAGAAAGATACTGTGGTACATAAACTGAATATTATGTACGAGTCAGTGGTCACATAGGTCAGGGGTTGGTAAACTTATTCTGTAAAAGGCCAGATAGTAAATATTTTAGGCTTTTGGGCCATATGGTCTCTGTTGCAACTATTCAGCTATGTTGCTGTAGTGAGAAAGTGGACACAGAAAATATGTAAATGAATGGGCACAATATGTTCCAATAAAGCTATATAATCAGGCAGTGGCCTAAGTCAGAAAATAAAGACTAAATAGTCTCATGTCAGTTGAGGTCAGGTTTGGCTGCTTAATGAGTTAATAAAAAACTTTTGACTTTCTGAGCTTTTTGGATTTCATAATTACGTAAAACAGATTGTGGATTGGTATAATATTCACAGCAATTTCCTGAGAAAGGTTTTGTATTAATTAAAATTATAGATGGGAAGATTTAGACTTATTGAGATTAATTTGCCAAAGGCCACTTAAGGTGTTATGAATTTTGGAAAAGGCATTTAATTTTTTTGGGCCTTCCAAGTTTTCGTTTATAAAATGAGGACACTGAAATGAGGAGGTTGATCTCTATGACTCCATTTGACTTGGTCGGTCTAAGAACCTATGGCTTTGGCTTTAGTAATTTCTCATCACTTGGGTATTAATTTCCTCACAGCCTAGTGCTTCTTAACATTATTTGGTCACAGACCCCTTTGGCTCTAATGAAAGTTATCCCCAGAAAAATGTACAAATACAAATACATAAAAAATTTCACACCACTGCAGCATGTAAGTGGATTAGATCATTCCTCTTGCTCTGTGATTCTGTAATTGAGATTACTGGCAGGAAGAAACAAAATAGAACGTTCACTTTAGAATAACTCTGAATATAAAGACAAATGATACATTCCAAACTGTCTAAAAGGTTTATTTCCAAGGGGTTAAATTTAATTTGTGAAGGTAGGATTTCTCAGATGGTGCCTATTCTCTGACAAACTCTAGTAAGTTTCAGAAGGAAGGAAACTGAGGTGTCCTATGTGCCCAGTCCTGTGCAAAGATCTTTCACGTGTATAATTTCATTGAATGCTTTGATAATCTTGCAAAGATATTATTATTTCCATTTTTAGAGATGAGGAAACTATGGATCTGAGAGATGAAGTGACTTGTTCTAGATCACAAACAGTTAGTGACAGAAGTGAGATTTGAACCCTATATCAAGTTGTAGAGACTTCTCTCTGGCAGGCACATAGTACCTGTTTATTGAGTATTGTTCAAACTTCAATTCACAATTAAATTTGGGAGACGTGTGATAAAATTCTGGAAACTAGACTATACAATCCTAGGGAGGCAAATGGGCAAGAGAAGGAAAACTAACATTTACTGAGTGCCTACTATGTGTCAGGTACTTTATATATCCTATTTCATTGATTCCTACCTCGTAGACTTGTCAGCATTAACAGTCTCCATCCATAAGGTAAGTGGGGCTCAGAGAGGTCAAGGTCACTCTGTCAAGGTCACTGAGCTAGTAAAATGTAGGATGGGACCAATATTTCCAGACTACTGCCCTGGTGGTTGTGCCTTCTTTTGGGTCTTTACCTCATACCCTTATTCCTTCTTCAGTGAGAGAGGACAGTATAGTGAAAAAGAATGGGCAAATCTGGATTTGATTTCTAGTACTCTACTACCTGGCTGTGTGGTTGACAAATCAGTTAACCTCTGTAAGGCTAAGTTTTCTCATCTGTCAAATGAAGATAATCCTGTATCCCCATCAGTAAGAGTTACCATGAGGCTCAAAAAAGATCTGACAAAATATTTACAAAGTGCTATATAATGCAATGGGTATTGCCATATTTATTATAAGTAGTATTATCATCATTATCTTTCCTGGAGTAAGATGACAGTACAATGTTTTGAGCTTCTTTGCTTTATTAGAAGGACTTTGAAATGAATAGGAAAGGACTTAAAATGTTTTTGAGAAAAGCTTTGAGGTATTTGGGAGAATTCAGAAGCATGTGTTAAGGGGTTTTTTTTTGTTTTTGTTTTTTGTTTTTTTGCGTATCTTGCAAGAGAGCCAGACAAGATGATCTCTTGCAGGGAAGTGAATGGGAAAGGGTAGGATTAGAAAGAGATAATCCAGGATCCCTACCAGATCTCTTGATCAGCAGATCTTTTGTTGGAATCTTTACTACTCCAAGCAGATAATCTTTGAATGAGTGGATACTGGTTATATCCCTGGCTGTTAAATCAAACAAAGAAAGAGAAATTATTTGGTGGTCTACTGACCAAGGGCTTGTATTACAATATAGCCATATAATCCTCCATTTACACTCAGTGAATTTCAGTGTTGGAAGATGCATTAGAGATCATCTTGCTCCAGTCAAAACTTGAATGCCCTCTAAATCATTTTAATTAAATCATTAAGTATGTGTATGCACACACTTAAATTTTGAAAAATTCAGGCATACAGAAAAGTTAAAAGAATACTACAATGAACTCCTATATACCCTTCACCTAGATTCACCCACTAACATCTTGACACATTTGCTTTATCTCTCTCTACATTCCCTCAGACACACTCAATACATATTCTACATATTTTTGCTATACCCTTCACAAGTAAGTTGCAGAGAATAGGACTCCTCACCCCTAAACATTTCAGCATGTATCTCCTAGGAAGGGCTACACCGTTCAAAACAGAGCCCTTTTAAATTTTGATTGTGAGTCATTTGGTGCCCACCTGACTTGGTATCTTCATGATAAATAGCAAAAGTAACTTCTGCAAACTCCAACAACTCTGCCAGGAAACAGGCTTCTCCACTGCAGTGCTGAGTTACCAAGTTACATGAGAATTCACTGTGATGGGAGAACTCAGGGCAGAAGGAACAGGCCACAGGGTGGGTTTGGCGCTGTTCTCCCTTGGGCAGGAAGGACAGATGAGTGGTGACAAAGGCATTGACCCCGACTGTGGCACTAAACTGCAGAGCAGGTTCCTGCTCAGCCAAAGCCCTGTAGGGGAGAAGGGTGGGAATGAGAAGGAGGTAATATCAGAAAGCAGCTTGACTGCCTAGAAAACATCACCATTTCCACAAGGCCACCAAGAACACTAACCAACCATGTGTTTCCTATTTAGGCTTTTGGCAATGCCACTATGTGTTTTCTTAGTAATCTCAATATCACAGTGTATGTGTATATGAGGGAGACAATATTCATCTGCCTACTAGAGTGATACTACAAGGACACTCCATTGTACTGGTCTGGCTTCTTGCCCTTTTTTCTTAAAAGCACAACACAGACCAAATGCGGGACTTACAAAAAACTGCCTGCCACCTAATCTGACTTTCCCTGTGAGTTCCCAGAGAGAAAGGCAACTGAGTTTCTTATCTATTACTCAGTCTCTCTGAGGTCTACTGAGTATCGAAATTCCAAGTCCTTCTCTGTCAATTAAACAGTAGTTAATTTAACACCATGTTTAAGAATTCTGACTTGGGCTGGGTCTTACCCAGTACAGGTACTCCATTATACACAAGTTTCATGCCTCCATGGCCTTTGCACATGTTCTTCTCTTTGACCAGAATAATCTTCAGCTCTCTTGGGCATTATGATTAACTCCTACTCTTCTTTCAAGACTCAGATTAAGATATATATATATTTTTTAATTTTTTTATTTTTTTTTGTGATACGCGGGCCTCTCACTGTTGTGGCCTCTCCCGTTGCGCACCCCAGACCCAGCGGCCATGGCTCACGGGCCCAGCCGCTCTGCGGCATGTGGGATCTTCCCGGACCGGGGCACAAACCCATGTCCCCTGCATCGGCAGGTGGAGTCTCAACCACTGCGCCACCAGGGAAGCCCAGATTAAGATATTTTGAAGGGTCCTGAATGCCACGTTGAGCAAGCAGGTTGGACCTTATCCTGTTGTGGACCACTACCCTAAAGTGGAGTGAGTACAATCTAGGGGGTTCATAGGGTAAACTATTTGAGCATAGGAAAAAATTATTAAAACTTCTAGAGTTGTTATCTCATATATTAAAGTTTTACTACTCTCTGGTATATTTTATAGTATATATATTAGTGTAGTAGTACATGAAGATGACTTATACATGAATAAGTATACACATATTTAGAGAGTATGCTAAATTTTTATTTTTTTATTAATAGGAATATAAATTAAAATTAGGAGACCACTGCTACTGACAATGAGAAACCATCAAGAGTTTGAATATATGGGAAAACATGACTAAAAAACTGCCCTGGCATCTCACTAACACTAAGATGTTCTCAAGCAATTATTGGAAAAGTCTATTTGGAGAATTTAGTGAGGAAAAATATTAATTAGACTGAACATTTTACCAGCTACTTCAGTGCCAGATCTCACATGGAAGTAATCCCATTAGTTATTTAGCAACTATGAAGTTAAAGGTAAATAATCTGACTCTAAGTTGTAACAAGGGAAGAAGTTAAGGAGCACTTGCCTCTTTCTTGAATTCATGTCCAAAGTGAGCTAGTCTGCCTCAGGATCGTGATCTAGTTCTCCTTACTGGGTACCTGATACGTGCTGGAACTATGCTATGTGGTGGTGGGGACAGAGAGGAGTTCAGGCAGTGTCTGTATCTAGAGGAACTCACAGCCTAGGTGAGGAAAACTCATGTATGCAAATAATTGAAACAGAGTGATATGTGCTACAACCAAGGTGCTAATAGACAAAGGACAAAGCACCGATTCTATCTACATGTAGGAGAGACAGAGGAAGGCTGCAAAGTCTTGAAGAAAACAGAAGTTTGTTTAGAGGACAAAAGGAGGAAGAACATCCAAATTAGAGAGAAGAATGAGTGAAGACCTGAAGGAGGGAAGAGAGGGCCATGCTGTTTATACATAGAAACAGTGTTTCGGGCAGAGAAAATAGCAAGACAAAGGCCTTGAGGGGAAAAAGAGCATGGTGTGTTCAGAAGTAATAAGAAAGCCAGTGCCTGGAGTGGAGTGAGTACAGCAGCAACTACCAGGAAGAGAGGAGGTCATAAAGATAACGGGGTCAGATCATGTGGGGTCTTACAGCCATTTTAAAGACTCTGGCTTTTACTCTGAATGAGATGGAAAGGCATTGGTGGGTTTTAAGTAGATGTGTGTCAAGACCTGATTTAAGTTTTCATAAGATCACTGGCTTCTGTATTGAGAACAGACTAAAGGGGAATAAGCTAGAAAAATAGGAGGTGGTACTCAGAGATTGAACATGAGAGACTATAGAGGAGGTGTAGTGGTGATTGGTCCTGGCATGGTTGGTGGGCATAGGGTCTGACCTTGGGAATAAGAGGGTAAGTAGGGTAGAGGATAAAATCGCTGGACAAGGTCAAGGAACTAAATTGCTAATAACAGTTAAAACAGCAAAATTTGCAAGTGATTTATTCACTTATATTCCTATATGCTTTCTTAAGAGGAAAAGAGTAGAGTTGTGTTTAATAAACTGGAAATTGTATGCAAGAAAGTTTTACGTTATTTGGGCATCACATATTATGTGGACTGCAGTGGAGAAAGGTTTGCTTTGAGAATTGCTTTTCTAAGGTGAACTTACTTGGCTGCTGCTTGCAAACCACAGGCTCTGATAATCTGGACTGAGATGCAGACGGCTCGGGCTGCAAGAACTCCCTCTGCTGTCCTTGGAGTACATCTGTACCTTAGGCCCACATCCAGTAAACCTAAAGAATGAGGGCAAAAGGAAAAATGAAAAGAAGGTTGGTTGGAATAATCTCTGTTCTACCAAACCGCAAGTCTAGTCAGGAAGGAAGGAAGAGGATAAACACTATAATCCTAATGAACAATATGGGGCCTCAGCAGTGAAACAATCTGTCTGTGGTCAGAATCACATTATATTATTGTACTTTAGGATTAATAAGGCAGAACAGACGTCACTATTTTCACTTTATATCCAAGAAACTATGGCTCAGAGATTCATCTGCTTGCCAAAATCACATTAACTATCAGAGGCAGAACTCAATCCCAGTTATTTTTATAGAATTGAGATGAACTCTAACCTTTCTTCTTTTTTAAACCTTTAAAAGGTTTTTGCACTCATATATTTCTGTCACCCTCCTACTGCCACCACCTTAAACACCTTCACATGCCATCTTTTTATAAAAATTCTATCACATTTCAGGGAAAGCTTTAAGGAACAATAGAACAAGCTGATCAGTGAGGGTCAGGAGGAACAACTCAATCTTAATCATAGCAAGATAAAACCTTTTGTTTGGGCAGATACTCTCCAGTAAGGATGAACAGTAACTTGATTTAGAAGGCTAATTCTAGTTATTCATGATGTATTTGGAGGGTGGGTCATCCAGCTGGAACCATTAGGATATAATTCAAAACTCCAAATTCTAAATAATCCCTTCTAACTTTAAATCCTGACTTCTTCCTCCCTCACAGTGACTTCCCAGTTCATGCTGACTATATTCTTCCAATCCTACATCATGTTGCCTTGGAATTATAATTCTTTGAGTACACCTATATGATACTTAGGTTTTATGCCATGAGGGCTTATCAAATGCTTGCTGAAGTTAAAGGTGAGATGAGACAAGCAACATTTATATACAGAGTCTACATAACTATGAATTTTCTAAAATTATATGCAAAATTTGCAGTGTATATTCTACACTCATTTTCTAAGAGAAGGTGTCTCATAGTTTTTATCAGATTCTTAAAAGGGTAAGTACCACAAAATGTGAAGAATCACTAATTTAGAGAGAAAAGGGACATTTATATATACTAGGGAAAGATAAACTAGTCTTCAATTACCTGATGATTGGTTCCTTAGTTCATTCCTATTCTCAAGCCTGGGGGTTAAAGGGAGATTAAAGGTCTGTATTCCCACATCCTCACGGTGCTGCATGGTTACAATGGCACAGATCCTCGATAATGGCAAGGTTCCTTTGGCGACCATCTGGTCTCTCACATTAGGATAATAGTACCTGTAAGCCGCAAAAGCACAAGCTGTCAGTTGAAAGAATAAGGTGGATGAATGATTCACTCTGCCCCAGGGATCAGCTTTCAGTATCTAGTTACCTTTGGTGCCTGACTGTTCTGTATTTCTGGTATACAGCTGTGGTTGTGTCTGGCTAGATTTACTGCCCATTACTTGGAGGAAGAACCCCATAAATTATACCCTGTATTCAAGACAAAGCCCAGCTTCTCACAGGTTTTCTGTTTGAGGAATCTGCATCTGGCTTGGCCCTTTGGGAGTAGCCACTCCTGAGAGCATCCATCCTGCAGCACAAGTGGTTCTAAGTAGTGCAGTTCCAATGTCTTCTATGGCTTCAGGCCCATGCCCCTCAAATTTGAAGGGGCGATGAGGATCTGTTAGTACCTACTCTATTTCCTCCTCATGTTAAAATTATTTTAGTTGGTTTCCTGGGGGTGAGGATGCAAAGGGGGAGGTTAAACATCTGTATTCATGCCATTATCTTTCCTGGAAATCTGCCGAAGTCTGTGCCATGAGTGGAATTATATTTTACAAAGGCCACTCTTCTGGTGGTGGGAAGAACGGATTACAAGAAACGATTCTAGAAGTGGGGAGACCAGTTAAGAGGGTATTACAATAATTTAGGCATGATATAGTGAGGGCCTGAACTTATAAGGCAGAAAGAGAAGCAGAAAAAAGGTGACTGATACATTTAAGTGACAGTAGGAGATAAAACTAAAACTTCTCTTCCAAATGTAAGTAGTGGTTAGAAGTATGAGACACAACTGCTCCCAAGGGCCTAATAACTGAACAGATTTCAGTAAAATTTGGACAAGAGTCATTATCAAACCTAAATAATATTAAACAGGGCAGAAGGGGGCTCTTTGCTTGCTTATAATTCAACCTGGGCTAATTAAGGGAAGGATGCTCTGTGACTATGCACTTCCTTCCTAGGCACAGGCATGGGTTCTCCACACTGTACCTGCACCAGATTTCAAACTGGACTCCACCTCCAGGTACAAGCCCATGTGCAGAGAAGGCACTGAGTAGGAGCCTTTGCACTGGAATTTCAGCTGGCAACAGGAGAGAGTGACGGTGCTCACTATTAAAGATGGGGTCTGGAATGCAGAGTGTGGTTGCAGATCTGAAAGGCTTCAGAGTGAATCCTTTGGAAAAGAAAAGCAGTTCAGAATAATCCAACACATCATTTAGTGTTTTACAGGGACTTCCCTGGTGGTCCAGTGGTTAAGAATCCGCCTTCCAATGCAGAGGACGTGGGTTTGATCCCTGGTTGTGGAACTAAGATCCCACATGCCATGGGGCAACTAAGCCCGCGCACTGACAACTACTGAGCCCACGCACCACAACTAGAGAGCCCGCGTGCCGCAACTACAGAGGCTGCACGCCATGGAACCTGCAGACCACAACTAGAGAGAAGCCCACATACCGCAACGAAAGATCCTGCAAGCCGCAGCTAAGACCCGACGCAGCCTAAATAAATAAATAAAAGAAGTGTTTTATATGTAGTTTTACAGTATGTTAATATCCAGTATTGTTCAATTTTATCCTCACAATACTCCTGTAAAGAAAACAAAGCAGGTATTATTTCTCCTACTACACAGATGAGGATGTGTAGTAGGAGATGTTACATAGTCAACCCAAATGTCTTAGAGCTAGTAGGTCACAGACCTGGAACTGGAATTTGTATCTTCTGACTGTATTACTCCTACCAAGGTCCATTTCCCTAGCAGCTCTGGTCCCCTGAGATGCCATGGTAATACAGAAGAGATTCCTTTGTTGGTAGACAACGTGTAAGAGTTCCAACTTCTTCACTTCCTTACCAACACTTATTAGTCTGTTTTTAAAAAAATTATAGCCATCTAAGTGAGTGTGAAGTGGTATCTTGTGGTGGTTTTGATCTTTATCCCCCAAACGACCAATGATGTTAAGCATTTTTTCATGTACTTATTGACCATTTGTATATCTTTAGAGAAGGGTCCATTTAGATCCTTTGCCCATTTTTAAATTGGGTTGTCTATTCATTACTGATTTGTAAGAGTTCTTTATATCAATATATCCTGGATACAAATCCATTATTTGAACCTCAAAACCAATACTGGCAGCACTTTCACGGTTATTCAAGGACATGCTCAGAATAGCAGAAAATTTGAGTCACCCAACTTGCTCATTCCCAGCTGAGATCAAACAAGGTGACACTCTGTCTTCTTGTTTTAGCTCTCAGATATGACCAGAGGATGGGATGGCAAGGGACAGTGCAATGTAGTGCAGGGGATCTGGCTCTGGGGCCAGTTGGACAGGGTTTGAATGCCAACCTTGGCACTTGTTAGTGGGGTGGCCTCAGTCACTAACACTCTGAACCTTGTTTTCTCTTCTGTAAAATAAAGAAAATAGAGTCTATGAGGATGAACTGTTTTAGGATTTAAGATCATGATCTATGTGAGATATGTATATGTACATATTTCCCCCAGGAGCAATGGTTTGGTATTCTCTTAATTCAGTGCTCTTGAGAATTTATTTTATTTTTTAAATTTATTTATTTATTTATTTATTTTGCAGTATGCGGGCCTCTCACTGCTGTGGCCTCTCGAGACCCTTGCGGAGCACAGGCTCCGGACGCGCAGGCTCAGCAGCCATGGCTCACGGGCCCAGCCACTCCGCGGCACGTGGGATCCTCCCGGACCAGGGCACGAACCCGTGCCCCCTGCATCGGCAGGCGGACTCTCAACCACTGCACCACTAGGGAAGCCCTTGATGACGTTATAGAATATAACTACAGTAGATAATGAGAATCAACTGTATGTTAATAGATGATAAGAGTGAGTAGGCATGTAAATGATATAAAATGAGACAAAATGTAAATAACTGATGGACCTAGGTAAAGGGTATACAGAAGTTCTTTGTACTATTTTTGTAACTTTTCCATAAATTTGAAATCAAATCAAAATAAAATTAAAAAACAATTTAAGAAAAGTAAAAACTCAGGCTATCTCCTGTACTGCCCAGGTAAGGCTGGAAATACTGAGGAACATAAAACTGACTCAGGAAAAAAAATCCCTAAGCATATTCAATAAAAGAGCCACACAAGAATGAGAAAGCCTAATCTCCCAAACCTACCATTTTCAAGGAACTCAGGTCCTTTCAACACACTGGGCTGTGAGTCTTGAACTGGAAAGTAGTACTGGACATAACAATCTGCTTCTCCCCAGACTGTTGCCTGAAGAGGGGCGAGCCCTTTAATCTTGTCTATAAGGAGTTCAAAGTGGTGCTCCATCAATCCATTTCCTTGGTCCTCTGCCTGTTAAATGAAACAGAGATACTGGGAAGTTTTAAAGAGTAATTTGTATAGCGTATTCATGCTTTTCTATGAAGTCTGAGAATAGATGAAGAAATAAGCATAATTGGCTGATACTAAAACAGATACTTAATTTCCATTGTGTATAAATCTCACAACTGTTCACTGTAATCAGATCAGGCAGGACCTACTCTAGGCTGTGAGACTGGGTCAATATTAGGAAATCCATAAATGTAACAGAGTGCACTAATAGAGGAAGGAAAAAAAGTGACTATCTCAATAAAGGCTAAAAAGCATTTGATAAAATTTAATCAGATGTTCCTGATTCTTCGTACACTAAAACCAGAAGGCTATTTCCTTAATAGGATAAAGAACACATATTTGAAACAAGTTTTCATTTACTTTATTATTATTATTATTTTTTTGGCCATGCCACATGGCATGTGGATCTTCCCTGACCAGGGATCGAACCCGTGCCCCCTGCATTGGGAGCGTGGAGTCTTAACCACTGGACCGCCAAGGAAGTCCTTAATTATTATTTCTAGTGAAGTTAGGAATAACACTGAAACTGTTTTATTAATGGGGAGGTAGTGAATACACTGTTACTGAAGGCACTTCTACTACTAATATGATAAATATACAATAGAAAAAGTTTAGAGTTCATAACAAATAAACAATAACCAAACAAACAAAACAAAAACAAAACCAATAACCTACTAATAGATATTTTCTTAATAGTTCTTTCTCTGCTAGAGACATTAAATTTGTCATTCAGATTAAAAAACATAACATACTTAAATGGTGTGGACACTGAGACTTGGCTATACTAATAAAGACATCAAATGTAAGATAGAGGAGGACATGATACAGTGGACTTAAAGAGTCAGAAGACCTGTGTCTGAACACCAATTCTCCCATTCTCAGCTGTGTGACCCTGGACGAGTAACATAACCTCTTTGATTCTGTTTCATCACCTAAAAAAGAGAATGACAATGACCTACCTCATGTAGTTGTTAGGGGAATAAACATGATAAAGTATGTCAATGTGCTTTCTCAACTGAACAGCACTGTACAGAACAAATAACTTTTAAGTTATTAGTAGAAAAGCAAGGAACTTCACTTTAACTTTCCAACATGGATTTGGTCAAGAAACAGAATATTTTGCTGGTTTACATTTGGGATCACTCTTCATCTCCATCCCCATTTTTTCCCCCAGATTACCTTTTCTTTTTTTTTCATTGAGACTGTTTTTTTTTAGAGCAGATTTAGGTTCACTTCAATTTTTTTAAAAAGGCAATTAAGTTAGTAAATTAGAGGATTAAGATCTGGTTGTCCAATTACATTTTCTTTATAAATTCAAGGAGCTCAGAGGGACACAGGTATCCATTTAAACAAAGAAAGAAAAATACCAATGATTCTTCTGAGCTACAGCAAGCATTGAAGTGCAAGTATGTTCCTTTGTTGAGCCTCTCACTATTGAAATAAGAATTTGGGGCAATGGTTTCATTAAAACACGCAAGATAAAATGAGATTACGGTTTACGGTGCTTGAAATTTGCTAAGAGAGTAGATCTTAAGTGTTCTCACCAAACACACACAAAAGGTAACTAGATAAAATGATAGATATGTTAATTAGCTTGATTGTCATAATCATTTCACAGCATATGCATGTATCAAAACATCACCTTTTAGGCCTTAAAATAAGATTATGTTTTTTGTAAACAATCAAGTGTTTAGTCACTACCATAGCAACAGATGCTACAGATGGCTGGTCCAGGAAATGGGCTGGCCTGGGGTTGAAGGGAGGAAGTGTTCCTTCTTCATTCTTTAATCTTTGCAGTGCTATTATCTGATCTGAAGAACCCATAGCTAAAAAGACTCGAAGACTCCCATTTTGGTGGCCTGAGAACACATCAATCACAGGCATGTAGCTGTCGACAGCAACGACTGGATACTGAGCATCAAGCAGCAGGCGAGAAATCTTGGGATCTCTAAAGGGAGAGAAATTATGCATGAGTAAGTAACAATCATCATGTCATAGAGTTGCTTCATTTCTTACTTGGCTTGTTTTCTCAGTTTGTTAAAATGCATCTACAGGGACTTCCCTGGTGGCGCAGTGGTTAAGAATCCGCCTGCCAATGCAGGGGATACGGGTTCGAGCCCTGGTCCGGGAAGATCCCATATGCCATGGAGCAACTCAGCCCATGCGCCACAACTACTGAGCCTGTGCTCTAGAGCCTGCGAGCCACAACTACTGAAGCCCGCGCGCCTAGAACCCATGCTCCACAACAAGAGAAGCTACTGCAATAAGAAGCATGCGCACTGCAACGAAAAGTAGCCCCCGCTCGCCGCAACTAGAGAAAGCCCGCGTGCAGCAACGAAGACCCAACACAGCCAAAAATAAATAAAATTTAAAAAATTTTTTTAAAAAAACAAAGAGAAAACAGTATACCAATTCCTCAAAAAAAATTGAAAAAAAAAAAAGGATCTACAACTAGAAAAGTAATGGTGGTTCAAAAAAATATATGATTCTATCCATAATCCATCAAATAAAAATGACCAGGCAGATAAATTCCAAATTCAGCAATTTGACAGGTGGGGGGAATGTGTCTAACTTATCTCTGTACCATCATGGCTCCAAGCCTTGCTGAATAGCATTATTTTAGAGGTAGGCAGTGTGGTCAGCTAGAAAAAGTATAGATTTTAGAGTCTGGCAGATAAGATTTGAGTAATATTACAAACAATATTGGCCATTTACTGAGTACTTACTATGTGGTAAGCACTTTACAATGTTTCTATAATCCTTCTAACACAGCAAAGGTTGCTATTATCCACTATTCACAGATGAGAAAAAAGTCCAAATGCTCTTCATTACACCATGCTGAATCTCAGATCTGCCTCTTACTTGCTCACAGGTACAGCAATCAAATCTGAAGGTCTAAGAAACAATGCTCAGTACAGAAATCTTGCAAATGGCTGATGTGAACAATACTAACTGAAGTTTGTGACAGAGAGATACACCATCAGTTTTTTGAGGTGATAACTTGGCAGTTGAGTTTCTTGGTGAGGAGAGTGGACTACAGAGCCAGACTCTCTGGGTTCTAACCCTGGTTCCACTACTTACAATATATCTGACAAGTTGTCTAACTTCTCTGTGCCTCTGTTAATTCATGTGTAAAATAGGGGAAATAAAATTTACCTGCCTCATGAAGGACTGTTGTGGGGATTAAAATGACTTGATATATGTAAGGTTCTTAGCTTAGGGCCTAAAACATAGAAAGCAGTATCTGTAATATTGTTATAACATAGGAGAAAGAGTAGCAACTGTGGTGAAATTGAGAAAAGTCCTCCAAGGAATTATTGGGTTGTTCATGTTTGCAAACCACAAATATTCCTCTTCAGTTCATACAAAGTTAAAGATGTAGAAAAAGAATACTTCAAAAGGTCCTATTTACTTGAATGACATGTAAAACTGATGGAGGGGGAGTTTCACCAGCCCGAGCAGCTTGTCCTGTCCTGGGCTCCGCACCTTGTTCCAAGTTTCAATTACCATCACATTGTTCTTAAGCCTTTCCAGGCATTTGGAAGACAGAGAGACAGGAATCACCTGGGGAGAGGAACAGTCGGAAAAAAAACAAAACAAAACCCCACATCTGAGACAAAGTATTAATTTATACTTTTATTCAACAAGCATTTACTAAAGCCTATTTGGGTGCCAAGCACAGAGCTAGGAGCTGAAGACGTCAAAATAAAACCCACTCTGTTATCCTCAGTCTAAAGCCACAGTCTTGTGTTAGAGACAAACACATAAAGGCCAAATACAAAATGGCATGAATTCTCTGAGGACAAAACTCATATAGATAGGGCTTCTGGGACACAGGTAGGAAAAGAGGATATTCAGGAAATGCAAGTAGCTGAGCACAGCTGGACTATCTAGCGTGAAGAGAAGAGTGGCCTGAGTCGAGACTGGAGAAGTATAGGTAGTCTTAAAGGGTCTTGCAGTCCAAACTTAGGGTTTGGATTCTACTCTGAAGGCTACGGGTAAGCACTGAAAGGCTTTCAGCAGGACAGTAAAATATTCAGGTTAGTGTTTTAGAAAGATCATTCCTGTTGGTGCACAGAGGAAGAAATGGACAGGGAGAGACAAGAAACAGGACAGTCTGAAGGCTAGGTGGAATGAGAGTGAGGGTCTGAATGAAAGCAGTGGCAATGGAGTGGAGATAAGAGAATTTATTCCAGAGATAATTAAGTTTGCAGCATCTACTGGATTTGGTGAATCTTTATGTAAGAAAGACTCAAGGATAACTTTTAGGTTCTGCTTGGGTTTCTGAGTAAATTGTAATATGAATTAGGGCAGACAGGAGGAGGAGAAACAGATTTGGAGGGAATAATAAATTCAGATTTGAATACATCTGAATTTCTTCTTCCATTTACACATCTTTATTGGATACCTGCAATTTGCCAGGTGATGTGTTAGGTGCCAAGAGGAAAGTGCTTTTGAGATATCCAGGTGGTGATGACCAACAGGCAGTTAGACACAGAGATCTGAAACTACAGGGAAATGCCTGGCCTGAAAGAAGTATGGATTTCGAAGTCATCTTCACACAACTGAAGCTATGGGAGTAGATGTGGCAACCATGGGGAAAAGAGGGTTGGTTTGGAAGAATGCCAAGGATAGAGTAATGAATAGGAACACTAATAATTAAAAGTAGGAGAGAGGAAGAAGTACTGGGATCACGACTCTTTTCCTAGTTTTCTTACTGGCCCAATGACTGAAAAAAAACAGTTCTTGAGTCAGGAAGAAAATAAGAGAGAGTTACGAAAATCAAGAAAGGAAACAATTTAAGCAATAGCATCAAATTCTACTGAGAAATCAAGTAAGATGAGTACTGAAATCAGTGGAGGAATAAATGAGACTGAGGAAAAATAAATAAATAAAATAAAGAAGGAGAGATTGGAGAAACAGAAAAGAAATAAGGAAGTTCAACTGATCAAAGCCCTAGAGGAAGCAGAAAGGAACAGAACTCAGAATTCAGGCAAAAGAAATAGTGGGAAACCATATCAACTGAGATAGACTAGAAAGAAATAGACACACAAAAAGTTTTAAAATGTTGGCAACGTCTTTTCCTCTTCCCATACAATAGTGGGATTGGATCTGCATACCAGATAATTATAAAAGTACCTCCAGTCTGAAAATTCTTGTTTTTTTTACAGTGGAATTATGATTTGGGAAACATACTTCTCTCCCCTCCCCAAGTCCTGCCTTCATCCTTAATGCATATGGAATGTTAAGACAGGTACAAAGTTACCTGAGAAAAGTTAAAGACTGGTTTTGTTGTGCCCCATGCGATGACAGATCTGGTGACTTCTTCTGTGCTGAAGAGCTTGCAATTTAAATAAACATTGCATGATGGTTGTTTCTCAGATTCTCCAGTAATGAAATCTTTCCCATCTGGCACCATCAATAGCACATGCAACAGCAAAGCACTTTCTTTTGTTGACACATTTATCTGATTTATCAAATCGTGAGAGGCTGGCACAGCCGTGAAGGTTGAAGGACTTGGTACAACAGGGCTTGGTGACTTTGGGGTGGGGAGCACCAAATTCTGTGTTTTCTTTACAGTTTCTTCATGAATTTGATTTAGGTTCTGTGGATTTTTGGTACAGGTAACATGTTGACTAGGTTCTGGCAGTGTCTTATCTGGACTTGTAAGAGCACAAAGTGGGCTATGTTGGGTGTTGCTACTTAACTTTGTATTGACACCAGCGAAATCCTTGTTATCTATAACAAGCTCCACAGTTACCTATAGAACATAAAAGGAAGAGAGTTAATAGGAACATTTTCTAGAATCAGAATCAGAATTTTGGAGCTAGGAGCAGCATCAGATTGTTAGGATATAAATTAATTCATCCTCAAATACCACAATAGTACGAACACTAATAGACTGGACATACATCACCTTACCAGGACTAAGAAAAGCTAGGCAGATGATTTATTAATAATACAAAATGAGCCTAAAACATAAGTAAGTGCTCAGAAGAGAATGGAGACATATTTAAAGGACACAGAATCCAGTTGAAGGGGCTCCCACTGGACAAATCCAGGACAAGCTGAGTTTCAAAATGAATAATAATAGTAGTGGATTATAACCTTTTGAATAACATAAGAATCCATGAGTCCATACCAATATAAATAAATAAGGGAGAAGGGACAACTCTTCTATATAGTAGAATGCCAATTAATAAATGCACAGGGAATGATGGAGTTAATGGTAAAGTTAGAAAATCATATTCTTTCAAATATCATAGTAATAAGTGACTCAGATAAACCCCAAATGGAGGACATTCTACAAAGTAACTGGCCTTACTTTTCAAAAATATCAAAGTACTAAAAGACAAAGAAGGGCGGCAGAACTGTTCCAGGCTAAAGGAGATTAGAGAGAGATGACATTTAAATGCAATGGTTGTTTGCTTCTTGAGTCTAAGATACAAACCTGTGTAGTATTTCTGACACACTTTCACTTATTAATGACTGTTAATGGCCTATAATCAAACCCTACCCATTAGCAACCCTACCCATTAGCTATGCAAATAATAAGACCATTATGTAAATTGAGGTTAATTGTTTAAAGGTTCATCCCTTCTTCAGAATTAGCTACCCTATGATCTTTAGCTCTATCACATATCATATGAATAAAGGTAATAAAATAAATTTAATTCATTAAAAATAAATAAATAAGCGCAATGCGTGATCCTGGACTGGAAAAAAAATGCTACAAAGGGAAGTATTGGCATAGTTGGTGAAATCTGAGTATGGACTACAGACAGAATATACTATTGCTGTTAAATTGATCTTTATAACTGTACAGCATTATGTATAATGTTGCCTTTGTTCTTAGAAAATACACACAAGAAATTAGGGAGAAAGAGGTTTAATGTCTGTAACATATTCTCAAATAGTTCAGAAAGAAATTGTGTGTGTATGTGTACAGAGAGAGAGTGGGGAGGGGGACAAAAAGAGAGACAGAAAGAGACAGAAAAGGTAGATAATTATAAAGCAAATACGACAAATAATTGCTGACTCCAGGTAAAGGGTATATGAGTTCTTTGTACTATTTTTGCAATTTTTCTTTAAGTTTGAAGTTATTTTTAAAAGTTTAAAATGTTAAAAAGTAAAAAAGGATGTGGGAGAAATGATAAAGAATGAAAGTGGTCACTATTATGAGACTGAATTACTAGAGATAAAGGGGACTTGCAACTCCTTTTATTTAAAACCCACAGCAAAGTTCTTTTGCTCTATTGAATATAGACAGCAATCTATTTAGAACAGTACTTCTCTCAACAAAGCCAGGACAGAAACAATTTCTAGTCCATCAACTCTATTTATTACCCCTTTCTGATTATAAACCTTGCAGTCTAGAATGAACTAGGAAAGCAAAAAAATAAAACTTTGGTAGTGGAAGAATAATGTGATGTTAATTTTTTGCAATGGCAGTCAAACAAGTTTTTAAAATTAAATGGTATCTATCTTCCTTCTTAGGAAGACCAGGAAGAGGGCAGAGAGGGCTTCCAAGAAGAGGAAGCAGCATGAAAATCAAGAACAAAAGCATGGATGCATAACCCAGCACAATACTTTAGCAATTCTTTACATAGTTTGACATGGCTATTGGTAGGGAAGTTGGAACAGAGAAAGCTGCAGTGGTCAGCTGGGGTCATATGGTATGCCTTGTATTTTATCCTCTGGGTGATAAGGAGTCATGGAAAAGTTTTATGTATGGCTGTGATGATTTCAAAAGCTTGCCAGTACAACAGGACAAAGCTATAGTGAAGCCACACATTCAAATTCTTCCACCTAACGGGAATGTAAATTGGTGCAGCCACTGTGAAAAACAGTATGGAGGTTTCCCAAAAAACTAAAAATAGAACTACCATATGAATGAGCAACTCCACTCCTGGGTATATATATGAAAGAAACAAAAACACTAATTCAAAAAGATACATGCACCCCAATGATACCAGCATTATTACAACTGCCAAGATATGGAAGAAACCTAAGTGTCCCTCAACAGATGAATGAATAAAGATGACGTTGCACATATACAATGCAATACTATTCAGTCATAAAAAAGAATAAAAGTTTTGCCATTTGCAACAACATGGATGGACTTACGGGTATTATGCTAAGTGAAACAAGTCAGACAGAGAAAGACAAATACTGTATCACTTATACATGGACTCTAAAAATACGACAAACTAGTGAATATAACAAAAAAGAAACAGACTCACAGATATACAGAACTACTTAGTGGTTACCAGTGGGGAGAGGGAAGTGGGAAGGAGCAATACAGAAGTAGCAGATTAAGATATAAACTATTATGTATAAAATAGGCAACAAAGATACATTGTACAACACAGGGAATATAGCCAATATTTTATAACTATAAATGGAGATAATCTTTAAAAACTGTGAATCACTGTATTGTATACCTGTAACTTATATAATATTGTACATTAACTATATTTCAATTGAAAGAAAATGATTACGGCAAGCTCTAAAAAAAAAAATTCTTCCACCTAAGAAACTGATGCTTCTGAATAAAGGGAAGAACCCTCTCTCCAATGAATTACACATAGCATTCATGCCACCACACACCAACTCAGCCACTTCTCTCTCTCCTTGTTCACTGCCACTACTCTAGTCCAAACTATCGATCATTTCTTTTCTGGACGAACGCAACATTTTCCCTCCTGTACCCTACAATATTCTCTACCCAGTAATCTTTTAAAATGTAAACCAGATGTCACTTCCATGCTTCAATGTCCTTTCTTGGCTCTTAGGATAAAAGCTAAACCCTTTACTCTGACCTACAAAGCTCTGAGCGACATGGCTCCCGCCTGCCTGTCCAATCTCCCTTTTGGCTCACTATCCTGTGGCAACATTCTGCCCCATGATGAAGTGAAGCCCATTCTCACTTTAGGGCCTTTGCATGTGCCATTCTTTTCTCTGGAAAGATCTTTCCTGTGCTTTTTACTTGGTGGCCTCTTCCTCTCATTCTTCAAATCTCACCTTAAATGTCACCTCCTTAGAGAGACCTTCCCATCTCCTACTTCCTCCCAGGTACTTCCTATCACATTGTACCATTTAGTTCCTTCCCAGCAGTTTTTTTTTTTTTATTATTATACACGTGAAATAAATTCATTTATTTATTTAATTTTATTTTTAATTAATTAATTAATTAATTTTATTTTTGGCTACACTGGGTCTTCATCGCTGTGTGTGGGCTCTCTCCAGTTGCGGCAAATGGGGACTACTCCTTGTTGCGGTGTGCAGACCTCTCGTTATGGTGGCTTCTCTTGTTGCGGAGCATAGGCTCTATGTGCGCGGGCCTCAGTAGCCATGGCACGCAGGCTCAGCAGTTGCTGCTCACGGGCTCTAGAGTGCAGGCTCAGCAGCTGTGGCACACGGGCTTAGTTGCTCCACGGCTTGTGGGATCCTCCAGGACCAGGGCTCGTACCCGTGTCCCCTGCATTGACAGGCGGATTCCCAACCACTAAGCCATCAGGGAAGCCCCCTTCCTAGCACTTTTGTTGTCCTGTTTTAATATAAGCTGCAAGAGCAAAGATGCTGATTTTCTTGTTCACTGCTATAATCTCAGGGCCAGCCAGTAACACATGCTCCATAAATACTTGACTATCTGAATGTGTATCTACAAACCTTGAGGGGGCCAAGTGGAGTCTGACCATTTTCCTGTTGCACTGCAAGCTGGTCACTGAAAGAAAGTAGCTCAGACTGAATGACAGTTCTCAAAGGTAGTGATGCAGATCCAATGACTTCAGGCTGAGAAAAGAAGGAAGGAAAAAGTTTAGGTTAAAGTAAAGAGAAGCCACAGGGGACTTTAGTTGAAGTGACATCATATGATGACTTATAAAGGAATCCATGCTTTATGAAGTCAGTAGCTTAATTATTTGACTGAGGCAACTCTAAGTGGGAGCCCATATTCTGTCACTTTGGTCTCCCTTCTGGGTTTTACCAATTGTCCGTGGAAGATTAGAGAGGGTTTCATGAGTCACAAAGAGGTCAGAAGATTAACTTTTTCTATTTTTAAGAGTTAGTTCTTACAAAAAATGTTCAAATTCACGCTTAAAAATAAAAAGTGCAATTAAGATGATGCAAATGTTTGCCATTAAAGCTGGGAAAATTATAAAACATGCCCGATGCCATCAAGGTTATGGAGAAACAGGGGCTGTCATATGCCTGAAGTTGGGAATATAAACTGGCAACATACTTCTGGACAGGAAATTTAGCAATAAATATAAAAAGCTTTTAATATTCATACTCTTTGGCCCAGTAATTTCACTTCTGGAAATTTATACTGAAGACATAATAAATAATACATAAGAAGCTTATATACAGTGTATATTTTAAAAGTTAACAATGAGAAATAACTATATGTTCAAAATCAGGAATTATTAATTATAGCACATTCCTAGAATGGAAAAACATATAGCTATTAAAATGATGTTTACTAAAATTTGAAATAATATGAACAATATTCTCTATGTTTATTAGAAATAGGGTATTAAATTATATATAGTAAATCTTCACATATTTTTAAAATTACGTGGAAAAGATTTACATTTTTGAAAAAAGTGAATAAAAATCCTCAAGACAATGTTAAATTAAAAAAAGCAGGATAAAAATTGCATATAAAATTATCCTAATACTGTCAAAGATTTACATATATAATGTATTCATTTGAAAAAGATAAAAGAGATACACATAAATATTAACAATAGTTATTTCTTGGTGATGAGATTATAGGTGATTTTTGTGTTTTAAAAATATTTTTCTATTAAAACCATGTATAATTCTTCTATAATTAGAAAAAAGCCTTAACTACGTGATTCAATGCAAATATACTGAAATGCTTATAGAGGTTGTCTTGAGGTTGTGAAATTATGTGTTTTTCCTTCTCTTCCTATTTTGCTATATTTTCCAAAATGAACTTGCATTATTTAGATCTCCTGAAAATACAAACAAAAAGAAAACAAGATGCATTCCTCATACTATCCATACCAAAGAGGAGGTCAAAGATTATAAAAGCTACTCTTTTAATTGAAGGAAGTAAAAACTGCTCAAGACATAGTTTGATTTCTGCTGTACCAGTAGCAAGTGGATTTTATAAACTTGGAATTAGCTGATAAAACTGCTACCCACATTATATTATTTTGGATATGGGATGGATAACTTATGTATTCTGTCTGAAAAAAGAAAGTAGAGCCTCAAATTAAGGCTACTATCCTGTATCAATCCAAACAACCCTCCGTAGCAGGGAGCATAGTAAAGAGGTTAAGAACTTAGGATCTAAAGACTCGGGATAGAGTCTTGGCTTTGTCTTTTATTAGCCTGGGTGATCTTAGACAAGTTACTTCACTAAATCTTGTTTTTTTTTCATCTGTAGATTGAAGATAATAGGTATCTAATTCACAAATTGTTTTAATGATTAAATTTGATAGTGTTGTTCACATAGAGCCTTTAGCATAATATCTAGCCTATAACAAATATCAAATAGAAATTTAAAATTATAATAATAAACAATAATCATAAGTATTAATATTGTTTGAACCTAGAGAATTTCCTAGTTTAGGTAGGAATATAATTTTAAGTATGCTCCAAATCCCTAGTGTGAATAAATGGTAAGGCAAAGGTCAAAATCACTTGAAGTACCTTTAACTGTGGGGTTTTCTTTGTGTAAATTTGGAAAGTAAGATTGGAATTCCACCAGTGTTCTATCATTGGGCCACCAAACTGTACCGGAAACACAAATCTCTGCTGGAATTTCACCACTGTAAGGAGAACCAGACACATAAGCACATGTCACACCACCCAACTAGAGCCATCTCATCAATCCATGCCTTGACACCACCCACCTCCCTTTCAAATCTAACTAAGATCTCTTTCAGGAATCCAGTCAGTGTAATTTCACAAAAGTGTTAGGGTTATTAGGACTGAAGGAACAGAGACAAAGAGAAAATCCTGGGTACAGCACAGAGAAGATAAGCAGGGCTATGTTGCGCTTCTTTGCTATGAGAAATGAATGTCATTTCATTCATTTAGGAGCACAGGATATGTAAAGAGACATACCATATACTTCACTGGGTATAAGGTATGACCAGTGTTTTTTAAAAGACAAGTTGATAGGTAATGTAATGAAAGAAGGGGGCTGGCTGGATGTGGGACAATGAGGGATAAATGAAGAGAAGAACTGAATCAAAAACTGTAATAATGAAAATGAGTTTATTTTCTGGCTGAAGACAAGGGGACTTTTCCTGTCACACTTGCACAAGGTTCTAAGTACTGATCTTAGTTTGCAGTGTTAGGCAGAACGGAGTCTGTCTTTTCATAGATGGAAAGGAAGGGGTTTCTGCTGTAATAGCAAGTGTAAGTGGGATAAAGTGATGGTAGTATCTGAGTCTGTGCTCACTGCTATGTGGATTTAACAGGTTTAAAAAAAAAAGGAATTTGGGGCTAGAATCATTTGATATGAATAAGTTCTGTTACTTACTAATGAACCACTTCAGCCACAATTTATCACCTGTAAAAGGATCTTCCAGTCCATTCACTTCTAGACCCTTAAAATGGATCTGAAGAACCCACGTAAAAAGGCCCAGTTACAGAGAATCCACTATCTCTGATATTCATTCAAACTGCCCATTTGACCTACTGATCTCCATCCTTGCAATCTTACTTCTTGACTCTTTTTATTTCTTTTGGTACTCATGGACAGGATCTGGGTCTTGCTATCTGGATCCATCCACAGGAACTGTGAACAAAAGGTCTGGGCCCAGCAAGCACACACCCACTAGACCAGTTTACCTGCTTATCCCACCACGGAAAGAGAAGTAAGACAACACCTACACCTCAGTGGTGTGCTGAGAGGATCAACTGAGGTAACAGATAAAAAAGCACTTTAAAACACTATAAAATCTTTTATGTACAAACAGAACTGTATTTCAACCTGATGCTACTCAGATTTCTCCTTACTACTTAAGTATGTTTTGGTACTATATTATTGTATTTGTCATATAATTCTGTTTCTTAAGCTCATTTTTTTTAAGTAAGTTAAGGCAATAATGGAAGAAGAAATTCATGTAAATAAACTGCTAACAATATGCCAAAGAAGACTTTTTTAAAGTGTTGCAAGGGATCCTGAAAATAACTTGTCCATTCCATATTATTGTTAAGAGAGGCCCAGAGATGAAAAGTCATTGTGTCTAGGGTCACACAATTAAGTGTGTGGTATAACCAGAACTAGAACTCTTCCAATTTCTGGCTTGATGCTTATTCCACATGTCCCATACTATCTTTCTCAGAAGGACAAAGGGAGAACTCAATCGCTGTGGTCAATAATAATAATAATGTATGAGAAGCAATATAGATGAAGAGCACACGATTTGGAATCAAAAAGGTTCTAGTTCAAATTCTAGTTCTACCATAAACCAGTTGTGTTATCTTAGACAAGTTACTTAACTGATTTACGCCTCAGTTCCTCTTTCTTCATCTGTGTGTGTGTATGTGTTTTAAAGGATTACATGATTAATATACATAAAACACTGAGCAGAGTTCTTGACACATAATTTAGTGCCCAATGTGAGCTAGTATTAGTTACATACGACTTTAGAGTTTAATGCTTTTACATTCATTATCCCATTTGACTGTCCATTAAGCCCCTGTGTAATACAGGCAGTCTTTGCTTTGCAGATACTATGTTAACTGAAACTCCTGCATATCAGAACCGTGTCCTTGCTGTACCTCAATTTTACAGATGGGGAATCTGAGGCTCAGAGAAGTTTTAAGGAACTCATAAATGTCCTGTAGGTAGAAGGAGGTAGAGGGGGAAGACCTGAGAAAAGAATCCAACATTTTTCTTTGCATTGTGGTTTGATAAAAACAGTTTAATTGCATTAAAGCTCCTCAAACACATTGACTTCAGCCTGCAGAATCAAGTATACATTCTCGAATGCTTTTAACAAAACCTCCAGAGCGCCTTCTGTTGCTATCGATAATTTAAGCATACAGAAAATAAACATATGAAAATTTTTTTTTTTTTGTGGTATGCGGGCCTCCCCCCGCTGCGGCCCCTCCCGTTGCAGAGCACAGGCTCCGGACGCGCAGGCCCAGCGGCCATGGCCCACGGGCCCAGCCGCTCCGCGGCACGCGGGATCCTCCCAGACCCGGGCGCGAACCCGGCCCCCCTGCATCGGCAGGCGGACGCGCAACCACTGCGCCACCAGGGAAGCCCCATGAAAAATTTTAAATGCCCTAATTCATCCTTACGGTGATGGGGAAAGTGAAACAATGTACTCTAGTAAAAGAGTATATTAAATTACTTTAGGTGTTGTTTTTAAGGGTAAATAAGTATTTATTTTAAACGCTTGTGCTGGATATACTCACATCAAGTGAGAAATGATACATGTGCAAGATTATTCACTGAAGCACTGTCTTTTAATAGCGAAATATTGAAAACAACTTAAATATTAAAAGTTGAAAATATTACAGTAAGTCCAAAAAGCCAGTCACAAATATCACATATTATATGATTCCATTTATATGAAATGTCCAGGATGGGAAAATTGAGAGAGACAGAAAGTAGATTAGGAGTTGCTTAGTGAAAGGGGGCAAAGAGAGAATTGAGGAAAGAATGCTAATAAGTACAGGATTTCTTTTAGGGGGGATGAAAATGTTCTAAAATTAGATTGTGGTGATGGTTACACAACCTATGAATATATTAAAAACCACTGAGTTGTATACTTCAAATGGGTGAATTGTATGGTACGTGAATTATACCTTGATAAAGCTATTTTTAAAAAGGGAAGAAAAGAAAAACGTCAATAGTTGAAAGAACATGACCTAAGCATCAGGAGTTCTGAGTTACAGTTTCAGCTATGTCACTGCCTTTCAGCCTTGCATCAGAATAGTCATAGCACCTCTGGACCAGTTTCCTCACTTGTAAAGTAAAGGAATTAGATTCACTTCAAAATTCTTTCTGTCTCTAAGATTCTATGATAATACAGGAGTATATGAATAATTAGGGATTCAAGAATTCTTCCAAAGCCAAAATATCTAAGGAGCAGAAATCAAGTTCTCTCTTACTTCCATCTGTAATTTTACTGGATGCGAGTCGAACGACCTCAGTGATCAAAGCTGTCTTTGTCAATCCATTTTTGGAAAAGCCCACAGGAAAGTGATATTCCACAAAGAAGGTGCTAAAAAATCAAAACAAGAAAAGTAATTAAAAAACAAACCAAATAATAAACCTATTTTCTCTCTGATAAATCCTACATATCTTTCAAGGTCCTATTTTTAGAACCTCAGGTCCTCAGAGGACCGACCTGCTCTTTTCAAAGCCTTCACCAGTCTTGCATTCCCACAGCACTTTTCATATAAAACATCTCTTTTGGCCCCTAAAGCCCTATCATATTGGGTTGGCCAAAGAGTTCATTCGGGCTCTTCTGTAACATCTTACAAAAACCCGAACGAACTTTCCGGCCAACCCAACAGACAGCCATTTATTTATTTATTTATTCATTCATTCATCTTTATTGGAGTATAATTGCTTTACAATGGTGTGTTAGTTTCTGCTTTACAACAAAGTGAATCAGTTATACATATACATATGTTCCCATATCTCTTCCCTCTTGCATCTCCCTCCCTCCCACCCTCCGTATCACACCACTCTATGTAGTCACAAACTACCTAGCTGACTCCCCATATCCTCAAGTCAGCCATTTAAATGTTTCTCTCTCCTGCTGACTGTAAGGCATGGAAGAATGGAGCCTGGGTCTTAATTTTCTTTATTCTCATACTTTTAATGCTTGGGACCTAGTGGGGGATTCAGTACATTTTTGTTGATTGAATGAAGCATATGAAAACACGTTACAAATCATAAAGTACTATGTAATTATTATTACTACCAGACACACTTTCTAGAAATGTCAAATTTAGTTTTCCTATGTTCGAGACATACCGTTTTTTTGTTGTCAGCTTACGTGGTCTCCCAGGAAAGCTTTTTTTGCCAGGGGTCTCCTGAGGACTATCTGGAGGAACTCCCATTGTTTCGATGATGATTCTGACTGAATGTGTTCTACCCAGAAGGGCCAGTCTATCCACACTTAGTGTCATCACTTGGGAATCTTCTGGAGTTTCTGATAGCATCTGTTGTTCAATCAAGTTTCTGAAAGGAGTTCGTATAGACAGTGAGGCAGATCGTCAGAAGCCAAATATGAAACGATCTAGTTGGTACAGGCAAGAGGAGGAAGGAGGAAGGACAGCAGGCATCATAATTCACAAGTTATCAAGGATTGGGAAATGGCTTTAATCATCATAATTCTGGTCCTAATCTATATGAAAGAAATCTCAAAAAATGTAAAAACAGGGACTTCCCTGGTGTTCCAGTGGTTAAGATTCCACGCTCCCAATGCAGGGGATCCACATTTGATCCCTGGTCAGGGAACTAGATCCTGCATGCCGCAACTAAAGATCCCACACAAAGATCCCACATGTGGCAACAAAGATCCTGTGTGCCACAACTAAGACCCAGGCAGCCAAAAAAAAAAAAAGTAAAAACATTCTTGTAATCCAAAGGCTTATTATCTCCACACAAGTACAGAAACTGATATAACAGAATTAGGTTTTCAACAAGGGATACAGACTTTACTTCAGTTATTCACTACTTTAATATAACTACTATCATTACTTTTGTGTATTCCTTTTCATTTGCTTTCTCTTTTTTATTTTATTTTTTTTTTTTTTGCGGTACGCAGGCCTCTCACTGTTGTGGCCTCTCCCGTTGCGGAGCACAGGCTCTGGGTGCGCAGGCTCAGCGGCCATGGCTCACGGGCCCAGCCGCTCCGCGGCATGTGGGATCTTCCCGGGCCGGGGCACAAACCCATGTCCCCTGCATTGGCAGGCAGACTCAACCACTGCGCCACCAGGGAAGCCCGGGCCATGTTCCCTTTGAAGGTTCTAGGGAAGAATCCCTCCTGGCCTCTTTTTAGCTTCTGGTGGCTCCTGGAATCTTTGGTGTTCTTTGGCTTATAGCTGCATCACCCCTGTCTCTGCCTCTGTCTTCACATGGCCTTCTCTGCTCTGTGTATCTCTGTCTTTGGCTGATCTTCTAAGAACATCAGTCACTGAATTTAGGACCCACCCTGGGCATGAACCCGTGTCCCCTGCATCGGCAGGCGGACTCTCAACCACTGCGTCACCAGGGAAGCCCTTCATTTGCTTTCTTTATGCATATTTTCTACGTTAAGTGTAACAGAGCACACGTACAACTTAGAATTCTGCTTTCTCCCTTAACTATTTTATCACATCCATCTTTTCATGTTATTGCATGTTTAAGGACTGCAATACTTAATGAGTTACTGTAATTCAACCAGTCTGACAGTGTTGGCAAACACAGGTGATTTCACTTGAAGAGATCTTGCGAAAATAATCTTCCTTTGCTTTTGACTCTAAACAAGCATTCATAAAGAGGCTCACCTATTTTTCTTGCCCATCGCCTTCTTCTTCAACTTATGATCATTTGACTCTAGAACCTTAGAAGATCTGGCAAGAGCTTTTGACTGGCTCATTTTTTTAGAAGAGACAACATCATCATCTCCACTGAAGACATCACTGACACTGGTATCAGATTTCTATGGGGGGAAGAAACAAAAAGAGAGGCACTAAAAGATAACTGCTTTGGGGATAGTGGTAATGAAAACATTTCTCTAAAAGTAGTAATCAAAAGAGATAACTGACACCAGGGAGATAATCCTGTTTCTCCTGGCTATACAAAAATAATATGAAGTTCACACAAATAACCTACAAGTTCAGTTCAAAGAAAATAAATGAAAATAGATTCTTCTTTTGAATTCTCAATAATAATAACCACTATTTACTGACTGCCTTCTATGTATCTGGTACTATGTTAAATGCTGCATGTGTATTTCTAATACTTAGTACATTCCTGTAAGGTGTCCCCATCTCAATTTTTACAAGTGAGAAAATGAAAGCTGAGAGAAGTTAGGTAGCTTTGTTTACGATTCACAGCTGTAAATAGTAAAGGCAGATCTTGATCTCCATGAGTTCCAAAGCCTGTATTTCTACCACAGTTTGAGGGAAAATGATGGCACAATATCACCTAACTATATGGGTGCAAAGATTCTACTTTTTTTCAGCACTCTATACTCCTAATGATTCATTCTGCTTTTAATCTTGCTAAGATGAACTGTTTATTATACGTCACAAATTTTCGTAATGGCGGAACTGGTGGGTAAACCCCCTGTAATTTTATTGTGAGAAAAGGCAGCTGAAATTGATTAATCAGCTCTAACACAAATGCAGAATAAGAAGACAGCGTTACAGTTATTTGGCTCCAATTTTTAAAAAAGCTTGCTGTTATAAATGCAGGAGACCAATCCAAAATAGTTTTAAGCTTATCACCTCCAACTCCCTTTTTTCAGCATCTCAGGGTGTATAACATATTGACCTGTCATAAGGGTAACAAATTAATAGTTAAATAGGCATGATCAGAATGTCCTTCTAGGAGGCAATGTAACTTTTCCAAGGTAAAATTACAAAGCTTTTTGCTCTTAATTTTTTCTTTGTTAAGTGGCAGCTTCTAAAAATGGTTTTGACAAGGTGATCAAAAGCTAAGATGGGTCCACAGCCTGAAGAAAACTAGAGTAAATATAAACCAGGTTGTTCAAAAGCTCATCATTTCAGGAAACAAAACCACAAGGTAATGCTGAATTTCTAAGCTGTGGATGTTATTCAATATTAAGAACATTAAACACTGACCCCAGGGAAGGACATGAGCATTCTAACTCCTTGGTCTTCCCAGTGCCTCAAGGCCAATTGGTTCACTCCTTCTTCCAGTAAACAAACATTTTCTAAAATTATTTTGTTCAGATAGCATGGGGGATTACTTAGTACCATTCACACATTCATTCATTTATTCACTAAGAATTCACTGAGTACTCAAATTCTATCAGGCCTTTGCTTTACAGGTAATAAAAAGATAATGAAGACATGTTTTTGTTCATGAGGAACAGTATCATACAACATAAGGGCTATAAGAGAGGTATGTGCAGGATACTGTGGACATTCAGGCAACAAACTCTGCTTAGAGGAGTCTGGGATGGTTTCTTCATAGAGGTGATGAGTTGATTTTTAAAGAATGAAGAGAAGTTTACCATATGTATAAGGGCATTTCAACATTTAAAGTAGAAGAATCAGTATGAGCCAGAGATATGGGGATGGAAAAAGCTAGACTGTGGAGTGGTGAGACAATCAGTATGACTGGAGTCTCCAGTGGTTACAGGGCAAAAGTGGGAGATGAGGTTAGGGAGGTTAAGTCAAGGTGAGAGTCTAATGCTATGCTCAAGACTTAGGAGATGGTGTGGTCTAGTGGGAACAACATGGGCTTTTTGCCAGACAGATTAGGGTAAGAATTCTAGTTCTGCCTAATTACTAGTAATTAATATCTCTAAGCTTTTATTTCATGGTATGTAAAAGAGATAACACTATCTCATGGGGCTAGTAAAAGAATTAAATGAAATAATGAACTTAAAACATTTGGCACAGTACTTAATAAATAACAGGTAACGTAAATTCCCTGGCACACAGAAAATGTGTACTAAATGTAAGTTCCCTTTCTCTTTTCTCCTACAGGTAACACAGTATCAGTGATGACTTTTAAGGTAGAAAGTCATGAAATCCTAACAATTCACAGTACCGTTTTTTTTTTTTTTTTTTTTTTTTTGTGGTACGCGGGCCTCTCACCGCTGTGGCCTCTCCCGCCGAATGTGTACTAAATGTAAGTTCCCTTTCTCTTTTCTCCTACAGGTAACACAGTATCAGTGATGACTTTTAAGGTAGAAAGTCATGAAATCCTAACAATTCACAGTATCGTTTTTTTGTTTTGTTTTTTTTTTTTTGTGGTACGCGGGCCTCTCACCGCTGTGGCCTCTCCCGCCGCAGAGCACAGGCTCCGGACGCGCAGGCTCAGCGGTCATGGCTCACGGGCCCAGCCGCTCCGCGGCATGCGGGATCCTCCCGGACCGGGGCACGAACCTGTGTGCATCAGCAGGCGGACTCTCAACCACTGCGCCACCAGGGAAGCCCCACAGTATCTTTTAAGTCCATCTCATCCTTTCCAATCCCACTGCTGCCACTCTCATTCTGGCATTCTCTCTCTCTCTCTCTCTCTCTCTCTCTCTCTCTCTCTCTCTCTCTCTCTCTCTCTCTCTCTCTCTCTCCCTC
>NC_041229.1:58650947-58659158 GCF_002837175.3 Physeter macrocephalus | reverse complement strand
GATCCTCCCGTACCGGGGCACGAACCTGTGTGCCCTGCATCAGCAGGCGGACTCTCAACCACTGCGCCACCAGGGAAGCCCCACAGTATCTTTTAAGTCCATCTCATCCTTTCCAATCCCACTGCTGCCACTCTCATTCTGGCACTCTCTCTCTCTCTCTCTCTCTCTCTCTCTCTCTCTCTCTCTCTCTCCCTCTCACACCTCCAATAACCCAATGGCTTCCTATCTGCTCCCATTATTCTCCCCTCAGTTGACTTCCTACGTCATTGCCAGATTAACATTCCTAGAACACTATTTCAGTCATGTCATTTCCTCCTCACTCGACATTCAAACGCTGTTACAGACTGCTTGCAATGCGCTAGCCTGCCTCGTCAATGTCTCTTCCACACGAATTCTTACCCAATCAAATTAGATGCCTTGTAGTACACAAACTGCTTCTCTAAACAGGTCATTCTTTCTATTCCTATTTCATATCGTTTATCTCTCTGAACACTACTTTTCAAGTCTCAGTTAAAATCCCTTATCCCTTATGATGCTCCTTCCTGACAATCTCATGTAAAAGTCCTCCCTGCTTCTTCTGCACCCTGGTCACCCTCACTGCTTTTCCACTGAGCTGGTATAAACTACACAGTATTTCAGGTATCTTTGCTGACCTGGAGAAAAAGAAAATAGGGAATATGACAGCAATCTTCACAAATATGATTATTTGTGGAAAAGTGAATGAACTCATTTTGTATACACTCTAGAAGACGCTAAATCAATGAATAGAACATATGGCTTGACATAAGAAAGAACTTTGAAAATGCTAGAACTGTCTGAAAAGAGAATGTTCTGTCTTAAGGGTCAGTAGAGGTATTTGTCCACCATGAGTAGAGGTGTTTCTGGAACACCTGTATCTGAAAAGATACCAGTCAAGGGTGGTTCTGAGGGTATACCTACATTAGCTCTTCCTTGAAAGAGCTCTTAGGAAGCCATATAATATATTAAGATTATAGGCTTTGGAATCAGGTAAACTTGAATTTGAATCCTGGCTCTAACACTTACTTGCTACGATGTGTCCTTGGACAAAATAATTAATCTTAGTAGGCTTATCTCCTCATCTGTAAAACGAGGATAATACTCTCCTCTTCAGATTGTGATTATAATTAAATAAGGTATGTAAAATGGATAGCTTTCTGTCTGGCAAGTGGTAACATGCCTACACCCACTAATATTATTAATACTCTTGTTCTCCAATTCCTAAAGTTTCAGATTCAGTGACTTACAGGTGCTGTGTAAAACAAGTTCTCCAGGAGACTCTGGTCATACTGAGGGTCACTGGGCTCACTGCTGCAATACACATCACTCCCAGGAGATGGGGAATCTGGAGGAGAGCCTAGCCCATCCCAGTAATGACCTTGGGATAATTCGGCACTGCAGAGATAAGAAAAACAAAGCAGGACTTTAAGAGAAGTTTCAGCTGAGCTATTCTTTTTTTATTAAACGTTCTGAAGTTCTAAACATGGAAGAAAATATGTTAAACAGAAGACTTACATTAAACAGAAGATTATCTGATAAATAGTTTCATATTATATTCCCCCTCCTCTGGGGGGTCAACAGCTAGCATTCAAAAAATACACTACTGACAGTGATTGTGATCTCATTCATTTATTTAACAAACATTTTACTGGGTAACTATTATGTGCCAGGCATGGTGTTAGGTCCTGAATGCTACAGAGATGGCTAACCTAACTTGTTCTACTCTTGTGCTGCTTATGGTCTAGTAGGGAGGAAAAAAGGCAAAGAATTAACTATAATTCAATGAGTTAAATGTTATATACTGTTTTTGTGAAGAATGGCTAATTCATAAATATGCTTTCTTCTATTAAGCAAAAATATGTGTATTTAGGTTAATTATGGCAAGATTAGTTCTATGTGGGATAGAGAAATAAGTAAAACAGATACTCTACTTATAAAGAGTTTGTAAACTAATAAGAAACATAAGCATACAAATACGTGTATATTTCATTCATTTTTGTTTCACCTATAGTAACTAGCACTTAATGAACATCTGTAAATGAACTTACTGATTCTTAATGAACATGTTATTCATAATAAAAACAATATTTATTAAGTACTTAATATGTACCAAACACTGTGCTAAGCATTTAAATTATTCTTTCAACTTTGCTTCCCTTTCAAGCTAGCTACTATACTTTCTTCCCCTTCTGTAGTTTCCCAATAATACGTGATCACTACCTTCAAATTAGATTGTGTTCCTATAATTCTTGGAACAAAGAAATGCTCAACAAATAGATGCTCAATAAATGTTCCTTTCTTCACCTTTCCTTAATCTATAGCAGAGTTTCTCAACCTTAGCACTACTGACATATTGGGTCAGATAATTCATTGTCACTGGGAGCTACCCTGTGCATTTTGGATCCCTGGACCCTACTTATCAGAAGCCAGTAGCACTCCTCCAGGTGTGACAACCCAAAGTATCTCCAGACATTACCAAATGTCTCATGGAGTGGGGGTAGGGGAGAACTGCCCTCCAGTTGAGAACCACTGATCTATAGTAATCTCTCTCTCAAAGGTCAAGAACAACTTCCTAACTGCCAAAATCCAACTAACAACTTCCCAATCCACACAGCTTCTCTGAAGCTTGAGAGCACTGCTCCTTTTTGAAGCTCTACTTCTTGGTATTCTACACAATTCTCATTTGCCACTTATGGGTCCCCTTCCCAACCTCCTCCCAAGCACCCCCCAACCAGTTGCTTTTCTCCCCTCTTTGCACACCCTTAAATTTATGAATTCTGTTCAGTATATAGTCCTCTACCCTTCCCCCCACCCCAAATTAACATTTCTTTGAATTTATTCTTCTGTCTTTGACACAGAAAAAGGCATGCCATTTCCCGCCATGCAATATTTAGGACATACTTATAACCAGAAACTGGGAGAGGTCAGAGATATTTTGCACAGGCCAGAGGCCTGGGGTTCCTGTTGGGAGGGCAGGAGATATAAAAGTAAAAGAAAAAGTGGGGGTGGGGAGGGGTTGGAATTTGCCTGTATTCTTTGGCTACAAGACAAGTCCATTCTCAGAACTTCCTTCTTTTTCTTTTTAATCATGTTTTAATCAAAGAACACATGTACCTATTTTATATTTTTATTAAAAAAAATTTATTTATTTTGGCTACGCCAGGTCTTAGTCTGCAGCATGCGGACTTCTTTGTTGCGGCATGCATACAGGATCTAGTTCCCCAACCAGGGATTGAACCCGGGCCCCCTGTATTGGGAGCCCCAAGTCTTACCCACTGGACCACCAAGAAGTCCCTACACCTACCTATTTTAAAAGTCAAATAGGACTACCAAGACATAATGAAAATCAGTAGCTGCCTGCCTCCTTAGAATCACTTTCAACTCCTTAAGATGTTTCTTCTGGTATTTAGCTTCATATTTCTAAGTAACACATGTGTACTGCTATTTTCTGATTTTTCACTTTTCTAAATGATTTATGGACTTTCTAGCATGAAAAATGAAGGATCCACTCTCTTATACCATTATTCTTGGAAACAGATCTCCCTTTCCCCCATCTTCTCAATTTATATTACAATTTTTTGTTGTTAATCTTCAGGGTTAACATCATATCAGAGCCAAGTATAATTTACTATACTTTCTTTACGACTTCTAGTTTTCCTTGTTTTAATAACTGTCTTAACTTTCATTTACTTAGTTTTCTACATGCCTATTACTATTTCATTATTGAACTCTGCAAGAGAACAGACAAATTTCCTCTCATTCTGCTCAAACACAGGAGAAATGTGTTTCCACCTACCCTTACCCCTGCTTAGAAATATCCCTACTGAAGCCCTGTCCTGCTTCCATAAGAAGTGTTTGCTCTCTAAATATGACACAGGACATAAAGCTCCTTTTCTCTTTCTTCTCTGTTACATCCCCTACTTCTGGACTCCATGCCTTGCTCTTTATTCCTATATTCTCTTTGTTATAGAGAATACCCTATGGTTCCCTGAGAACTAGTGCAAGAGGGGCAATCTTTCGAGTCCCTGCATGTATGAAGAGTAAAAATACTCTACCCTCACACATGATTGACTGGAAACAATTTGAGGTCAAAAATTAAGAATTTTCAGAATCCTGGGACTTTCCTCGTGGTCCAGTGGGTAAGACTCCATGCTCCCAATGCTGGGGGCCCGGGTTCAATCCCTGGTTGGGGAACTAGATCCCACATGTGTGCCGCAACTAAGAGTTCGCATGCCGCACCTAAGAAGTCCACATGCTGCAACTAAACATTCTGCAATGAAGATCCCGCGTGCCGCAACTAAGACCTGGCGCAGCCTAAACAAACAAACAAAAATAAATAAATATTTAAAAAAAAAAAGAATTTTCAGAATCCTGAAAGCAATTCTCCACTGTCTTCCATGGAGCTGGTAGAAAAGTCTTTTTTTTTTTTTTTTTTTTTTTTTTGCGGTACGTGGGCCTCTCACTGCTGTGGCCTCTCCCATTGCGGAGCACAGGCTCCGGATGCGCAGGCTCAGTGGCCATGGCTCATGGGCCCAGCTGCTCCACAGCATGTGGGATCTTCCCGGACCGGGGCACGAACCCCTGTCCCCTGCATCGGCAGGCAGACTCTCAACCACTGCGCCACCAGGGAAGCCCTAGAAAAGTCTTTTTTATTTCCGGCTTTATGGAGGTATAATTGACAAATAAAATTGTAACATATTAAAAGTGTACAATTGATGACTTGATATACATTGTGAAAGAATTCCTCTCATTGACTTAATTAATGCATCTATCACCTCACATACCTCCTTTCCCCTTCTTTCTTCCTTCCTTCTTTCCTTCCCTTTTTATTTTCTTGTGAGAACATTTAAGTTCTACTCTCTCAGTAAATTTCAGTTATGTAATAGTGTTATCAACTATAGTCACATTATAACTAGATCCTCAGACCTTATTATTCTTATAACTGAAAATTTGTACCATTTTACCAACCCCTCCCTATTTTCTCCAACCCCCAGAAACCACTTTTTGACAATGTTTCAATAAATTTGACTTTATTTTTCATTCCACATATAAGTGATACCATGTAGCATTTCTCTGTCTGGCTTATTTCGCTTAGCATAATGCTCTCCTGGTTCATCCATGTTGTCACAAATGACAGGATTTCCTTCTTTTTTTAAAAAAATTAATTAATTTATTTATTTTTGACTGCATTGGGTCTTCGTTTCTGTGCGAGGGCTTTCTCTAGTTGTGGCAAGCGGGGGCCACTCTTCATCGCGGCGCGCAGGCCTCTCACTATCGCAGCCTTTCTTGTTGCGGAGCACAGGCTCCAGACGTGCAGGCTCAGTAGTTGTGGCTCACGGGCCTAGTTGCTCCACGGCATGTGGCATCTTCCCAGACCAGGGCTCGAACCCGTGTCCCCTGCGTTAGCAGGCAGATTCTCAACCACTGCGTGACCAGGGAAGCCCTCCTTCTTTTTTAAGGCTGAATAATATTCATTCCATATTTTCTTGATCCATTCATCCACTGATAGACACTTAGGTTGTTTCCATACCTTGGCTATTATGTATAATGCTGCAATGAACATGGGAGTACAAATATCTCATCAAGATAATGATTTCAAGCAACCTAAATGTCCATCAACAGAGGAACAGATAAAGATGTGGTACATATATACAAGGGAATATTACTCAGCCATAAAAAGGAATGAATAATGCCACCTGCAGTGACATGGGTGGACCTAGAGATTGTCATACAGAGTGAAGTAAGTGAGAAAGAGAAAGCCAAACATCGTATAATATTGCTTATATGTGGAATCCAGAAAAACGGTTCAGATGAACTTATTTGCAAATCAGAAACAGAGTTACAGAATAGAAAATAAACTTATGGGCTTCCCTGGTGGCGCAGTGGTTGAGAGTCTGCCTGCCAATGCAGGGGACGTGGGTTCGTGTCCCGGTCCAGGAGGATCCCACATGCCACGGAGCGGCTTGGCCCGTGAGCCATGGCCACTGAGCCTGCACGTCCGGAGCCTGTGCTCTGCAACGGGACAGGCCACAACAATGAGAGGCCCGTGTACCACAAAAAAAAAAAAAAAAAAAAGAAAATAAACTTATAGTTACCAAGGGGGGTTGGGGGGGTGGGATGAATCAGGAGACTGGACTGACATACATACACTACTATATATACAATAGATAATTAATGAGAACCTACTGTATAGCACAGGGAGCTCTACTCAATGCTCTGTGGTGACCTAAATGAGAAGGAAATCTATACAACAGTGGATATATGTATATATATAACTAATTCACTTTGCTGTACAGCAGAAACTAACACAACATTGTAAAGCAACTATACTCCAAAAAAAAAAAAAAAGATAAACAACAAGGACCTACTGTATAGCACAGGGAACTCTACTCAACTCTGTAATAACCTATATGGGAAAAGAATCTGAAAAAGAATAGATATATGTATATGTATAACAAAACCACTTTGCTGTACACCTGAAACACAACATTGTAAATCAACTATACTCCAATATAAAATAATGCTTTTTTAAATTTCAAAACAAAAACAAACAATGATTTCATTTCCTTTGTATATACAACCAGAATTGGGATTGCTGGGTCATATGGCAGTTCTATTCTTAATTTCTGGAGGAACCTCCATACTGTTTTCCATAGTGACTATACCAGTTTACATTCCCACTGACAGTGTACAGGGTTTTCTTTTTCTCCAAATTCTCACCAGCATTTGTTATCTCTTTTCTTTTTGTAACGGACATCTTAATAGGTGTGAAGTGATATCTCATTATGGTTTTGATGTGCAGTTCCCTGATGATTAATGATGTTGAGCACATTTTCTTGTACCTCTTGGCCATTTGTATATCTTCTTTGGAAAAAAGGTCTATTTAGGTCATTTGCCCAATTTTTAATTGGCTATTTGTTTGTTTGTTGTTTTTTTTACTATAGTTTTGTATAAGTTCCTTGTATATTTTGGATATCAACCCCATATCAGATACGTGGTTTGCAAATATTTTCTGCCTTTGCATTTTGTTGATGGTTTTCTTTGCTGTGTTTTAGTTTCATGTGGTCCCACTTACTTATTTTTGCTTTTGTTCCCTTTGATTTTGGTGTCAAGTCCAAAAAATTATTAACAAGACCAATGTCAAGGAGCTTACCCCCCTATGTTTTCTTTCAGGAGTTTTATGGTTTCAGGACTATGCTCAAGTCTTTAATCCATTTTGAGCCGATTTCTGTGTACAGTGTAAAACAGTGTCCAGTTTCATTCTTTTTTTTTTTTGATTTATTTTTTAAATTTATTTTTTAATTTTTTTATTCAAACAGAAAGTCACAAAAATTATAATCATCCTCATCAGTTCACTCAGTCCCATGTAATTAATTTTTTTTATCTTGATCTTTTGTTAGCACTATTATTAATTCATCAGTTTTCCATTAGAGTTCTGAAAATGCTTACTCATTCAGTTCAGCAGTATAGTCGGTTACCAGAAACCTGTGCTTGTCACAGTCTTTTCCATGAATTCCTTGAAGGTGAAACCCTTTTATAGGAACATTTTTGCAAAAGCTTGAGAGTACACCCAGAACTGTCCGTAAATGACAAAAGACTTAAAAACGACCACAGTTAAAGACTTGATGAAAGTTCATAATAATGCAATTAACAAGGAAATTTAGTTATTTCTGAGATATACATTTTAAAATAATAACTAGAATTATGACTTATAACATCATACCAGAACATATAAGACTTTTAAGTATTTCATGTAATGTCTGAAACATTTATATTAACATATTTCCATACAAATAACCCAAAGAAAGTTTAGTATTAGTCGTTATTTTGTTTTTTGTTTTTTAATTTAATTAATTTTTTTAAACAGCAGATTCTTATTAGTCATCCATTTTATACACATCAGTGTATACATGTCAATCCCATTCGCCCAATTCATCACACCACCATCCCGATCCCCCACAGCTTTCTCCCCTTGGTGTCCATACGTTTGTTCTCTACATCTGTGTCTCAACTTCTGCCCTGCAAACTGTTTCATCTGTACCATTTTTTTTAGGTTCCACATACATGCGTTAATATACGATATTTGTCTTTCTCTTTCTGACTTACTTCACTCTGTATGACAGTCTCTAGATCCATCCATGTCTCAACAAATGACCCAATTTCGTTCCTTTTTATGGCTGAGTAATATTCCGT
>NC_041229.1:58649657-58650420 GCF_002837175.3 Physeter macrocephalus | reverse complement strand
GTGTTCTAATTTCATTCTTTTACATGTAGCTGTCCAGTTTTCCCAGCACCACTTATTGAAGAGACTGTCTTTTCTCCATTGTATATCCTTGCCTCCTTTGTCACAGATTTGTTAACCATAGGTGTGTGGGTTTATCTCTGGGCTTTCTATCTTGTTCCACTGTTCTATGTTTCTGTTTTTCTGCCAGTACCATATTGTCTTGATTACTGTAGCTTTGTAGTATAGTCTGAAGTCAGGGAGTCTGATTCCTCCAGAGGAAATGCTTTCAGTTTTTTACCATTGAATGATGTTGGCTGTGGGTTTGTCATATATGGCCTTTATTATGTTGAGGTAGGTTCCCTCTATGCCCACTTTCTGGAGAGTTTTTTTTAATCATAAATGCGTATTGAACTTTGTCAAAAGATTTTTCTGCATCCTTTGAGATGATCATATGGTTTTTATTCTTCAATTTGTTAATATGGTGTATCTTCTGTTTCCTCCTGGTTCAGTCTTGGAAGGTTTTACCTTTCTAAGCATTTGTTCATTTCTTACAGGTTCTCCATTTTACTGGCATAGAGTTGCTTGTAGTAGTCTCTTAGGATGCTTTGTATTTCTGCAGTGTGTGTTGTAACTTCTCCTTTTTCATTTCTAATTTTATTGATTTGAGTCCCCTCTCTCTTTTTTTCTTGATGAGCCTGGCTAATGGTTTATCAATTTTGTTTATCTTCTCAAAGAACAAGCTTTTAGTTTTATTGATCTTTGCTATTGTTTCCTTCATTTCTTT
>NC_041229.1:58630390-58648986 GCF_002837175.3 Physeter macrocephalus | reverse complement strand
TTGCCTTATGTATTGAGGTGCTCCTATGTTGGGTGCATACATATTTATAATTGTTATATCTTCTTCTTGGATTGATCTTGATCATTATGTTGTGTCCTCCCATGTCTCTTGTAACATTCTTTATTTTAAAGTCTATTTTATCTGATATGAGTATTGCTACTCCAGCTTTCTTTTGATTTCCATTTGCATGGAATATCTTTTTCCATCCCCTCACTTTCAGTCTGTATGTGTCCCTAGGTCTGAAGTGGGTCTCTTGTAGACAGCATATATATGGGTCTTGTTTTTGTATCCATTCAGCCAGTCTGTGTCTTTTGGTGGGAGCATTTAATCCATTTACATTTAAGGTAATTATCGATATGTATGGTCCTATTACCATTTACTGAATTGTTTCGGGTTGTTCTTGTAGGTCTTTTCCTTCTCTTGTGTTTCTTGCCTAGAGAAGTTCCTTTAGCATTTGTTGTAAAGCTGGTTTGGTGGTGCTGAACTCTCTCAGCTTTTGCTTGTCTGTAAAGGTTTTAATTTCTCCATCAAATCTGAATGAGATCCTTGCCGGGTAGAGTAATCTTGGTTGTAGGTTTTTTTCCTTCATCACTTTAAATATGTCCTGCAACTCCCTTCTGGCCTGTAGCATTTCTGCTGAAAGATCAGATGTTAACCCTGTAAAGCTTTTGATTTCTCCATCGAATCTGAATGAGATCCTTGCCGGGTGGAGTAATCTTGGTTGTGGGTTCTTCCCTTTCATCACTTTAAATATGTTACACCACTCCCTTCTGGCCGGTAGAGTTTCTGCTGAGAAATCACCTTATGGGAGTTCCCTTGTATGTTATTTGTTGTTTTGTTGTTTTTGCTTTCAATAATTTTTGTCTTTAACTTTTTCCAATTTAATTACTATGTGTCTCAGTGTGTTTCTCCTTGGGTTTATCCTGTATGGGACTCTCTGTGCTTCCTGGACTTGGGTGGCTATTTCACTTCCGATGGTAGGGAAGTTTTTGACTATAATCTCTTCAAATATTTTCTCCGGTCCTCTCTGTCTCTCTTCTTCTGGGACCCCTATAATGTGAATGTTGTTGTGTTTAATGTTGTCCCAGAGGTCTCTTAGGTTGTCTTCATTTCTTTTCATTCTTTTTCTTTATTCTGTTCCACAGCAGTGAATTACAACTGTGAATTCCACCATTCTGTCTTACAGGTCACTTATCCGTTCTTCTGCCTCAGTTATTCTGCAATTGATTCCTTCTAGTGTACTTTTCATTACAGTTATTGTATTGTTCATCTCTGTTTGTTTGTTCTTTAATTCTTCTAGGTCTTTGTTAAACATTTCTTGCATCTTCTTGATCTTTGCCTCCATTCTTTTTCCAAGGTCCTGGATCATCTTCACTATCATTATTCGGAATTCTTTTTCTGGAAGGTTGCCTATCTCCACTTCATTTAGTTGTTTTTCTGGGGTTTTATCTTGTTCCTTTTTCTGGTATATAGCCCTCTGTCTTTTCATCTTGTCTATCTTCTGTGAATGTGGTTTTTGTTCCACAGGCTGCAGGATTGTAGTTCTTCTTGCTTCGCTGTCTGCCCTCTTGTGGATGAGGCTATCTAAGAGGCTTGTGTAAGTTTCCTGATGGGAGGGACTGGTGGTGGGTAGAGATGACTGTTGCTCTGGTGGGCAGAGCTCAGTAAAACTTTAATCTGCTTGACTGCTTGACTGGGTGGGGCTGGGTTCCCTCCCTGTTGGTTGTTTGGCCTGAGGCAACCCAACACTGGCACCTACCTGGGCTCTTTGGTGGGGCTAATGACAGGCTCTGGGAGGGCTCAGGCCAAGGAGTACTTCCCAGAACTTCTGCTGCCAGTGTCCTTGTCCCCACGGTGAGCCACAGCCACCCCTCGCCTCTGCAGGAGACCCTCCAAAACTAGCAGGTAGGTCTGTTTCAGTCTCCCCTGGGGTCACTGCTCCTTCCCCTGGGTCCCAATGTGCACACTACTTTGTGTGTGCACTCCAAGAGTGGAGTCTGTTTCCCACAGTCCTGTCGAAGTCCTGCAATCAAATCCCACTAGGCTTCAAAGTCTGATTCTCTAGGAATTCCTCCTCCCATTGCCGGACCCCCAGATTGGGAAGCCTGACATGGGGCTCAGAACCTTCAATCCAGTGGGTGGACTTCTGTGGTATGTGTTCTCCTGTCTGTGAGTCACCCACTGAGCAGTTATGGGATTGATTTTACTGTGATTTCACCCCTCCTACCATCTCATTGCGGCTTCTCCTTTGTCTTTGGATGTGGGGTATCTTTTTTGGTGAGTTCCACTGTCTTCCTGTCGATGATTGTCCAGCAGCTAGTTGTGATTCTGGTGTTCCCACAAGAGGGAGTGAGAGCATGTCCTTCTACTCCACCATCTTGGTTCCTCCGGACTTACTGCCCATGCAGTTTCATTCTTTTACATGTGGTTGTCCATCGTTCCCAACAATATTTATTGAAGAGAACATCCTTTCTCCATTAAGTATTCTTGGCCTCTTTGTTAAAAACTAATTGACCATATATGCATGGGTTTATTTCTGGGCTCTCTATTCTGTTCCATTGATCTATGTGTCTGCTTTTATGCCAATGCTATACTATTTTGATTACTATAGCTTTGTATTATACTTTGAAATCAGGAAGTGTGATGCCTCCAGCTTTGTTCTTCAAGATTGCTTTGGCGGGCTTCCCTGGTGGCGCAGTGGTTGAGAGTCTACCTGCCGATGAAGGGGACATGGGTTTGTGCCCTGGTTCGGGAAGATCCCATATGCCGCGGAGCGGCTAGGCCCGTGAGCCATGGCCGTTGAGCCTGCGCTCCGCAACAGGAGAGGCCACAACAGTGAGAGGCCCGCGTACCACAAAAAAAAAAAAAAAAAAAAAAAAAGATTGCTTTGGCTATTTGTGGTCCTATACAAATTTTAGGATCGTTTTTTTCTATTTCTGTGAAAAATGCCACTGGAATTTTATAGACATTGCACTGAATCTAAAGATTGCTTTGGGTAGTATGGACATTTTAACAATATTAACTCAATCCATGAACATGGAATATCTTTTCATTTATTTGTGTTCTGTTCAATTTTCTTTCATCAATGTCTTATAGTTTTCAGTAAACAGATCTTTCATGTCCTTGGTTTAACTTATACATAGGTATCTGATTCGTTTTGATGCTATTGTAAATGAATTGTCTTCTTACTTTCTCTTTCTCATAGTTCACTGTTGGTGTAGAGAAATGCAACTGATTTTCATATACTGATTTTGTATCCTGCAACTTTACTGAATTCATTTATTCTAACTAGTTTTTTGGCAGAGACTTTAGTGTTTCATGTCATCTACAAACAGTGGCAGTTTCACTTCTTCTTTTCCAATCTGAATGCTTTTAATTTCTTTTTCTTGCCTAATTGCTCTGGCTGGGACTTCCAGTACTGTGTTGATTAAAAGTGGTGACAGTGAGCATCTTTCTTTTATTCCTGATCTTAGAGGAAAGGGTTTCAGTGTTTCATCATTGAGTATGATGTTAGTTGTGGGCTTGTCACATATGGCCTTTGTTATGTTGAGGTACATTTCCTCTACACCCAGTTTGTTGAGAGGTTTTATCATGAATGGGTGTTGAATTGTGTCAAATGCTTTTCCGCATCTATTGAGATGATCACATGATTTTTATCCTTCTTATTGTTAATACAGTGTATGATATTTATTGATTCACAAATGTCAAACCATCCTTGCATCCCTGGAACAAATTTCACTTGATGATAGCATATGATCCTTCTAATGTATTGTTGAATCTGATTTGCTAATGTTTTGTTGAGGATTTTTGCCATTTATGTTCATAAGAGATATTGGCCTATAATTTTCTTTTCCTTGCAGTGTCTTTGTCTCGCTTTAGTGTCAGAGTAATGCTGGCCTCATAAAATGAGTCTGGAAGCATTCCCTCCTGTTTTGGGAGAGTTTGAGAAAGATTGTATTAGTTCTTTAAAAGTTTGGTAGAATTCAGATTGCTTTGGCTATTTGTGGTCCTATACAAATTTTAGGATCGTTTTTTTCTATTTCTGTGAAAAATGCCACTGGAATTTTATAGACATTGCACTGAATCTAAAGATTGCTTTGGGTAGTATGGACATTTTAACAATATTAACTCAATCCATGAACATGGAATATCTTTTCATTTATTTGTGTTCTGTTCAATTTTCTTTCATCAATGTCTTATAGTTTTCAGTAAACAGATCTTTCATGTCCTTGGTTTAACTTATACATAGGTATCTGATTCGTTTTGATGCTATTGTAAATGAATTGTCTTCTTACTTTCTCTTTCTCATAGTTCACTGTTGGTGTAGAGAAATGCAACTGATTTTCATATACTGATTTTGTATCCTGCAACTTTACTGAATTCATTTATTCTAACTAGTTTTTTGGCAGAGACTTTAGTGTTTCATGTCATCTACAAACAGTGGCAGTTTCACTTCTTCTTTTCCAATCTGAATGCTTTTAATTTCTTTTTCTTGCCTAATTGCTCTGGCTGGGACTTCCAGTACTGTGTTGATTAAAAGTGGTGACAGTGAGCATCTTTCTTTTATTCCTGATCTTAGAGGAAAGGGTTTCAGTGTTTCATCATTGAGTATGATGTTAGTTGTGGGCTTGTCACATATGGCCTTTGTTATGTTGAGGTACATTTCCTCTACACCCAGTTTGTTGAGAGGTTTTATCATGAATGGGTGTTGAATTGTGTCAAATGCTTTTCCGCATCTATTGAGATGATCACATGATTTTTATCCTTCTTATTGTTAATACAGTGTATGATATTTATTGATTCACAAATGTCAAACCATCCTTGCATCCCTGGAACAAATTTCACTTGATGATAGCATATGATCCTTCTAATGTATTGTTGAATCTGATTTGCTAATGTTTTGTTGAGGATTTTTGCCATTTATGTTCATAAGAGATATTGGCCTATAATTTTCTTTTCCTTGCAGTGTCTTTGTCTCGCTTTAGTGTCAGAGTAATGCTGGCCTCATAAAATGAGTCTGGAAGCATTCCCTCCTGTTTTGGGAGAGTTTGAGAAAGATTGTATTAGTTCTTTAAAGGTTTGGTAGAATTCACTACTAGAGTTTTCGGGAACTGAATTTTTTTTTTTTTTTTGTGGTACGCGGGCCTCTCACTGCTGTGGCCTCTCCCGTTGCGGAGCACAGGCTCCGGACACGCAGGCTCAGCGGCCACGGCTCACGGGCCCAGCCGCTCCGCGGCATGTGGGATCTTCCCGGACAGGGGCACAAACCCGTGTCTCCTGCATTGGCAGGCAGACCCGCAAGCTACTCTTCATTGTGGTGCACGGGCTTCTCTTGTGGAGTACAGGCTCTAGGTGTGCAGGCTTCAGTAGTTGTGGCTCAAAGGCTCAGGAGCTGTGGCTCGTGGCCTCTAGAGCACAGGCTCAGTAGTTGTGGCGCACGGGCTTTGTTGCTCTGCGGCATGTGGGATCTTCCCGGACCAGGGCTCGAACCCATGTCCCCTGCATTGGCAGGCAGATTCTTGACCACTGCACCACCAGGGAAGCCCTGGATTATTTTGTTGGGAGGTTTTTAATTATGATTCAGTCTCCTTGCTAGTAATGTTTGTTCAGATTTTTTCTGTTTCTTCATGATTCAGTTTTGGTAGATTGGATATAAACATCCATTTCTTTTAGGTTTTGCAATTTGTTGGTGTATAATTTTTCATAGTAGTCTCTTACAATTCCTTGTATTTCTGTGATATCAGTTATAATATCTCCTATTTCATTTATAATTCCATTGAAGTCCTCGCTCTTTTTGTCTTACTGAGTCCAGCTAATGGTTTGTCTAGTTTATCTTTTCAAAATACCAGCTATTAGTTTCATCGATCTTTTCTATTGTCTTTTTAGTCTCTATTTCATTTATTTCTGCTCTGATCTTTGTTATTTCCGCTATGATTTTTGTTATTTCCTTCCTTCTGCTAACTTTGGGCTTAGTTTATTGTTTTTTTCTAGTCCCTTGAGGTGTAAAGTTAGTTTTTTAGTTGAGCTCTTTGTTTCTTAATGTATGTATTTTTTATGTCTTACGTGTTATGTCTTACAAAACCTTACATGTTTCTTTTATTTTAAATTTTTATTTTATATTGGACCATAGTTGATTAACAAGGTTGTGTTACTTTTGGGTGTACAACAAAGTGATTCAGTTATACACTTAAATGTACATGTTTACTGCTATAAAATTCCCTCTTAGATATGCTTTTGTTGCATTCCATAGGTTTTGGTATGTTGTGTTTCCATTTTCCCTTGTCTTAAATGATATTTTTACATTTTTATTTGATTTCTTCTTTGACACATTTGTTGCTAAGGAGCCTGTTGTTTAATCTGTACATATTTGTCAATTTTCTAGTTTTGGTTATTGACTTTTAGTTTTATATCATTGTAATTGGAAAAGATGCTTTATATTTCAATCTTCTTAAATTTACTGACTTCTTTTGTGGCCTAACATATAATCTCTCCTGGAGAATGTTCCATGTGTGCTTGAGAAGTGTATGTCTCCTGCTGCTGTTAGATGGAATGTTCTGTATATGTCTGTTATGGACATCTGACCTCAGGTGTCATTTGAGTCTGATGTTTCCTTACTGATTTTGTTTTGATGATCGATTCACTGTTAAAAGTGGGGTACTGAAGTCCTCTGTATTGCTGTTTATTTCACCTTACAGATATACTAACATTTGTTTTATATATTTAATTACTCCTAGGATGGGTACCTAAATATTTACAGTTGTTCTATCCTTGTGATGAATTGACCAACTATAATTATATAATGACCTTCTTGACCTTGTTATAGTCTTTGGCTTAAAGTGTATTTTTTTCTGATATAAGAATAGGTACCCCCCCCCTTTTAGTTTCCACTTGAATGAAACATCTTTCATATCCATTCACTTTGAGACTGTGTGTGTGTCCTTAAAGCTGAAGTGAGTCTCCTGTAGGCAGCAGATAGTTGGGTCTTGTTTTTTTATCCATTCAGCTACTCTCTATCTTATGATTGGAGAATTGAGTCCATCTACATTTAAAGTAATTAATGATAGGAGTGAACTTATTACTACCATTTTGGTAATTGCTTCCTGGTTGATTTGTAATTCTTTTGTTCCTTTCTTGCTCTCTTCCTTTAGGATTTGATGACTTTCTGTAGTGGTATGTTTTGCTTCCTTTCTCTTTCTCCTTTGTGTATCCACTACAGGCTTTTGCCCTGCGGTTACCATGAGGCTTACATAAAACATCTCACATTTATAATAGTCTATTTTAAGGTGATAACTTAACATTGAACACATACCAAAGCTCCCCCCCCCATATTTTAAGTTTTTGATGTCACAATTTGCATCTTTTTACATTGTATGTCCATTAACAACTTATTGTAGTCATATTTATTTTTATAACTTTTGTCTTTTAACCTTCATACTAGATTTGTGATTTATCTACCATCATTAGAGTAATACAGTATTCTGAATTTAACTGTATACTTAATTTTATCAGTGAGTTTTATATTTTCATGTTATCTTGTTACTAATTAGTGTCCTCTGGTTTCAGTTTGAAGAACTCCCTTTAATATTTCATGGAAGGTTGGTCTAATGGTGATGAACTCCTTCAGTTTTTGCTTGGAAAATACTCTTTTTCTCCTTCAATTCTGAAGGACAACTTTGGCAGGTAGAATATTCTTGTTTGGCTGTTCTTTTTTTTCAGCACTTTGAATATAACATCGCACTCCCCTTTAGCACGCAAGATTTCTACTGAAAAATCTGCTGATAATCTTATGGAGGTTCCCTTGTCCATAACAAGTTGTTTTTCTCTTGCTGCTTTTAAGATGCTTTCCTTGTAACTTGAGAATTTAATTAAAACATGTCTCGGTGTGGGTCTCCTTTGAGTTGTCTTACTTGAAACTCTGTGGGCTTCCTGGATCTGAACGTCTGTTTCCCAGGTTAGGGAAGTTTTCAGCCATTATTTCTCTGAATATGTCTTTTTTTAAAAAAATATTTTTTTTTTTTTTTGGCTGCGCCGGGTCTTAGCTGTGGCATGTGGTATCTTCTTTGTTGTGGCATGTGGGACCTTCGTTGCGGCATGTGGGATCTTTAGTTGCAGCATGTGAACTCTTAGTTGCAGCCTGCGAACTCTTAGTTGCGGAATGTCAACTCTTAGTTGCGGCATGTGGGATCTACTTCCCTGAAGAGGGATCGAACCCAGGCCTCCTGCATTGGGAGCGTGGAATCTTAGCCACTGGACCACCAGGGAAGTCTCCATTATTTCTATGAATAAGCTTTGTGCCCCTTTCTCTATCTCTTCTTCTTCTGGAGTCTTTATAATGTGTATATTGGTCTGTTTGTTGGTTCCCCAACATCCCTCAAGCTATCTAACTGCTTCATTTTTAAATTTTTCCTTTTTGCTCCTTTGATTACATTCCACTGCCCTGTCTTTGAGTCTGCTGTTCCTTTTTTCCCATTGATCTAGTCTGCTGTTGAACCCCTCCTGAATATTTCATTTCAGTTATTGTATTCTTCAGCTCTGTGATTTGTTTGGTACTTACAATTTTTTTCTGTCTCTTTGTTGAAATTCTCACTTGGTTCATGCATTGTTCTCCTGACCTCAGTCAGCACACCTTTATGACCATTATTTTTAACCCTCTATCAGGTTAATTACTTATCTCTGCTTCATTAAGATCTGTTTCTGGATGTTTATCCTGTCCTTTTCTTTGGAACATATTCCTCTGTTTCTTTATTTTCCTTGCCTTTCTGTGTTGGTTTCTGCTTATTAGATAAAACCATCACCTGTCTCAGTCTTGATAGAATTGTCTTGTGCAAGAGATGAACCTCACTGATCAGCCCAGCCCAAGATCTTAGTTCCCTCGTAAGCTTTTGTGACTTTCTAAGCCTTCTTCTTTGTTCTTAGTGGCTCCCAGTAGTGGAGGGTGTGTTAAGACCCATTAGTGTCCCAAAGGGGAGGATCACAGCCAACACCTAGATGTAGGCTGATTAGAAGCTGGACCCTCACTAGCAGCACCTTCCAGGGAGAAACTGGAAGATGGGTGGTTTTGCCTGCTTCCTCTGTGCTGGGTCCAGGTGTACAGCTGTGAGGGTGAGGGTGCTCCTGCACCCATTATGTTTTTGGAGCTCATCTCTCTGGTAGGAATATTAAAAGTTGGGAATGCTAGATGTGGGGTTCAAGTCCTTCGGTCCTCAAGGAGAAGCTAGGAGTTGGGGATTCCCTTCTGATTGTATGGTGCTGTGTTGGGGGTGGGGTTTATGGTGAGTGTTTCTCAGACTTTCCTACTCATTTGATGATATTTTCCCATTCCTCTGATGTGTAGGAGCTGGTCAGTTACTTTCTCAATCTCTTTCAGAGGGAACTGCTCTGTGTGCAGCTGTACATTTGGTGCATCTGTGCGAGGAGGCGAGCTCAGAAGCCTCCTATGTCTCCATTTTGGTCAACTCTACGGAATAAGTGTTGTTATTCCAATTCCTGATACATGACCTTTTTTTTTTTCTTTTTGGACATTTTTAAGATTGTCTATTTATACTATTTTGAAAATTCATGATTGTATATCTTGGTGTAGTTTTTTTTCATTCACTGTGCTGGATTCTTGATTCTTATTTTTTTTTTAAACAGCTTTATTTAGACATAATTCATATAACATACAATTCACCCATTTAAGGTGAGCAATTCAATAGTTCTTAGTATGTTTACAAATATGAACAATCATCACCACAGTCAATTTCAGAACACTTATGTCACCTCAAAAAGAAACTCTGTATTCAAGACCTATCATCACTTACCCCCCATCCATCACACGCAGCCCTAAGGAACCACTAATCTTTCTGTCTCTAGAGATTTGCCTATTTTGTACATTTCATATAAATGTAATCATAAAATATGTACTCTTTTGTGACTGGCTTCTTTCATTTAGCATGATGTTTTCAAGGTTCATTCATGCTGCAGCATGTTACCTGTACTTTATTCCTTTTTATGGCCAAATAATACTCCATTGTGTGGATATACCACTTTAAAAAAAATCCACTAATCAGCTGATGGACATTTTTTACTATTATGACTATGGAAATTCATGTACATGTTTTTGTGTGGACTTATATGTTCATTTTCCTTGGGTATATACTTAGGGAGTTGAATTGCTGGGTCATATGGTAACTTGATGTGTAGCAATTTGAGGAACTGACAGACTATCTTCCAAAGTGGCTGCATCATTTTACACTGCTATTAACAGTGTATGAGGGTTCCAAATTTTCCACCTCCTCACCAACACTTAATCTGACTTTTTGATTCTAACCATCCTCGTGGGTATGAAGTTTTTTATAGTTTTGATTTGCATTTTCCTGATAACTAATGGTGTTGACATCTTTTATGTGCATATTAGCCATTTGACTATCTTCTTTGGAGAAATCTCTATGTAGATACTTTGCCCATCTTTTAAATTGGGCTATTTGTGCCGTAATTATTAAGTTGTTGAGTTCCTTATATAGTCTAGATATAAATCTTTTATCAGATATATGATTTGTAAATATTTTCTTCCATTCTGTGATCTTTTCACTTTCTTAACAGTATCCTTTGAAGCACATTTTAAATTTTGATTGAATCTAATTTATCTACTTATCTATTTTTTATTGTTGTTGGTTGTGTTTTTGATGCATATCTAAGAATCCTTTCCCAAATCCAAGGTTATAAAGATTTACCTCTGTGTTTTCTAAGAATTTTATAGTTTTAGTTCTTCCATTTAGCTATCTGATCCATAGAGTTAATTTTTTTATATGGTTTGAGGTAAGGGTCCAATTTCATTTTTTGCATGTGGCTAGCCAGCTCTCCCAGTACCATTTGTTGAAAAGACAATTCTTTCCCCATTTAATGGTCTTGACACTCTTGTTAAAAATCAGCTGACCATAAACACATGGGTTTATTTCTAGACTATCAATTCTATTCCATTTATTTATACGTCTATCCTTATGCCAGTACCAAACTAACTTGATTACTCTTGCTTTATAGGAAGTTTTAAAATAGAAAAGTGTGAATCCAATTTTTTTCTTTTTCAAGATTCTTTTGGTTATTCTGGGTCCCTTGTAATTTCACAGTAATTTTATAATCAGCTTTTCAATTTCTACAAAGAAGCCAGCCATGATTCTGACAGGGATTGCACTGAATCATGAACATGGGTTTTTTTCCATTTATTTAGATCTTCTTTAGTTTCTTCCAACAATGTTTTGTAGTTTTCAGAGTTGTTTTACACTCCTTTAGTTAAATTTACTCCTATTTTATTCTTATCAATGCTATTATAAATGGAATTTTTTCTTAATTTTATTTATTTATTTATTTATTTATTTATTATTGTTTTTCTGGTCATGCTGCGTGGCTTGTGGGATCTTAGTTCCTTGACCAGGGATCGAACCCGGGCCCCAGCAGTGAAAGCACAGAGTCCTAACCACTGGACCACCAGGGAATTCCCTTAATTTTATTTTTCGATTGTTCATTGCAAGTATATAGAAGTACAATTGACTTTTACATAATGAACGTATATCCTGCAATCTGTCTGAGTTTATTTATTATTTCTAATAGTTTCTTAGAGGATTCTTCAGGATATTTTTACATAGTAGATCATGTCATCTGTGAATAAAGATAGTTTTACTTCTTCCTTTCCAATCTGGAACCCTTATATATATTTTTTCCTGCCTAATTGTTCAGGCCACATAGGTAGTAAGAGACAGACCTCAAATTTCAACTTGTGTCTGTTTAAAATCCATGTTCTTTTCATTATAATCTGCTAGCTAACCTTGGTGTTGGGGAGAGAGATGAAAAATAAGAATGGAAAGGTAGATTGGAGACCATTCTGTAAGTGAAGCTAAGAATAAAAGGCTAAAGATTGGATTTTTATTTAGTAGGTAGTGAATAACCAAGGGAATGACTTGGTTATTCTAAGGAAGTGTTGCTTTAAGAAGATAAATCTGTTAACAATGTACACAATGAATTGGAGGAACAATTTAAAAGGAAAGAAAGCTAGTTAAGAGCTCTTACCTGCCCAATAGCAGCTGTATGGCTCTGGTATCAGCTTTTGTGTCATGTTTCCAAAATGTATTCTCAGTTGGAGGGAGGAGGTGATCTTCAATGTGGTCTTTAAATTGATTCCTAGACAAGGCTTTGATTCTAAGGAATGAAAAAAATACTCTTTCAGTGGCTAACATGTGGGAAAAATCTCAATCAGAATTAATTGAACATGGCATATTTAACATACTTCAGCCTTCACCTTAAATATATATAAAACTTCACAATTTACAAAGCCCTTTCCTATATTAGAATCTCATTTCATTTATGTAAGAGAGGGAGGAGAGAATATACCCATATTTTATATAAGCATGCTGGTTCAGAAGGAGTTAAGAATTTAGCCATTTACATATTTAGCCAAGTGTCAGTGCTAGGTCTAGATTTTGGGTATCTTAACTCCTAGTTTAGGCTTCTTTTCCACCACATTAAGAATTACTTGCTGAACATTTCCAAGATTATTCAGTCCATATCTTGACAAAAAACACATGTTAACAACTATCAAGAAATTAACTATTGGGGTTCACGTTTATCTGGTAACTTACTGTGTAGATGCTCTAAGAAAATCTTCCTTCATAGAAGGATGAACTTCTTCCAACAACATGCTAGTATCTGGGCTTGATTTCATTGCAGAAATTACCATGGCATTACGCAGTTTATTGCCTTGTTCTAACAGAGCTGAACAGGGCAAAACAGAACACAGAAAATATAAAATCCAACAGAAATACCTGAAATATTCAGCACCTTTCCTTCTCTCACAGGACTTACCATAGTGTACTATAATTGCTTACTTGTCTGCTTTCCCCACTAGCTTGAGAATCCCTTGAGGACATTCACCTTACAACAAATGTTTACTGAGCTTCTATCACGTGGACCGTTTTAGATGTTGGCATTACAGCAGTGAATGAAGTCTCCATTATGTAGAGACTGACCGCCTTACTGGAGTCATTATATACATGCATTGACTCTTCCAACTGGTGTTTGCACATAATAAATTTAGTAATATCTACATAATATTTTTGTATCCAGCTATCTTACTGAATTCTCTTATTTGTAACAGTTTTAATGTCATTATTATTTGAGGAACACTAACAACTATATCAGTTAAACTGTTAGGAGTCATAGTGATAATCTAGTCCATATGTATACTTTTATGGATGAAGAAAAGAATACCAAAACATTTCTATGACTTGTCTAAGATCATACATCAGGTTAACAGAAAAGTCAGGATAAAGCCTTTAAACTTTCTGATAGGTAAAATTTCTCCCATCCCTAAGCAACAACAACAGTTACAGAGGATAACATTTATTGAATCCTTACGACTTCCTGGGCACTACTCTAAGTATGTTATGTATAGGAACTCATTTAATCCTCCCAACAATCCTCTGAAATAGGTACTATCATTTCCTTCATTTTCCAGATGACAAAGCAGAGGCACAGAGGATATGTAACTTGCCCAAGTTATGCATGCAGTATAACCAGGATGACTCTACATCCTATGATTTAACCACTATACATATATGACCCCACTTTTTCTTAGACTTCTTTTTAAAAGCTTAGGACCAGTGGTATTATTTCAAGGAACACTGGGAAGAATTATTATTTTCTTGAGGTTCCACAGTTGCTTAGGAGGTAGGTAAGACTAGATACCAAATGCCTGTCTATCTTGGTCTAGAGTTTTATAGCTTCTAAAAATAAAGAAGATATGGCAGTCAGGCCAAGAAAAAAATAAGCCAAACAGATCCATAAACGTTCAACATTTGTTAGCATAAAGAGTTCAAAATATAGCTTAAAAACTCAAAACCCCAAACCCAAAAAACCCTGAAATATCATATGTTCAATGTGTTATGTGAAAGTATAAGTAAAAGAAAATAAAGATCACCATCTGTGGTAGGCACAATTCTACACTTGATCTTCGCCAAAAGGCCAAAAAGCGATGTAGGCAGAATTCTAAGATAGTTGCCCCCAAATTTCCAGCCACTGGTATACAAATACCTTCTCCCAGTGATTCAGTCATCTAGGTATTGCCATAAAGGGATTTTACAGATGTAATTATGGTTCCAAATCAGTCTACCTCAAGACTGGGAGATTATCTTGGTGGTCCCAAACCTTTATAAAGCAGAGTTTTTTCTGGCTGTTTGCAGGATATGAACTCAGAGATTTAAAGCATGAGAAGGATGTAATGTTTCACTGCTGTCTTGAATATGGAGAGGACCCTGTGGCAAGAAATGCATGTGGCCTTATGGCCTTTAGGAGCTGAGGGTGGACCCTGGCTGACCACCAGCAATGAAATGGAACCACAGTCCTACTACTGCAAGGAACTGGATTCTGTCAACAAGAACGAACTTGGAAGTGAATTTTCCCTCAGAGCTTCCAGATGAGAATTTAGCTTGGCTGACACCTTGACTGTAGCCTATGATACCCTAAGCAGAAAACCCAACCATACCTTGCTTGACTTCAGATCCACAGAACTGTGACTAATAAATGGGTATTCTTTTAAGCCATTAAGTTTGTGGTTACTTGTTATGCAGCAATAGAAAACTAATATTCCCATTAATGCCACTACCCACAAATACTGATTAACATTTTGATATATTCCGGATAGTTGTTGTTTTTTGTGTGTGTGGCTACGTTGGGTCTTCGTTGCCGTGCACGGGTTTTCTCTAGTTGCGGTGAGCGGGGGCTACTCTTCGTTGTGGTGCACGGGCTTCTCATTGTGGTGGCTTCTCTGTGTGGAACACAGGCTCTAGGTGTGCGGGCTTCAGTAGCTGTGGCTCGCAGGCTCTAGAGCGCAGGCTCAGTGGTTGTGGCAAACAGGCTTAGCTGCTCCGCGGCATGTGGGATCTTCCCACATGCAGGCCGATTCTTAACCACTGCGCCACCAGGGAAGTCCCCTGGATAGTTTTTAATCTATGCATACATACACCTATATATGTATGTGTGTGTGTATATATATAAATTTTTTTTTTGCAAAAATGGTAATATTATGTATACAGTTTTTTTTGAATTTTATTTTTTTATACAGCAGGTTCTTATTAGTTATCTATTTTATACATATTAGTGTATACATGTCAATCCCAATCTCCCAATTCATCACACCACCACCCCCACTTTCCCCCCTTCGTATCCATACGTCTGTTCTCTTTCCCCCCTTGGTATCCATACGTCTGTTCTCTACATCTGTGTCTCTACTTCTGCCTTGCAAACCAGTTCATCTGTACTATTTTTCTAGAGTCCACCTATATGCATTAATATACGATATTTGTTTTTCTCTTTCTGACTTACCTCACTCTGTATGACAGTCTCTAGGTCCATCCACATCTCTACAAATGACCCAATTATGTATACTGTTTTATAACTGCTTTTTCACTTAATAATATGCATTAACTTTTTCTATGTAATTAATGGATATATAAGTATGTACTTTTGTTTTTACTTATTAAAAAAAAATCTCTTTGGGATTCAGTCAGAAAATGGCTGTCTTGTTTACTCATTGAGAAAGGGTGAGGAAAACATGGTCTGCTAGCATTGGAAATTTGGTTAAAGAAGCTTGCTATGTGACAGGAAGCCCTCATCCTTTTAGTTTCTAGTTAATACTTGGCTTAATTTGATATGGTTTAAAGTTCTTTAATGAGGGGGGCACACTCAATAAATGCTTTATGAATAAAGTAGTTAATGACAAGCAGTGTCAATAATAAATTTCATTTGATTTCAGGGCCATGTAGAAAAATAGTTTTTCTACTGATACCCAAAATGTCTCTAGAGATATTTGGTACCTGGTACTTTATAATCTAACCACACACAACTATTTTTAATTCCTTAAACACAATACTTCTTTTGTGCTCTCAAAGTTCTGCGTATCTGATTCCATCAAAGAATTACCATGCTGTATTAAAACTGTCTATCTCACCCAAACTACTTTGAGATGAGAGATTGGCTTTTGTTGGTCTTTGTATGCTCAGTGCCTAGTATATATCAGGAATTTGATTAAATGTTTCAATAAATACTTCCACTGTTGCATATATCATACAAAATTGTACTGTATCTACTTTAGAGTCTGTTTCCTTTACTACAATACATTCATTAAGTCAGGGACTATCTTATTTATCACTGTAACCACAATACTCAAAACAATGGCTGACACAAAATAGGCACTCAAAAGATATCTGCCGAATTGAATTGAGCTTAAAGTTTTCATCCCTGCTAAATAAAATTCCCTGGGAAGAGTAATATTTTAAGAGTGACTTAATTAGTCATTAACATTTGAATAGGAATAGGTACTTAAGATACTTTACAATAGCAGGTTTTAAAAAAGAAATAAACATTGAAGACAATAAGTAGGACAAATCTGAGCAAGGGTGGTCTAGTCATTGGCCTCCAAGTGGTTTCTTCCTTGAAACAGCCATTCTTAGAATAGTTTCTCTAAAGTCTAAGGCATGGCAACAACAACACCTTAACTCCCCTTCTTAAGAGGAGGCTGGTTCCATACTAAAAGAGCTGTCATGGCATCGTCCTGCACCTCAACTCAATAATTACTTTTTTAACACAAGGGAAGGGCACTTAGTTGAGTTCATGACAAATGTTTCCCTTGTTTACTTCCTACATGCCAAGGGCACAGCCCCTGCTAAACAGAGAGGTATACAGCTTCTGGTTTTTGTTCCTACTCCTTGTTATCTATTCTAAACCCCAACTCTTAACAAACTTATGGTTACCAAGGCGGGGAAGGATAGGGAGAAGGGAGAGTTAGGGAGTTTGGGATTGACATGTACACACTGCTATATTTAAAATGGATAACCAACAAGGACCTACTGTATAGCACAGGGAACTCTGCTCAAAGTTATGTGGCAGCCTGGATGGGAGGGGAGTTTGGGGGAGAATGGATACATGTATATGTATGGCTGAGTTCCTTTGCTGTGCACCTGAAACTATCACAACATTGTTACTCAGCTATACTCCAATATAAAATAAAAAGTTAAAAACAAAAACAAAAAAACCGCCAACTCTTATAAGCAGGATGTGTAGTTGGTGTTTCATAAATACTAGCTCAATGACTAATTCAGCTCTGTACCCCGCTTACTGGTATGATGTCAGTATAATAAAGACCAGGAAGATAATTAGCTTTATGTATTTGTTATAAACCTCCATGACTAGCTTTAGACTTACTTACTAAAATGACCCACTTAATCTTAGTGCTCCAAGGTCTTGTGGTTGGAAGGGATATTTAAAGATCATATCTGTCTACTTGATGATTTAATCCCATCTGTAAGAGTCCCATGACAAGGTTAACCAGCCCATACTTGACCGTTCCCAGTGATACAGAATTCACTATCTCTTGAAACTATCCCTTCCCACTTTTGCAAGGTAGAACTATTAACCCAGACTGAGTCACAATCTGTCTTGTTTTATCTTTAAACCCAATGATCCTAGTACCTCTTATGGAAGAGATTTGCACATTGGCAGCCCATGGGTTGCACCTCGCATATTTTATTTGGCTTGAACAGTTGGCCAGCATAGTCTTGATTTTTTAAAAAAGCAGGCCTAGGTAAACAAGGAACCTAAAGTAGGATGAAGCAAAGGACTTTGCTGTACAGTTTAAGATAATGATGAACTGGAGCTGAGAAGCAGCTGTCCCGTTTGATAGGGCAGAAGCTCCCTAACTGTGAGCCTGTGTCTTCATTTTAAAATGGGGATAACAATCCCAACCTCACTTGGTTTTTGTAAGTTTTTGTGTATAAGGCACTTGGCATAGTAGGTAGCACATAATGAATGGTAAGTAAATGGTAGCTGTTTTCTTGAGGCTAAATATCTCTTGGTGGTCCCTTCCCCAGTCTAGGTACTCTCCTTAGAAAGAACTCATCTTCTATAGATCTTTAATATTAACTTCTTAAAGAAGACTTCCTTTGGGACTTCCCTGGTGGCACAGTGGTTAAGAATCTGCCTGTGACATGGGATCGAGCCCTGGTCTGGGAAGATCCCATATACCGCGGGGCAACTAAGCCCGTGCGCTGCAACTACTGAGCCTGTGCTTTAGATCCCGTGAGGCACAACTACTGAGCCCATGTGCCACAACCACTGAAGCCTGTGCACCTAGAGCCTGTGCTCTGAAACAAGAGAAGCCACCGCAATGAGAAGCCCATGCACCGCAACGAAGAGTAGTCCCCTGCTCGCCGCAACTAGAGAAAGCCCGCACACAGCAACAAAGACCCAATGCAGCAAAAACAAAACAAAAAAAAATCTTTTTTTAAATTAAAAACTCCCATTTACCATTGCAACAAAAAGACTAAAATATCTAGGAATAAATGTACCTGAGGAGACAAAAGACCTGTATGCAGAAAATTATAAGACACTCATGAAAGAAATTAAAGATGATACAAATAGATGGAGAGATATACCATGTTCTTGGATTGGAAGAATCAACATTGTGAAAATGACTATACTACCCAAAGCAATCTACAGATTCAATGCAATCCCTATCAAACTACCACTGGCATTTTTCACAGAACTAGAACAAAAAATTTCACAACTTGTAT
>NC_041229.1:58629670-58630318 GCF_002837175.3 Physeter macrocephalus | reverse complement strand
TCAGTGGAACAGGATAGAAAGCCCAGAGATAAACCCACACACATATGGTCACCTTTTCTTTGATAAAGGAGGGAAGGATATACAGTGGAGAAAAGACAGCCTCTTCAATAAGTGGTGCTGGGAAAACTGGACAGCTACATGTAAAAGTATGAAATTAGAACACTCCCTAACACCACACACAAGAATAAACTCAAAATGGGTTAAAGACCTAAATGTAAGGCCAGACACTATCAAACTCTTAGAGGAAAACATAGGCAGAACACTCTATGACATAGATCACAGCAAGATCCTTTTTGACCCACCTCGTAGAGAAATGGAAATAAAAACAAAAATAAACAAATGGGACCCAATGAAACTTCAAAGCTTTTGCACAGCAAAGTTAACAATAAACAAGACGAAAAGACTATCCTCAGAATGGGAGAAAATATTTGCAAATGAAGAAACTGACAAAGGATTAATCTCCCAAATTTACAAGCAGCTCATGCAGCTCAATATCAAAAAACAAACAACCCAATCCAAAAATGGGCAGAAGACCTAAATAGACATTTCTCCAAAGAAGATATACAGATTGCCAACAAACACATGAAAGAATGCACAACATCATTAATCATTAGAGAAATGCAAATCAAAACCACAATGAGATATCAT